>NW_027362767.1:7573632-7680499 GCF_046119375.1 Phyllobates terribilis
ACAGAGCAAATATTGTTCCCTATTTTATTCTAGAAGAGCATTGGGTTTCTTGCATATATTGGTCTTATGAGGGAGCGTCCGCTCTCTAAGGGAGCGTCCGCACTCTGAGGGAGCGTCCGCAGTCCGAGGGAGCGTCCGCAGTCCGAGGGAGCGTCCGCAGTCCGAGGGAGCGTCCGCAGTCCGAGGGAGCGTCCGTAGTCCGAGGGAGCGTCCGTAGTCCGAGGGAGCGTCCGTAGTCCGAGGGAGCGTCCGCAGTCCGTGGGAGCGTCTGTGCCCTGAGGGAGCGTCTGTGCCCTGAGGGAGCGTCTGTAGTCCTAGGGAGCGTCTGTAGTCCTAGGGAGCGTCTGTAGTCCTAGGGAGCGTCTGTAGTCCTAGGGAGCGTCTGTAGTCCTAGGGAGCGTCCGTAGTCCGAGGGAGCGTCCGCAGTCCGAGGGAGCGTCTGTGCCCTGAGGGAGCGTCTGTAGTCTGAGGGAGCGTCTGTGCCCTGAGGGAGCGTCTGTAGTCCGAGGGAGCGTCTGTGCCCTGAGGGAACGTCTGTAGTCCGAGGGAGCTGCTGTAGTCCTAGGGAGCGTCCGTAGTCCGAGGGAGCGTCTGTGCCCTGAGGGAGCGTCTGTGCCCTGAGGGAGCGTCTGTGCCCTGAGGGAGCGCCTGTGCCCTGAGGGAGCGCCTGTGCCCTGAGGGAGCGCCTGTGCTCTGAGGGAGCGCCTGTGCCCTGAGGGAGCGTCTGTGGTCTAAGGGAGCGCCTGTGCCCTGAGGGAACGTCTGTAGTCTGAGGGAACGTCTGTAGTCTGAGGGAGCGTCTGTAGTCTGAGGGAGCGTCTGTGCCCTGAGGGAGCTGCTGTAGTACTAGGGAGCGTCTGTGCCCCGAGGGAGCATCTGTAGTCCGAGGGAGCGTTTGTGCCCCGAGGGAGCGTCTGTGCCCTGAGGGAGCGTCTGTGCCCTGAGGGAGCGTCTGTGCCCTGAGGGAACGCCTGTAGTCTGAGGGAGCGTCTGTGCCCTGAGGGAGCGTCTGTAGTCCGAGGGAGCGTCTGTAGTCTGAGGGAGCTGCTGTAGTCCTAGGGAGCGTCTGTGCCCCGAGGGAGCATCTGTAGTCCGAGGGAGCGTTTGTGCCCCGAGGGAGCGTCTGTAGTCCGAGGGAGCGTCTGTGCCCCGAGGGAGCGTCTGTAGTCCGAGGGAACGTCTGTAGTCCGAGGGAGCGTCTGTGCCCTGAGGGAGCGTCTGTGCCCTGAGGGAGCGTCTGTGCCCTGAGGGAGCGTCTGTGCCCTGAGGGAGCGTCTGTGCCCTGACGGATCGTCTGTGCCCTGACGGATCGTCTGTGCCCTGAGGGAGCGTCTGTGCCCTGAGGGAGCGTCTGTGCCCTGAGGGAGCGTCTGTGCCCTGAGGGAGCGTCTGTTCCCTGAGGGAGCGTCTGTTCCCTGAGGGAGCGTCTGTGCCCTGAGGGAGCGTCTGTAGTCTGAGGGAGCTGCTGTAGTCTGAGGGAGCTGCTGTAGTCCGAGGGAGCGTCTGTGCTCTGAGGGAGCGTCTGTAGTCCAAGATCTTGCAGAGCCGTCCTGTGAGCTACCGCAGCTGGAGCCTCGTTCCAGGACCCTTTCTCAAGATTGTAGTTTCTAGCTCATTTAAAGGGAACCTGTCATGTTTTATGTACTATGTAAACTGCCCCCATAGCGTTGTTAGTGAAGCAATATGTATCACTAACACGCTTTTTTCATTAAAATCAGCATTAATATCATGAGTATAAATCACTTTATATAATTTCCTCGCATTCAGTCAGGGCTGGCGCCGCTCACTCATTTGTATTCTGCTCTCGACTTTCGCTGACGCAAGTATGGGGCGCTTGCGCAGTATGTCATGACCAGACAGCAAAGCTGGAAGCCGCGCGTGCGCAGTGAAGCGGTGTAGTTCCCAGCTTCACTATGTGCCTCCGGAGCCGCTCGTCACAGCGCATGTGCGGCTCCCAGCCATGGCCGGCGTCAACACCCGGACCAGGACCTGTGGCGCTGCTTGAATGCCGGCTCTTCAGACATGGCTGCGCGCTGTGTCTGGTAGTAATGACATGGCAGGGGCGACACTGTGCCTTTAATTGTGCTTGTGTGTTGCCTTCCGCGTCATTACTACCAGTCACAGCTGCACTGCGCGCAGACATGCCGACAAGCAGTGCCAGAGGTCCTGAACAGGTGCCGGGGAAGCGACCTGGGCCCTGTGGGCCCCTCTGATGGTGCAGGGCCATCATATCTAACACACTGGACAGGATACAGGCTGGGGGCAGGTGAGCAAGGCTTCCCCAGTCCCCATATTAAAAATATTTCTAATATGTGTGTGTGTGATGTAAATATCTGTGTATGTCAGTGTGTATGATTGTGTATATATATTAATGTCTGTTTTATATGTGTTTTTAAGAATTTCCGTGTATATGTTTGTGTATGTGCGTGTCTGCATAATGTACAGGTGCTTCTCACTAAATTAGAATATCATCAAAAAGTTAATTTATTTCAGTTCTTCAATAGAAAAAGTGAAACTGATATACAGCTCTGGCAAAAATTAAGAGACCACTGCAAAATTTTAATTTTCTCTGATTTTTCTCTTTTTATAGGTATATTTTTGAGTAAAATGTACATTGTTGTTTTATTCTATAAACTACTGACAACGTCTCCGAAATTCAAAGCTAAAAATTTTGTATTTATTTGCAGCAAATGAGAAATCGTCCAAATAATAAAAAAGAAACAGAGCTACAGAGAAGCAGTGCTTTCAGACCTCAAATAATGCAAAGAAAACAAGTTCTTATTCATTTAGCAACAACAATCCTCATGTTTTAGCTCAGGAAGAGTTCAGGAATCAATATTTGGTGGAATAACCATGATTGTTGATCACAGCTTTCATGCGTCTTGGCTGCTTTCCACCAGTCTTTCACACGGCTTTTGGGGGACCTTATGCCACTCCTTGCACAAACATTTAAGCACTTCTTTGTTTGATGGCTTGTGACTATCCATCTTCCTCTTGATTACATTCCAGAGGTTTTCAATGGGGTTCAGGTCTGGAGATTGGGTGGCCATGACAGGGTCTTGATGGGGGGCTCCTTCATCCACACATTGATTGACCTAGCTGTGTGGCATGGGGCATTGTCCTCAGAGTTGGGGAACATTGCCTGAGCAGAAGGAAGCAAGTGTTTTTCAAGGATAACCTTGTATGCAGCTTGATTCATACGTCCTTCGCAAAGATTAACCTGCCCAATTCCAGCCTTGCTGAAGCATCCCCAGATCATCACCGATCCTCCACCAAATTGCATGTCTCCCCAGGTCTCCGTCTAACCATTAGACGACCAGGTGTTGGGCCAAGTTGAAAATTATCAGAGAAGATTACCTTACTCCAGTCCTCTATGGTCCAATCCTTATGGTCTTCGGCAATCTTCAGCCTGGCTCTCCTTTGCTTCTCATTGATGGAAGGCTTTTTTCTAGCTTTACATGACTTGAGGCCTCTAGGAGCCTGCTACCAACTGTTCTTGCCATGCACTTCACCCCAGCTGCCATTTGTCATTCCTTTTGTAGGTCACTTGATGTCATCCTGCAGTTGCTGAGTGACATTCGAATAAGATGACGGTCATCCCGGTCAGTGGAGAGTCGCTTTCGCCCTCTGCCGGTCTGTAGTTTTGTTGCCCCCAATGTCTGCTACTTGACCTTGTTGTAATGGACTGCCGACTTTGAAATTTTAAGGGTGGAGGCGAGATAACGCTCACTGTATCCCCCCGCTAGTGAAGCCAGAATTGAGTCCTTCGTTTCCTCACTCAAGACGTTTCTTTTCATCTCCTTTGGCATGGTCACAAGATATTTTTTCATTCAAATTACTTGTGGGCCGTTCCTAGCTCTTGTTTTGCCATCCACCTTGTCCTATTGCAAGAGGATTGTGAAGACCACAGCAGGGTTTTTATACTTTCCCTCGTTACATAAGATTTGGTTCAGGTGATCACCTAATCGGAAGCACATTAAGTAGAATGAGGTGGACGGTGGTTGAAATTCAACTGACACCGGAATGGAAAGGCTGAAGACATGGAGAGAAAACTGGGCAGTGGTCTCTTAATTTTTGCCAGAGCTGTATAGAGTCATTAGAAATAGAGGGATCTATTTCAAGTGCATATTTCTGTAAATGTTGATGATTATGGCTTACAGCCAATGAAAACACAAAAGTCATTATGTCAGTAAATTAGAATTATCAAAAAACACCTACAAAGGCTTCTTAAGCGTTTAAAAAGGTTCCTTAGTCTGTTTTAGTAGGCTTCACAATCCTAGTCCACAAGGTCCCAGAGTCTGGAGGAAGAGTGGAGAGGCCACAATCCAAGCTGCTGGAGGTCTAGTGTGAAGTCTCCACAATCAGTGATGGTTTGGGGGGCCATGTCATCTGCTGGTGGAGGTCCACTGTGTTTTATCAAGACCAAAGTCAGCGCCGCCGTCTACCAGGAGATTTTACAGCACTGCATGCTTCCCTCTGCCGACAAGCTTTTTGGAGATGGAAATGTCATTCTCCAGCAGGACTTGGCCCCTGTTCACACGGCCAAAAGTACCAATACCTGGTTTACACGCAACAGTATCACTGTGCTTGATTGGCAGCAAACTCGCCTGACCTTAACCCCATAGAGAATCTATTATAGAGAATCTATGGGGTATTGTCAAGAGGAAGATGAGAGACCACAGAGCCAACAATGCAGACGAGCTGAAGGCTGCTATCAAAGCCACCTGGGCTTCCATAACACCTCAGCAGCCACAGGCTGATCGCCTCCAGGCCCCAGGCTGATCCCTCCATGCCACATTGCCGCATTGATGCAGTAATTGATGCACAAGGAGCCCGACCAAGTATTGAGGGCATTTACTGAACAGACATTTCAGTAGGACATAACAGATTTTAAAATTATTTTTCAAGCTGTTGTTATAAAGTATTCTAATTTACAGAGATAATGACTTTTGTGTTTTCATTGTCTGTAAGCCATAATCATCAACATAATGTTAGGGCGAACATTTTGATATGTTCACTAGTTGCCTGCTCCTGGCCTAATGGATATGATCAAGTGCATGCAAGAAAGAATAACATCAGACACACACAGTCGGATGTAAGCTCTCCTTGATCAGCTATGGCACAGCTCCAAGTGTCTTTATTCAACCCGAACATAGACTTATATAAACACGGTATATGGGGGCTCGGTTAGCCCTAGAATGTGAGTAACCAGATGTATTCGTTGGTTAGTCCATGGGCAGATCCATGAGGTCATCAGGGTGGGTTTGGTCCATGAGGTCATCAGGGGGTGTAGTCCATGAGGTCATCAGGGTGGGTTTGTCCATGAGGTCATCAGGGGACATGAGCCATGAGGTCATCGGGGTGGGTGTCTCCAAGCGATGTGTCGCTCTGTGATTGGTTAGTCCTTCTATAGAATTCAGCTTTCTCTTGGAACTTCCTTGTACAACAGGATGTAGTCATAGGTCCAGTTGCCATCTTGCATAACAGAGCATGGTGTGACGAAACAGGAAATGGCAGCCATCTTTTGATCTAAACAAGCTTATGTAAGTGAAATAATACACTTTATGGGTCTTTTCTCTCAATCTCCTATGTCTTGAGGTTAATTAAGTATTTAATACTATGGCTCTCCTCAACAATAACAGAAATAAACACTTGAAATAGATCACTCTGTGTGTAATGACTCTATATAATAGATCCCTCTGCGTGTAATGACTCTATATAATAGATCCCTCTGTGTGTAATGACTATATAATAGATCCCTCTGTGTGTAATGACTCTATATAATAGATCCCTCTGTGTGTAATGACTATATAATAGATCCCTCTGCGTGTAATGACTCTATATAATAGATCCCTCTGCGTGTAATGACTCTATATAATACATCCCTCTGCGTGTAATGACTCTATATAATACATCCCTCTGTGTGTAATGACTCTATATAATAGATCCCTCTGTGTGTAATGACTCTATATAATAGATCCCTCTGTGTGTAATGACTCTATATAATAGATCCCTCTGTGTGTAATGACTCTATATAATAGATCCCTCTGTGTGTAATGACTATATAATAGATCCCTCTGCGTGTAATGATTCTATATAATAGATCCCTCTGTGTGTAATATCTCTATATGATATATCCCTCTGCGTGTAATGACTCTATATAATAGATCCCTCTGTGTGTAATGACTCTATATAATATAGGAGATTCACTTTTTGTATTGAAGAACTGAAATAAATTAACTTTTTGATATTATAATTTAGTGAGATGCACCTGTATGTTTGCATATCTGTGTACCATGTGCATGTCTGCGTACTGTGTGCTTATGTTTGCGTACCATGTGTGTGTGCGTATGTCTGCGCACTGTGCATATGTCTACTTAATGTGCTTATGTCTGCGTACCGTGACATACATGCGTTTTTCCTGCCAGGGACATGCGGATGTGAAGCGTTCTTCACATGCATTTCTGCATGTGGGTTGACAAGCGCTTTCCATGCGATTTTAGCATCACTTGGAAAGTGCTTTGCAACTTGGTCACACTATATAAATCCATGCAAACGCATATACAGTTATATGAAAAAGTTTGGGCACCCCTATTAATCTTAAGCTTAATGTTTTATAAAAATTGGTGTTTTTGCAACAGCTATTTCAGTTTGATATATGTAATAACTGTTGGACACAGTAATGTTTCTGCCTTGAAATGAGGTTTATTGTACTAACAGAAAATGTGCAATCTGCATTCAAACAAAATTTGACAGGTGCATAAGTATGGGCACCCTTATCATTTTCTTGTTTTAAATACTCCTACCTACTTTTTACTGACATACTAAAGCACTTTTTTTGGTTTTGTAACCTCATTGAGCTTTGAACTTCATAGCTAGGTGTATGCAATCATGAGAAAAGCTACTTAAAGTGGCCACTTGCAAGTTGTTCTCCTGTTTGAATCTCCTCTGAAGAGTGGCATCATGGGCTCATCAAAACAACTGTCAAATGATCTGAAAACAAAGATTATTCAACATAGTTGTTCAGGGGAAGGATACAAAAAGCTGTCTCAGAGATTTAACCTGTCAGTTTCCACTGTGAGGAACATAGTAAGGAAATGGAAGAACATAGGGACAGTTTTTGTTAAGGCCAGAAGTGGCAGGCCAAGAAAAACATCAGAAAGGCAGAGAAGAAGAATGGTGAGATCAGTCAAGGACAATCCTCAGACCACCTCCAGAGAGCTGCAGCATCAACTTGCTGCAGATGGTGTCACTGTGCATCGGTCAACTATGCAACGCACTTTGCACAAGGAGAAGCTGTATGGGAGAGTGATGCGAAAGAAGCCATTTCTGCAAGCACGCCTCAAACAGAGTCGGCTGAGGTATGCAAAAGCACATTTGGAGAAGCCAATTTCTTTTTGGAAGAAGGTCCTGTGGACTGATGAAACCAAGATTAAGTTGTTTGGTCATACAAAAAGGCGTTATGCATGGCGGCAAAAAAACACAGCATTCCAAGAAAAACACTTGCTACCCACAGTAAAATTTGGTGGAGGTTCTATCATGCTTTGGGGCTGTGTGGCCAATGCCGGCACTGAGAATCTTGTTAAAGTTGAGGGACGCATGGATTCCACTCAGTATCAGCAGATTCTTGACAATAATGTTCAAGAATCAGTGATAAAGTTGAAGTTACGCAGGGGATGGATCTTTCAGCAAGACAATAATCCAAAACACCGCTCCAAATCTACTCAGGCATTCATGCAGAGGAACAATTACAATGTTCTGGAATGGCCATCCCAGTCCCCAGACCTGAATATCATTGAACATCTGTGGGCTCATTTGAAGAGGGCTGTCCATGCTCGGCGACCATCAAACTTAACTGAACTGGAATTGTTTGGTAAAGAGGAATGGTCAAAAATACCTTCATCCAGGATCCAGGAACTCATTAAAAGCTACAGGAAGTGACTAGAGGATGTTATTTTTGCAAAAGGAGGATCTACTAAATATTGATGTCACTTTTCTGGTGAGGTGCCCATACTTATGCACCTGTCAAATTTTGTTTGAATGCAGATTGCACATTTTCTGTTAGTACAATAAACCTCATTTCAAGGCAGAAACATTACTGTGTCCAACAGTTATTACATATATCAAACTGAAATAGCTGTTGCAAAAACACCAATTTTTATAAAACATTAAGCTTAAGATTAATAGGGGTGCCCAAACTTTTTCATATAACTGTATAGTGTGACCGTAAAAGAATGGTAAAAAATAAATCTATACTTACCTTCTGATGGCCTCTGGAGTCTTTATTCCATCCGTCCTGGCTTGACGGCAGCTCACGGTACACTGAAGGACCGCCGTCACATGACTAAATGACGTCAGCGCAGGTCCTTGAGTCCACCGCGATCTGCCGGCAAGCGAAGACAAGCGCACCGCGGGCCATCAGAAGGTAAGTATAATAATTACTGTTTATTTTATTCTTTTTTTTACAGGTTCTATGGTACCCGGGTCCGGAGGAGAGTCTCCTCTCCACACCCGGGTACCATCCGCAGATTGAAACGCTTGGAATGCGCATGAACAGATGCAGTGATGCGTAATCCATGCGTTCCAATGCAAGTCAATGGCAGCGAAAACGCAGCGCTTCCACAAAATAATTGGTAGTGCTGCGTTTGTTTCCGCAATGATAATCTGCAGCGGAAATTTCCGCAGCATATGCACAGCACAAGCGGATTATCATTGGGGAACATGGCAGACCTTCTACCAAATGTTTTTTAAGCATTTCTGCAGCGAAATTGCCGCTGCGAAAACGCTTAAAAAAATACATCGTGGGCACACAGCCTAACTGGTCATATGCTGATGTCTTTGAGAAGAAGGAAGCACAGACGTTACCTCCACATAGGCCATACAATTGTCCCATTGACCTGCTTCCTGGATCCTCACCTCCTCAAGGCCATATCTACCCCTCTATCAGTCAGAGACCCTAGCCATGTCCAATTACGTTAAGGAGTGAATCTGGCAAGGGGATTCATCCAGAAGTCTTCCTCACCAGCAGGAGCTGGCTTCTTCTTTGTTAAGAAAAAGTATGGCACTCTCCAGCCTTGTATAGATTACAGAGGTCTCAACCAGATCACAATTAAGAATACCCGTAGCCATTAATTCCGGAATGGCTTGATCGTCTTAGGGGGTCCAGGATCTTCAGTAAGCTTGATCTGAGATGAGCCTACAACCTATTCCGCATACTCCAAGGAGATGAGTTGAAGACTGCTTTCAACACCCGGGATGGTCATTATGTGTACCATGTAATGTCATTTGGACTCAGCAATGCCCCAGCTGTCTTCCAGAAGTTCATGAACAACATCTTCCGAGATCTCCTTTACTCCTGATTGGTGGTTTAACTGGATGATATCCTGGTCTTCTCTCCAGATCTGCCCTCTGATAGGAGGAACGTTCGCCAGGTCTTGCAAAGACTAAGAGAGAATCGCCTATATGGTTAGTTTGAGAAATACGTCTTTGAACAGTCCTCTCTGTCTTTCCTAGGTTATTTCATCTCAGACATGGGTTTGAAGATGTATCCTGAGAAGGTGTCTTCAATTCTCAAATGGCCATGTCCTGATGGTGTTAAGGCAATTCAGTGATTTTTAGGATTTGCGAACTATTACCACCAATTTGTTCATTTCTTGTCTCGTACCGCCTACATTTTAGCGATGATCCGCAAGGGAGCAAATTCTAAGATTTGGACTCCGGAGGCTGAGAATGCATTTCTCTCCCTAAAACAGGCCATTTCCTCTGCTCCTGTACTAAATAGGCCAGAGATCAACAAATAGTTCTTCCTAGAAGTGGATGCTTCATCCTCTGGGGCAGGGGGTTTCTAACCCAGAAGTCTTCCTCTGGTCAAATGGTTACCTGCAGTTTCTTCTTCAAGGCTTTCTCAGCTCCTGAACGTAACTACTCATGAGTTATTGGCAATTAAGATGGCTTTAGAGGAGTGGCGATACCTTCCCGAAAGAGCCATTCATCCAGTTGTCATATACACTGACCATAAGAACTTGGCTTGCCTGCTGTCTGCAAAAGTCTGAATTCGCACCAAGCTAGGTGGTTGCTGTTCTTTGCCCGTTTTGACTTTGTCTAACATTTCCAGCTGGCTGACAAGAACGTCAAAGCGGATGCATTTTCTAGGTCCTTTCTTCCCACTGACCAAGATGAGGAACTCCAACTTATCATCGAGTCTTCAAAAATGGTTATGGTGGCTCCGGTAAACTTGTCTCAGATTCATCCAGGGAAGACTTTAGTGTCGGAATCGGATAGGAGGCAAGTCCTGTTATGGGGACTCTCCTCTTAATTGGCTGGTCATGCCGGGCAGAAAAAGACTTTGTGTAACATCCCTGGCGGTGTGCTTGCATAGTGCACCACCTCCCACTATGCAAGACCGCAATCTTACCCATCAGTCCAGCCTACAAACCTTGCTCCAGTTCATGCTGTGCATGTCTCTTGTCTGATTGCTTAGGGCGGCGGCCCGGTTACTTCCTGATTCTTATAGCTGCTGTGGGCGTGCTCCTAATGAGTCCCCAGCCTATTGCTGTGAGTCACTGGATATTTAAACCCCCTCCACCCAGAAGGAGGTGCCTGAGCAACACCTTCACTCAGTTTGTCTTTGCAACTGAATTGCCAGGTCCTGTCCTGTATCTTGTCTGTTTCCGCCACTCTGGGGGCTGCATACCCAGACCTGTTATGTCTGACTTCTAGTCTGTTTCCGCCACTCTGGGGGCTGCATACCCAGACCTGTTACCTGTGACTTCTAGTCTGTTTCCGCCACTCTGGGGGCTGTATACCCAGGCCTGTTGCCTGTGACTTCTAGTCTGTTTCTGCCACCCTGGGGGCTGTATACCCAGGCTCGTTCTTGTATCTCGTTGCAGTATCAGTTCCTGTCTGAACTGTCTCCTAGCCTGTTACCTGTTTGTCTCTATGTCCGTACCTTCCCTTTTCTTGCAGTGTCTGAAGCTGCACCTAACTCCAACTCGTTGTCTCTGTACTTCTGTTTGTGAGATTTGTGTCCACTCGCTACTTCATAGTAAGTACCTTGTGTGTATCGGGTTCTGCTTGTCCCTTTTCCCTTCCTCTGTACCTATCTTCTGTGTTCTAGCCATCTTCCTGTATTTTCCAGTCTGTTCC
The DNA here is from genome assembly GCF_046119375.1 of Phyllobates terribilis. NCBI lineage: Eukaryota > Metazoa > Chordata > Amphibia > Anura > Dendrobatidae > Phyllobates > Phyllobates terribilis. Next base: position 7,584,778 of record NW_027362767.1, read on the forward strand.
ATGTGAACAGAGTCCTGTCCTCTCTGCCTGCACCTTCAGCCCTGTTCGGCTCTGCTTGCTCACCGCGCCAGCGGTTTCCCTCTGCTTTGCCTTGCCCACCGCTCCGGCGGTTCCGCTCTGATCTGCCTTGTCCACCGCACCTGCGGTTTCTCTCTGCTCTGCCTTGTCCACCGCACCTGCGGTTTCGCTCTGCCTTGTCCACCGCACCTGCTGTTTCGCTCTGCTCTGCCTTGTCCACCACTCCGGCGGTTCCGCTCTGCTTTGACCACCGCTCCGGCGGTTCCGCTCTGCTCTGCCTTGCCCACCGCACCGGCGGTTCCTCTCTGCCCTGCCTTGTCCTCCGCTCTGGCGGTTTCCCTTTACTCTGCTTGTCTACCACATCTGCGGCTCTGTTCCTGTCTCCCAGTCTGTACTGGACCCTATCCAGCCTGCGCTCCAACCTGCTAGTACCTCCCTGTCTGCACTCCAGCCATGCTTGCCAGTATCTCCCTGTCTGCACTCCAGCCGTGCTTGCCAGTATCTCCCTGTCTGCACTCCATTCGTGCTTGCCAGTGCCCACCTGTCTGCATACCAGCCGTGCTTGCCAGTGCCCGCCTGTCTGCATACCAGCCGTGCTTGCCAGTGCCCACCTGTCTGCATACCAGCCGTGCCTGCCAATACCCACCTGCCTGTATGCCAGTCTAACCTGCCTGTTCCTGCATTCCCCGGGTGGGTCAACAGTTGTGACCGGGGTCTGACCTGGAGTAGCACCTGGTCCCTCTGCTCGGTTCCTCCTTGGTTCACGGAGTCGACTGAGCCGCCGTGCGACCTTGGTCGGATCGGGTTGATACTTAGTTACGCTCCTCCAGGCACTCCTTGGTTCATGGTACAGTGAGATCTCTAATCACGGTCACACCAGTCAGTCCGGGCGCGAGCGTAACAGTTTGCTCAGGCCATGGTTCCCATTGAGCCCCACGGCCTTTTGCTCTCAGAGACATTTTGAATACTTGTCTGGCGAATACGTGCACCAAGAATTTTTTTTCTCAAGCTATGGCTGTAGCGTCGGCGTCCCTGCCTCCTGCTAGGCAGGGACGCCGTTCCCCTCACCTCTCTCCGCTCCGTGCCCGGCGTCCTCCTCCCGCTCTGCTGGCAGCGCACGCTGCTTCCCGGCCACTGTGCTTAGGGCGCACGCGCTCCCCCTCTCTTAAAGGGGCCGCGCGCGCCATCCTAAGGAGTCCCCGGCCAATGGCCAGAGGATCTCACCATATATAAGGCACCTCCTCCAAAATGGAGGTGCCCGAGCAATGTTGTTGCAAAGCCTATCAACTCTGCTTCAGCCCTCAGGTCCCGTTACCAGATACCTGCTAGTTACCTGCCAGATTCCTGCTTGATACCTGCCTGATACCTGTCTACCTGCTTGCTTTCCTGCGGTCCGACAGTCTGCCTACCAGCACCTGCCAGTCTGTCTATGGATCAGTCTGCCCGCTCACCTGGGAGCGCCCACCTGCTGTCTGCCTGCTAGCCTACCTGGAGGCACTGCCGTCACTTGCCGTGACCACCTGCCAGCCAGCCGTGAGACTCTTACCCGCTCACCTGGGAGCGCCCACCTGCTACCTGCCTGCTAGCCTACCTGGAGGCTCTGCCGTCACTTGCTGTGACCACCTGCCTGTCCAGAGACTTTTGCCCGCTCACCTGGGAGCTCTCACCTGCTACCCGTCTGCTAGCCTACCTGGAGGCTTAGCCGTCACTTGCTGTGACCACCTGCCTGTCCAGAGACTCTTGCTAAAGTTTCCCTTCCCAATATCTCGGAGCAGCCCCGATGGGTAATGTGTGTAGGTAGCCTACCAGTCCTCCAGCCCGAAGAGACTGCTGCCCACACAGAATCCACACAGAATGACTATGCTCCACAGAATACTTCTCTTCCCAACCTCAAGAGGCAGTCCAGACGTGCAAGGCGTAGAGGTAAACCGTCACGCCAGGTTCTGTCCTCCCAAAGACCTGTTCCCCAGCCTGTAGAGGCAGCTTTCCGCACAGAATCCATGAAGGATGACTATGTTCGTCAGGCAAAGCAGAAGCCAGAACTCAGTTGCAAAATCGGATTGCGGTCCCGCTGCAGGGGTTTGGGACCCCCTGACGGTCTTTGTCCAGCGAAGGTTGGAGAATCCCAAGACATTAGGCCTGTAGGAGAGGCTGCTTTTGGCGTTAATGTTTCCTCTCCACAGATGACCATGACTGTCTCCGTGGCAAGTGAAGGCCTCGGATTAACCGGAAGTTTCGGGCTTAAAGCCTTGAAGAGTCGGTGTTTGATTCCCGTCCGACAACTCCAGAAGCCGGTTTGGGCATTGTCAGCAGAAGGACACGCCCTACTCAGAAACAGTCAAAATATGTCTGTACAAATTAAGCTCCAAATTGGAGTGTAACGGGTCTGGGAGGCGGAACCTCTGAGCTACTATACAAGGGGGCGGCCCTTGTAAGGGAGCGGGCGGCAGTCTCTGGATGAACGGACAGGGAGATACGGCAAGTGATCAGGGCAGTCTCTGGGTAAAGGGTAGGTACGACCTGTGATGGCAGAGCCTCAGGGTAGGCTAGCAGGCAGATGGTAGATGTGTGCTCCCAGGTGAGCAAGCGAGAGTCTCTGGAATAACAGGTGGTCACGGCACGTGACGGCGGAACCTCCGGGCTGGCAAGCAGGCAGGTAACGGAGAAGCGCTCCCAGGTGAGCGGGCAAGAGTCTCTGAAGTAGCTGATGGTCACAGCACGTGACAACGGAGCCTCCGGGCTGGCAAGCAGGCAGGTAACGGAGAAGCGCTCCCAGGTGAGCGTACAAGAGTCTGAAGTAGCTGATGGTCACAGCACGTGACAACGGAGCCTCCGGGCTGGCAAGCAGGCAGGTAACGGAGAAGCGCTCCCAGGTGAGCGGGCAAGCTGGTCCATAGACAGACTGACCGGAGTTGTAAGGCAGACCGTCGGACCTCAGGAAAGTAGGCAGGTAGCTGATGTGCGCTCCCAGGTGAGCGGGCAGGCTGGTCCTTTAGACAGACTGACAGGAGTAGTAAGGCAGACCGTCGGACCTCAGACTGGCAGACAGGTAACAAGTATTCAGGCAGGAATCAGGCAGGTAACTGGCAGGAAACTGGCAACGGGACCTGAGGGCTGAAGCACAGGTGAGACACAGGTGCAAACAACATTGCTCGGGCACCTCCATTTTGGAGGAGGTGCCTTATATATGATGAAGTCCTCCGGCCATTGGCCGGGGACTCCTTAGGACGGCGCGCGCGGCCCCTTTAAGAGGAGGGGAGCGCGCGCGCCCTAAGCACAGGGGCCGGGAAGGAGCGCGCGCTGAGAGCAGAGCGGGAGGAGGACGCCGGGAAGGAGCGCGCGCTGACAGCAGAGCGGGGAGAGGACGCCGGGCACGGAGCAGAGCGGTGAGGGGAGCAGCGTCCCTGCCTAGCAGAGGGCAGGGACGCCAGCGCTACAGTACCCCCCCCTTTAGGCCCCCCCTTTTTTAGGCCAGACAGAAATTTAGCTAGGATGAGAGGGGCATGGATGTTCTCCCGGGGCTCCCACGTTCTCTCCTCAGGACCAAACCCCTTCCAATCTACCAGAAAAAAGGTCTTTCCTCTTACCCTTTTGGTGGCAAGAATGTTCTCTACCTCAAACTCGTCCTCAGCAGAAACCGGAGCAGGAGGCGTACCTGTAGACTTGGAAAAAGAGTTAAGTACCACAGGTTTGAGGAGAGATACATGGAAGGAGTTAGGGATCCGTAAGTTGACCGGGAGTTTCAATTTATAGGCCACCGGGTTGATCTGACTGATGACCTCCAGTGGGCCGATGAACCGAGGCCCTAACTTATAGGAAGGGATCTTGAGCCGGACATATTTGGACGAGAGCCAGACTTTATCCCCAGGACGGAATTGAGGAGGGTCCAGACGTTTTTTGTCAGCGTGTCTTTTCATACGCTCGGAAGACTGAAGGAGTGCGGATCGGGTACTCTCCCAAATGGAGGAAAATTTGCTAACGAGAGATTCCGCAGCCGGGTTGTCCACCGAGGTGGAGACAGGAAAAGGAATCCGAGGATGCTGACCAAAGACTACAAAAAACGGGGATTTGGAGGAGGATTCGCTCTCGTGATTATTGTAAGAGAACTCGGCCCATGGTAGGAGATCCACCCAGTCAGAATGGTGGGCATTAACGAAGTGCCGGAGGTAACTGGTCAGGTTCTGATTGATCCGCTCCACTTGACCATTGGACTGTGGGTGGTAAGCGGAAGAGAAGTCCAGGGAGACGTCTAGTAGTTTACAAGTGGCTCTCCAGAAGCGTGAGGTGAACTGTACCCCACGATCCGACACGATGTGGAGGGGCAGGCCATGAAAACGGAAGATGTGACGAATAAAGTCTCTAGCTAGCTTGGGTGCAGACGGGAGGCCTGGCAGGGGAACGAAATGAGCCATCTTGGAGAAGCGGTCAGCGACCACCCAAATGACCGTACAACCGGCAGAGAGTGGGAGGTCAGTTATGAAGTCCATTGCAATATGCTGCCAGGGGGCAGCAGGTACTGGGAGCGGAAGGAGGCGACCGGCTGGCAGATGTCTCGGAACCTTGTTGCGGGCGCAGGACACACAGGCAGAAACAAAGTCTATTACATCCTTGTGCAGGGTAGGCCACCAGTAGTGCCGGGAAATAAGCTGGAGGGTCTTCTTCTGACCAGCGTGGCCAGCCAGTTTAGACGAGTGACCCCAGTGAAGGATCTTCTCCCGATCAGGTACTGATACGAACGTCTTTCCGGGAGGAAGACGATTTAGACTCACGGGAGCCACCTGCATTACTCTGGCGGGATCGATGATGTGTTTCGGATCTTCCTCGAGATCAGATACCAGAAAGGATCGAGACAAGGCGTCCGCCTTGACGTTTTTGTCAGCCGGGCGAAAATGAAGGACAAAATCAAAACGAGCAAAAAACAAGGACCACCGGGCTTGGCGCGGGTTAAGTCTCTGGGCATGCTGGAGATAAGCCAAGTTCTTGTGGTCAGTGTAAATTATTACCGGGTGAAGAGCCCCCTCAAGCAGGTAACGCCACTCCTCCAATGCCAGTTTGATGGCCAATAACTCTCGATCTCCTATGGAATAATTGCGCTCTGAGGAGGAGAAGAGTTTAGAGAAGAAGCCGCAAGTTACCATCCTCCCGGAAGAAGATTTTTGAGTAAGTACCGCTCCAGCTCCAGAGGAGGAGGCGTCCACTTCCAGGAAGAACTGCTTGTTGCCGTCCGGGCGATGCAGCACCGGGGCGGAAGAGAAGGCCTGTTTTAAGGAAAGAAAGGCTTCTTCTGCTTCGGGCGGCCACTCTTTGGGATTAGTACCCTTACGGGTGAGCGCGGAAATTGGGGCAGTCCGGGAAGAGAAGTGTGGTATGAAGAGGCGGTAGTAGTTGGCGAAGCCCAGGAACCGCTGAATGGCCTTCAGCCCCTCCGGTCGAGGCCATTTCTCGATGGCAGACAGTTTCTCTGGATCCATTCGTAGGCCGGTCTGAGAAATAATGTAGCCCAAAAACGGAAGCGAGGTCTGCTCAAAGAGGCACCTCTCGTATTTAGCGAAGAGGTGATTCTGCCTGAGCCTGAGCAGGACCTGACGAACGTCCCTCCGGTGAGTCTGGAGATCCGGAGAGAAGACCAAGATGTCGTCCAGGTACACCACTACGCAGGAGTAGAGAAGGTCCCGGAAGATGTCATTGACCAACTCTTGAAAGACGGCAGGAGCGTTACAGAGACCAAAGGGCATTACCAGGTATTCATAGTGGCCGTCCCGGGTGTTGAATGCCGTCTTCCATTCATCCCCTTGACGGATACGAACCAGGTTGTACGCCCCACGGAGGTCTAGTTTGGTGAAGATTCTAGCCCCCCTCAGACGATCAAATAATTCTGGAATGAGCGGAAGGGGGTACTTATTCTTCACCGTGATCTGGTTTAGGCCTCTATAGTCTATACAGGGACGGAGAGAGCCGTCCTTCTTTTTAACGAAAAAGAAGCCTGCTCCCGCCGGGGAGGTAGATTTCCGGATGAATCCCCTGGCCAGATTCTCCTCAATATATTCGGACATCGACCGGGTCTCAGCAGCGGATAAAGGATAAATACGCCCACGGGGAGGAGTAGTACCGGGTAACAGGTCGATGGGACAGTCGTATGGTCTATGAGGGGGTAATGTCTCTGCCTCCTTTTTATTAAAGACATCAGCATAAGACCAATAAGGAATTGGAAGTCCAGGTAGATTAGCTGGGGTAGGAGAGGGACGGACGGGATGGACGGGAACCAGGCAGGTCTTATGACAGTCTTGTCCCCAGCGAAGGACTTCTCCGGTTTGCCAGTCAAGCACGGGTGCATGTCTCTGGAGCCAAGGCAGACCTAGCAAGAGGGCGTGAGAGAGTCCAGGCAGAACATGAAAGGAGATACTCTCAGAATGCAGCATTCCCACCTGCAGAGTAATGGATTCGGTGATGAGTTGGATGGGGCGTGGTAAGAGCCCCCCATCCACGGCAGCCACAGACAAGGGTACAGCCAGAGGTTTGGTGGGGATGCGGTATTTCTCTACCAGGGACTGTGAAATAAGATTCCCGGCTGCTCCAGAGTCCAGTTGGGCTAGTTCGAAATAACGGTTCTCCCCGTAGACGATTGAAACTGACAACAGCAGGGATGGAGAGGATTTATTCTTGTCTAGGTGGACCTCTCTGAGCGAACCTAGACACAGGCGTTTCCCGACCTTTCCGGGCAGGCACGGATCTGGTGCTCCTTACTGCCACAGTAGAAGCAGGTCCCCTCGGCACGGCGTAAGTCCTGACGGGTCTTGACCATCTTGGTCTGGTCGACCTGCATAGGCTCAGGAGGGTGTACCTGGTTAGAGACAGAAGGAGTGACGGGTTTCTGAAAAGTAGGAGCTAGACGTGGTAACCTCCTCTCACGGGTGACCTCTCTGGCACGCTCCTGGAACCGTAGGTCAATCCGGGTGGCAAGAGTTATTAAGTCATCGAGAGTGGTAGGAGTGTCCCGACCGGCAAGTTCATCTTTAATACGGCCGGACAGACCCTCCCAGAAGACGGAAACCAGAGCGTCGTTATCCCAGGTCAGCTCCGAGGCAAGGGTACGGAACCGTATGGCATATTGGCCCACGGTGAGACTCCCCTGATGGAGGCGTAGCAACGATGATGCAGATGAGGTCTTCCGTCCGGGTTCGTCGAAGACTTTCCGGAAAGCCGTGAGAAAAGCAGGCAAGTTGGACACCAGGGGGTCTCCTCTCTCCCATAGAGGATTTAGCCAGGCCAGGGCCTCCCCGGTGAGATGGGACATGATGAAGGCAATTTTGGCCCGGTTGGAGTTAAACTGGTAGGACAAAAGTTCAAAATGCAGGGTGCACTGATTTAAGAAGCCCCGAGCCTGGACGGAGTCGCCTCCGAAGCGAGGAGGTGCAGAAAGCCGGGGTCCGGAGTAGGATACCATAGCACTAGTGGGCAGCGGAGCCGCCGGATTGCAAGATATGGCACTGGCGGAGGTTGTTGGTGGATCAGACAGAGTGTTCAGGCGAGTATTAACATTCCGCAGGTGACCCAGGATGGACTCCTGTTGGGACCTCTGACGGGACAGTTCAAGACAGAGGTCCGAGAGCGAGGGAGCTTGGGTGCCACCGGGTTCCATGGCCCGAGCAAACTGTAACGGGTCTGGGAGGCGGAACCTCTGAGCTACTATACAAGGGGGCGGCCCTTGTAAGGGAGCGGGCGGCAGTCTCTGGATGAACGGACAGGGAGATACGGCAAGTGATCAGGGCAGTCTCTGGGTAAAGGGTAGGTACGACCTGTGATGGCAGAGCCTCAGGGTAGGCTAGCAGGCAGATGGTAGATGTGTGCTCCCAGGTGAGCAAGCGAGAGTCTCTGGAATAACAGGTGGTCACGGCACGTGACGGCGGAACCTCCGGGCTGGCAAGCAGGCAGGTAACGGAGAAGCGCTCCCAGGTGAGCGGGCAAGAGTCTCTGAAGTAGCTGATGGTCACAGCACGTGACAACGGAGCCTCCGGGCTGGCAAGCAGGCAGGTAACGGAGAAGCGCTCCCAGGTGAGCGGACAAGAGTCTGAAGTAGCTGATGGTCACAGCACGTGACAACAGAGCCTCCGGGCTGGCAAGCAGGCAGGTAACGGAGAAGCGCTCCCAGGTGAGCGGGCAAGCTGGTCCATAGACAGACTGACCGGAGTTGTAAGGCAGACCGTCGGACCTCAGGAAAGTAGGCAGGTAGCTGATGTGCGCTCCCAGGTGAGCGGGCAGGCTGGTCCTTTAGACAGACTGACAGGAGTAGTAAGGCAGACCGTCGGACCTCAGACTGGCAGACAGGTAACAAGTATTCAGGCAGGAATCAGGCAGGAATCAGGCAGGTAACTGGCAGGAAACTGGCAACGGGACCTGAGGGCTGAAGCACAGGTGAGACACAGGTGCAAACAACATTGCTCGGGCACCTCCATTTTGGAGGAGGTGCCTTATATATGATGAAGTCCTCCGGCCATTGGCCGGGGACTCCTTAGGACGGCGCGCGCGGCCCCTTTAAGAGGAGGGGAGCGCGCGCGCGCGCGCGCCCTAAGCACAGGGGCCGGGAAGGAGCGCGCGCTGAGAGCAGAGCGGGAGGAGGACGCCGGGAAGGAGCGCGCACTGACAGCAGAGCGGGGAGAGGACGCCGGGCACGGAGCAGAGCGGTGAGGGGAGCAGCGTCCCTGCCTAGCAGAGGGCAGGGACGCCAGCGCTACATGGAGCATTACACATGAAGAAGTTCACATTCCAGGTGCTGACTGGCTTACCCACAGGTCGTCCAGAGCTGAGAGATCTAGTGCCCGCTCAGGTCTGGAGATCCTGCATGGTGTATCCTGGGGGACTGCTTAGGTACAAGGGGTGTCCAGTCCCCATATCTTCAGGACAGTCAGCAGTTTCTTCTTCTTCACCAGATCTGCTAGTCGCTGACTCGCTGTGCGCTGAAGTCTCCGAAGGAAGAGAAGCGGAGGCGATATCCCCACACAGTCTCGACGATTGTACCAATGATCTGGCTTCAGGTACCGTCCCGCCTTACAGACATGTCATCTCTGAAACCAGACTGAAGATGGTCCTAAAGCAAGGACCCTCCGTCTCTAATAAATCTGGTCTAACGTCCTTCAAGGCGGTGTTTACCCCCGAGTCTCTGCACCCCTCAAACCAGGCGGAGGACCTCCAGTTGTTTCCTGAATCCTCCGGGGTGCTACCTGATAACAAATGGAGAGAGACTTTCCTGCACCCTGTACCTGGTACCTCGCCCACTTCATGCAGTAAGCTTGGCAAAGTGTACATCAAGGCGGTTATTACCCCCGAGTCTCTGCACCCCTCCAACCAGGCGGAGGACCTCCAGTTGTCTCCTGAATTCCCCGGGGTGCTACCTGATAAATGGAGAGAGACTTTCCTACACCCGGTACGCCACCCACTTCATCCAGTAAGCTTGGCAAAGTGTACCTCAAGGCGGTGGTTACCCCCGAATCTCTGCACCCCTCCAACCAGGCGGAGGACCTCCAGTTGTCTCCTGAATCCACCAGGGTGCTACCTGATAACAAATGGAGAGAGACTTTTCTGTGTGCTGTTCCTGGTACTTCACCCTCTTCATCTGTTGCTGAGGATGGCTTGATAGGAGGAAGCATCCTAGTCACCAAGATGATGAGACCAGTTTCGTTTCCTCTAGTGGACAGAAGAGGTAATCCTCTTGAAGAGAAGGATTGGCCTCCAAATTCTCTGCAGAAGACCCTTGCAGGCTTGAAGAAGAGGGGGCGTAAAGGGGGGGGTACTGTAACATCCCTGGCGGTGTGCTTGCATAGTGCACCACCTTCCACTATGCAAGACCGCAATCTTACCCATCAGTCCAGCCTACAAACCTTGCTCCAGTTCATGCTGTGTGCATGTCTCTTGTCTGATTGCTTAGGGCGGCGGCCCGGTTACTTCCTGATTCTTATAGCTGCTGTGGGCGCGCTCCTAATGCGTCCCCAGCCTATTGCTGTGAGTCACTGGATATTTAAACCCCCTCCACCCAGAAGGAGGTGCCTGAGCAACATCTTCACTCAGTTTGTCTTTGCAACTCAATTGCCAGGTCCTGTCCTGTATCTTGTCTGTTTCCGCCACTCTGGGGGCTGCATACCCAGACATGTTATCTCTGACTTCTAGTCTGTTTCCGCCACTCTGGGGGCTGTATACCCAGGTCTGCTGCCTGTGACTTCTAGTCTGTTTCTGCCACCCTGGGGGCTGTATACCCAGGCTCGTTCTTGTATCTCGTTGCAGTATCAGTTCCTGTCTGAACTGTCTCCTAGCCTGTTACCTGTTTGTCTTTATGTCCGTACCTTCCCTTTTCTTGCAGTGTCTGAACCTGCACCTAACTCCAACTCGTTGTCTCTGTACTTCTGTTTGTGAGTTTTGTGTCCACTCGCAACTTCATAGTAAGTACCTTGTGTGTATCGGGTTCTGCTTGTCCCTTTTCCCTTCCTCCGTATCTATCTCCTGTGTTCTAGCCATCTTCCTGTATTTTCCAGTCTGTTCCATGTGAACAGAGTCCTGTCCTCTCTGCCTGCACCTTCAGCCCTGTTCGGCTCTGCTTGCTCACCGCGACAGTGGTTTCCCTCTGCTCTGCCTTGCCCACCGCTCCGGCAGTTCCGCTCTGCTCTGCCTTGTCCACCGCACCTGCGGTTTCGCTCTGCTCTGCCTTGTCCACCGCACCTGCGGTTTCGCTCTGCTCTGCCTTGTCCACCGCACCTGCGGTTTCGCTCTGCTCTGCCTTGTCCACCGCACCTGCGGTTTCGCTCTGCTCTGCCTTGTCCACCGCACCTGCGGTTTCGCTCTGCTCTGCCTTGTCCACCGCACCTGCTGTTTTGCTCTGCTCTGCCTTGTCCACCGCACCTGCGGTTTCGCTCTGCCCTGCCTTGTCCACCGCACCTGCGGTTTCGCTCTGCTCTGCCTTGTCCACCGCATCGGTGGTTTCGCTCAGCTCTGCCTTGTCCACCGCTCCGGCGGTTCCTCTCTGCTCTGCCTTGACCACCGCTCCGGCGGTTCCTCTCTGCTCTGCCTTGTCCATCGCTCCGGCGGTTCCACTCTGCTCTGCCTTGCCCACCGCACCGGCGGTTCCTCTCTGCTCTGCCTTGTTCTCTGCTCCGGCGGTTTCGCTTTACTCTGCTTGTCTACCGCATCTGCGGCTCTGTTCCTGTCTCCAAGTCTGTACTGGACCCTATCCAGCCTGCGCTCCAACCTGCTAGTACCTCCCTGTCTGCACTCCAGCCATGCTTGCCAGTATCTCCCTGTCTGCACTCCAGCCGTGCTTGCCAGTATCTCCCTGTCTGCACTCCAGCCGTGCTTGCCAGTGCCCACCTGTCTGCATACCAGCCATGCTTGCCAGTGCCCACCTGTCTGCATGCTTGCCAGTACCCACCTGTCTGCATACCAGCTGTGCCTGCTAATACCCACCTGCCTGTATGCCAGTCTAACCTGCCTGTTCCTGCATTCCCCGGTGTGGGTCAACAGCTGTGACCGGGGTCTGACCTGGAGTAGCACCTGGTCCCTCTGCTCGGTTCCACTTTGGTTCACGGAGTCGACTGAGCCGCCGTGCGACCTTGGTCGGATCGGGATGATACTTAGTTACGCCCCTCCAGGCACTCCTCGGTTCATGGTACAGTGGGATCACTAATCACGCTCACGCCAGTCAGTCCGGGCGCGAGCGTAACACTTTGCAACTTCTCTCATGTCATTATTGGTGGCCAACCATGTGAAAGGATATTGTGGAATTCGTCTCAGCTGGTCTCTCTGTTAGAACCCTCCTGTTAGTTTTTTCTATTTTTGCTGGTCACATGACTTTTTGCCTTTATATCCAGCTCCGCCCTCCTGGCCTTGCTGGACTTCAGTGTTACATTTACTCTTAAGCTAGCCAGGTGCCTTGTACCTTGCTCTGTAGTTTGCTTGGTCTTTTGACCACTAGTTCTTCTGTTTGTTTGTTTGTCTTTTCTCTGCTACAATTTCTGCTAGGAGGTGTCCAACTATATCTCAGTCCTTAGTTCTTGTAGGGACCCCTCCCTTATATCTATAGGTCTGCGTTCAGACTAGCCGAGGACTTAGGCGGGTCTGTTCACAAGGAACAGGTCCCCCGCTGCATCGTAGGGAATCAGCTTAGTCCTATTGTAGGGACAGTTTTCCTTTCTTTCCTTAGTGTTTGTAGCAGTTCATAACACTCTCCTGTGCTCGTAACAAGGCTCCCACGCAATGTCTGTATGGGCAGCTTTTACCATTTCCTGTGCCTTCAGCTCCCTGGCAGGACGTCACCATATACTTTATTACAGATCTCCCTGTGTCCTCTGGATGCTTCATTATCTGGGTGCTGGTGGACCGCTTTGCAAAGATGGCTCACTTTACTCCATTGTCTGGTCTTCCGTCTGCTCCAGAGCTTGCTGAGAGGTTTATTCAGCACGTCTTCCGTCTTTATGGGTTCCCACTTCATATTGTGTCCGATAGGGGCGTCCAGTTTGCATCCAGGTTCTGGAGAGCCACTTGTAAACTTTTAAATGTAATCTAGTACTTTTCGTCTGTTTATCATCCTCAATACAACTGTCAGGTGGAGTGAGTCAACCAGATTATGTCTAATTTTCTGCGGTATTTTATGAACGTGCACCATGATGACTGGGTCAAGCTTTTGCCTTGGGCGGAGTTCTCCTCTAATAATCATGTAAGTGAAGCCTCTGAAAAATCACCATTTTTCATTGTTTATGGTCACCAGCCTGGTATTTCTCTTCCAGTGTCGGCCGCTTCTGGCGTTCCTGCAGCTGATGCTCTCACGGAAGTTTTCTCCATGATCTGGAGGGATATCAAAGCCACTGAACGGATGAAAAGTCAGCAAAATACACTTGGACCCACCATGTTTTCAGCCAGGAGATAAGTTTTGGCTCTCTTCAAAATACATTTGTCTTAAGACGCCATCGTACAAGTTGGGCTCTTGCTTTATCGGTCCATTTGAGGTCCTCAAGCAAATCAACGCTGTGTCCTACAAGCCTCAGTACGCGTGCCCAACTCCTTCCACGTATCTCTCCTCAAGCTAGTCGTCTTAACCCTTTAACAAAAGGCTATACGCGTAAAAATGGCGGTCGCTAAGGGGCCTTATTCCCTCATCACCGTTTTAAAACAGCAATCGGTAATAAGAGAATAGTGCCCCCCAGAGTAAGAAAATCTCCGGTGTTTCAGCTACACGCCGTTTGTCCAAACAGAACTTTTTGACAACATGTGGGGTATCGCTGCACACGTAACAAAGTGGGTAACAAACTGTAAGGTCCATTTTTTGGTGTTACCTCTTGCAAAGTTAAAAAAATTGGGGCTAAAGGAACATTTTAGAGGTAACATTTAATTATTTTTTTCATTCCACTTTGCATTAATTCCTGAGAAGCACCTGAAGGGTTAAAACATTTCAAAATGATGCAGATGTAAAGTAGACATATGGGAGATGTTATTTATTAATTATTTTGTACAACAGGACAGGTGACAGGTAAAACCTTTTTCCTGGTGGATTGGAAGGGGTTCGGTCTGAAAGAGAGATCATGGGAGCCTAAGGAAAATATCCATGCCCAACTTCTTCTGGAGAGATTTCTTGTGGGCTCAAAGAAGAGGGGGCGTAAAGGGAGACTACTGTAACGCCGGCGTCCCTGCGTGGTTCCTCTCCATCCTCTCGGCATCAGCTGCGTCCTCTGCCTGAACCTGCCACCCTGTCCTGCCTGAACCCTGAGTCCGTTCTGTCTGAACCTGCCACCCTGTCCTGCCTGAACCCTGAGTCCGTTCTGTCTGAACCTGCCACCCTGTCCTGCCTGAACCCTGAGTCCATTCTGTCTGAACCTGCCACCCAGTCCTGCCTGAACCCTGAGTCCATTCTGTCTGGTCTGAACCTGCCACCCTGTCCTGCCTAAACTCTTAATCTACCCCATCTGAACCGGTTCTGATATCTTTTCTGTCCGCGATCCTGTTCTTGTCCTACCTGCTACTCCAAGTCCATATCTGCATCCCTGACCCTTGGAGTCAACTGCTGCAGCTCTGGGGACTGCCCTGGTGTGGTATCTGGTGACTACCTACAGCTTGAGGGTAACCCCACCATCAGGAGCTCTAGTGAAAACTTAGAGCTTAGTCATGGCCCTCCAGGGTACACCTGGCCCCGTGGCACAGTGGGTCCACGATCCACCAGCGTGACAGTATGCAATGATGAGTGTGAGGGAAAAATCATAACTCACAGAAAAATGTACTTACAAAGAGAAGAGACGTGAATGAATAAATTGAAGAAAACAAGGACAAGAGTGAAAATACAAGAAACAGCACAAAATGTAAAAAATTGCATAGGGACAATGAAAAAGACGTATAGGAAGAGAGAAACAAATACCGCACTATCCTTCATTCTGTGGAGGCCGGTCAGGAGTGTCTTTCGTTCTTCATCATGGTAACAGAACGAATATTATTCCAACAGGGGCTGTAAAAACTTCAAAAGCGAATAACAACAATTAGAAATATTAAAATAAATAAGAAAAAAAAGTCAGAGGGGAATGAAACAACAAGTGTGATTACAGGAAAGAGAACATAGATCACAGGAGAAAAGCAAAACTCAGGGCTTCATGACCATGAAGGTGGAACTGTTACTTCTGCTTTGTGGGGAAGCCGATGGTCATCTGTGCGGTCATCCATTATCGGACTGTGCATTACATGAGCGGTGACAGAGGCGCCTCCAGAGAAAGTGGCGCACAAATGGCTGCAGACTGGGAAACAAAGTGTCACCTGCTCTCTGGATAGCGGTTCAGTTTTCTAATCCTGGGTCCATTACAAAGCCCGACTGGTGTAGAAGTGCGGCCATCGACCACTGCGCCTGCTTGTGGGCTCATAGTTTCAAGCTTGAAGGTCGACATATGTCCATGGAGCTCATCCTACAGCCTCATATTGATCCAGAAGACACAGAACCTCCATGCTAATGGTCCCATATTAGGGGAATATTCCTTCCCGACTCCACGTGCGGCGATCAGACGAGGTCCCCGGATCCACGTCCATCACAGACTCCAGTGCCCACAACCTGTAATACCATAGTCAGACCTTCACTGAACATCAAAAAGGAGAACCAGGTGATGGCGCTGTCTTTGCCACAGAGTGAGATCAAGGTGCAGGAACTTCAGATTGCTTGTAAGTAAAATTGTTTTATTCACACTAATGTGAGCTGACGCGCCCCCAGGGCCGTGGGGTGCTCGCCAGCCGGGCCGCTGATTGCCGGGGGATATCACGGTGGCTGTCCCGGTCCGTGACCCAGGGCGGTCAGTAAAAAGGGGGGGAATTGTAAGGGATTTGGAAAGTTCGTGACGCCACCTGTGGATTGCGGCTAGAGGGAGCCGCCGCTGCGGAGCAGTCATTTGGAGCTGGTGTTACGGCAGCAGGGATGGTGTGGCTCTCCACAGGAAGAGCTAGCTCCAGGGCAGTGTAGAATGTGTAAGGTGGTTGAGCTGGGCGTTGTAGTGCAGGGAGGGAAAGATGGCGCAAACGACAGAGGCGGTGCAGTGAAGTCATCTGTGTCTTTACTCACAGTTCTTAAGGCAGTCCACAGGTGCACTGTACAGGTTAAGGCCTCCCGCGTCACGCTGCGTTCACTGGGCAGGGGTTCGGTCCTTCCTTAGGCAACTTGGGAATACCTGGCCGAACCCCACTTTCTCGTGTTCCTATTTTGACCGTCTTCACACTGGTCTTTCTCCCTCTTCCTCTGCGCTGCCCACTCTCAGTCCTGTTCAGGTACTCTGAAGTCCCTCCTGTCCTTCGGAGTTACACAGACTTGCTTGACCCTCAGGGGACTAGAATGCGGCTGCGATCCCTCTGTCTTCTGACTTGGCCCTACTTGTGGAGCAGATCTCCTAATGAGACTCTGCTCCCGGACTGTTCTTCTGAACTGTCCCGAGCTGTTCTTCTGAACTGCTCCCTAGAACTCAACCTGCCACCCTAAGATGGCTTCCCTATTTATACTCCTACTAAAGTGCTCCCTCTAACTACTTCCTCCTCCCACACCCACTACTGGTTCCCCCTACCTTTGGGTTCCCCCCACTCCAGCCAGGGTCAGGGCTCAGAAGCTGCGCTCTGCATGTTGCCCTTCCAGCCAGCCTGGAGTAGTGTAGTGTTGGATGCAGGTGTTTGGGGTTCCGTACAGCACTCCCTCCTTACCTGAGTGAAGGGAGGCACCACACCTCTGGGTGAGGTGCAGTACCTCTGTGGTGACTGAACCCTCAGGGGCGCCACATTCCCCCCCGGTAAAACACAGCACGTCCGCGGGCTGGAACAAAGCAAAACAGGGATATATGACATGCAAAAGTTTTAAGATGCATCTGCATATAAGATTATAAAAACATTCTTCCCTTTATGGGAGGCACATCACTTTGAACGTTACAGGTTACATTTTCAGAATATTATAAAACTTTCTTAATTAACATCTTTCTTTTTCAATAAGTGCAACAGGTAGCAGCATGGGGGACCCATCCGCAAACCCTCAACGTAGGCCCTGGGCGTGGCTGCAGGACATAGGTGATCCTGGTGATGGACCACGTCTTCCACCACGCCAAACGGGTTTTTCTTCTGAGGTCATGGTTGTTGATATGAAACCAATAGGGTGCACTTTAAGAAGTGCTGAACTATTTACAATTTCAACGTCCAGCTGTTCACAGTCTCCAGCCTGTATACCCTGACGGGTAATGATAGAAGCTTACACTCAAAACATTACTTTCAACTTTAACTATATAAGCAATGTCCAGTCCCACTTTCTGGATCAATAGTAGGGACCCCGCCTGGGGTACTCTTCATTCTTCCCTGACCCAGCCGGGTCACATGGGACTTCCTGCAGGAGTGTGTCCTCGCTGACACGATACACGTGCAGGGTGTACCAGCCACGTTCACCATGGTGCCGGGTGAACGTGACACGGTCTCCCGGAAACAGGTTCCGGTCGGGATGGCCTTCCTCCAGCTCGGGCTCCACATCCCGCCGGTTGACAAATATGTCCCTCTCAAAATCGGGACTGCGGATAAAGCCCCACCCAGCCATCAGGTTGAATTTAACTATGAGGCCTTCCTCACGAGGGCTGGGGTGGGCTGACTCCGCCTGGTGGACCTGCGCCTTGGCGGCCTTATCTCGGGCCTCCAGACGCTCACTGCGCGCCGCCCGCGCGCATCGCTCCCTCTCTACACTGTGTGCAGAATTATTAGGCAAGTTGTATTTTAGAGGATTATTTTTATTATTGATCAACAACTATGTTCTCAATCAACCCAAAAGACTCATAAATATTCAAGCTTAATATTTTTGGAAGTTGGAGTGGTTTTTTTTTTAGATTTGGCTATTTTAGGAGGATATCTGTTTGTGCAGGTAACTATTACTGTGCAGAATTATTAGGCAACTTAATAAAAACCAAATATAATCCCATCTCATTTGTTTATTTTCACCAGGTAAACCAATATCAGTGCACAAAATTTAGAAATAAACATTTCTGACATGCAAAAACAAAAAAAATTAGTGATCAATATAGCCACCTTTCTTTATGATGACACTCAGCAGCCTTCCATCCATAGATTCTGTCAGTTGCTTGATCTGTTTCCGATCAACATTGCGTGCATCAGCCACCACAACCTCCCAGACACTGTTCCGAGAGGTGTACTGTTTTCCCTCCCTGTAGATCTCACATTTTATGATGGACCACAGGTTCTCTATGGGGTTCAGATCAGGTGAACAAGGGGGCCATGTCATTATTTTTTCTTCTTTTAGACCTTTACTGGCCAGCCACGCTGTGGAGTAGTTGGATACATGTTATGGAGCATTGTCCTGCATGAAAATCATGTTTTTCTTGAACGATACCGACTTCTTCCTGTACCACTGCTTGAAGAAGTTGTCTTCCAGATACTGGCAGTAGGTCTGGGAGTTGAGCTTCACTCCATCCTCAACCCGAAAAGGTCCCACAAGTTCATCTTTGATGATACCAGCCCATACCAGTACCCCACCTCCACCTTGCTGGCGTCTGAGTCGGAGTGGAGCTCTCTGCCCTTTACTGATCCAGCCTCTGGCCCATCCATCTGGCCCATCAAGAGTCACGCTCATTTCATAAGTCCATAAAACCTTTGAAAAATCAGTCTTAAGATATTTCTTGGCCCATTCTTGACGTTTTATCTTATGTTTCTTGTTCATAGGTGGTGGTTTTTCAGCCTTCCTTACCTTGGTCATGTCCCTCAGTATTGCACACCTTGTCCTTTTTGATACTCCAGTAACGTTGCAGCTCTGAAATATGGCAAAACTGGTGGCGAATGGCATCTTGGCAGCTTCACGCTTGATTTTCTTCAATTCATGGGCAGTTATTTTGCGCCTTTTTTGGCCAACTCGCTTCTTGCGACCCTGTTGGCTATTTGCCATGAAACGCTTGATTGTTCGGTGATCACGCTTCAAAAATTTGGAAATTTCAAGACTGCTGCATCCCTCTGCAAGACATCTCACAATTTTGGACTTTTCAGAGCCGTCAAATCTCTCTTCTGACCCATTTTGCCAAAGGAAAGGAAATTGCCTAATAATTAAGCACACCTTATATAGGGTGTTGATGTCATTAGTCAACACCCCTCCTCATTACAGAGATGCACATCACCAGATTTACTTAAACTGGTAGTTGGCTCTCAAGCCTATACAGCTTGGAGTAGGACAACATGTATAAAAAGTATCGAAGTGATCAAAATACGCATTTGCCTAATAATTCTGCACGCGGTGTAGTTGCCGGAGCTCCCGCCTGCAGAACTCCTGCCTTTGTAGTGCTTCGGCCTCGGTCTCCCGCGGGAACCCCATCAGGTTCCCCCCCCCCGGTTGTCCCAGAAAAACTCCACTCTGCTGGTATAGGCGACCGGGGGCGCTGGTGTCGGGAGCAGCAGGTACGGCTGCTGGTCCTCCATCCGGGCGGACCAGTCGAAGGCCGGCGCGCCGCACACCCACTTGGGTGCCAGAGGTGGAGGTGGCGGGAGGGCTTCGAGTAGCAGGCCCGTGGCTTCAGCGCCCGGGATTAGAGGTTCCAGGAGGGCACAATAAGAGGGATCCTCTGGTTCAGCGCCCGGGGGTGGAGGTTCCGGGCAGCACAGCTGTTCCAGCCAGGGTACGGCAGCATACGGCAAAGGCTGGGGGAAGAGGCCCAGGAGCAGGTCGGCGCCTGCAGCGCCCGGGACTGGGGATTCTCTCCTACCTGCTCCTGTACTCCATCCGGCCTCCTGGTTCTCCACGGGCTCCGCCGGGGCTGGGGTGCGGCTGCTGGCATCCGGTGTCACTTTCCGCCATGCCGCCAACTTTTCCAGCAGCTCGCTTCTCCACCTTGCGACCGCTGCTTGCTGGGCTTGCTCCACCTGTTGGCCCAGCTGGAGGACCTCGCTCTGGAGGAACTCCACATCCTCCGGGGACAATTTTTCCACTTCTTCCTCTATGGTGAGGGGGGTCACTTGATGCTGCGGCAGGCCAGAGGCGTAGGCTGGACTTTTGCTTCCTTCCATCCTGGCTGCCGGGTGCGGTCTGTCTAGACGGGTTGAGACCACACCCTGTTTCCATTCCTTTTCTCCGCCTCCTTTCTTTCGGGGGCGGTCCCATGGCAATCTGCTGTCGGTCACTCCCTGTGACGGCCTCCCTGCCTTGACGGACACATCTATGCGGACAGTTGCAAGGGGCAGGGTATCCTTTTGGCGCCATTCTGTGACCCGGCCCACGATGAGAGGTTCCATATTGTTGTCTTTGATCACGCACATAATGGCGTCCTTTCTTCTGGGGCGGGTGCCACATTCAGTATCATAACACAACTCTTTAGGCACACTTCACCCGCCGGTACGGGCTGGTCACGCATCCTGTTCGTGACGCCAGAGCTGACGCACCCCCAGGACCGTGGGGTACTCGGCATCAGGGCCTCTGATTGCCGGGGGATATCACGGTGGCTGGCCTGGTCCATGACCCAGGGCGGTCAGTTAAAAGGGGGGGGAATTGTAGGGGATTTGGAAAATTCGTGACGCCACCTGTGGATTGCGGCTAGAGGGAGCCGCCGTTGCGGAGCAGTCCTCTGGAGCTGGTGTTACTGCAGCAGGGATGGTGTGGCTCTCCACAGGTAGAGCTTAGCTCCAGGGCAGTGTAGAATGTGTAAAGTGCTTGCGCTGGGCGTTGTAGTGCAGAGAGGGGATGATGGCACGAACGAAATAATTGGACAGAGGCCGTGCAGTGCAGTCATCCGTGTCTTTACTCACAGTTCTTAAAGCAGTCCACAGGTGCACTGTACAGGTTAAGGCCTCCCGCGTCACGCTGCGTTCACTGGGCAGGGGTTCGGTCCTTCCTCAGGCAACTTGGGAATACCTGGCAGAACCCCACTTTCTCGTGTTCCTATTTTGACCGTCTTCACACTGGTCTTTCTCCCTCCTGCCCTGCGCTGCCCACTCTCAGTCCTGTTCAGGTACTCTGAAGTCCCCCCTGTCCGTCGGAGTTACACAGACTTGCTTGACCCTCAGGGGACTAGAATGCGGCTGCGATCCCTCTGTCTTCTGGCAGATGCGGGGCGTACGGGTGCAGTCCTGCACGCGCCGTACCCCCTGGGATCCTTTCTTAGAACGGAGCCTACTCCCTGCTCCCCTCCTGTCTTGGCCCTACTTGTGGAGCAGAGCTCCAAATGAGACTCTGCTCCCGGACTGTTCTTCTGAACTGTCCAGAGCTGTTCTTCTGAACTGCTCCCTAGAACTCAACCTGCCACCTTAAGATGGCTTCCCTATTTATCCTCTTACTAAAGTGCTCCCTCTAACTACTTCATCCTCCCACACCCACTACTGGTTCCCCTTACCTCTGGGTTCCCCCCACTCCAGCCAGGGTCAGGGCTCAGCAGCTGCGCTCTGCATGTTGCCCTTCCAGCCGGCCTGGAGTAATGTAGTGTTGGATGCAGGTGTTGGGGTTCCGGGCAGCACTCCCTCCTTACCTGAGAGAAGGGAGGCACCACACCTCTGGGTGAGGTGCAGTACCTCTGTGGGGACTGAACCCTCAGGGGCACCACAAAACAAATAAAACCTATATACACAATGCATTTCGGCTGTTTGCAGCCTTCTTCAGGTGTATGGAAAAAATTAATTTGACCTTTCTTTTACAGCCCTTTGCAAGAGTGAGAGAGGGATGGGATACAGAAGAGGCAGAGGGGGAGTGCTTCATCCTGCATTATTCTCAGTTATTTTCATGTAAAATATATATTTTAACTTTTTTTTCCTCCAATTTTTTTCTCCAAAAATTGTTTATATTTTATTTTTTATCATATATAAATTTATTATTCAATATTATTTTTAATACAAAGAGAACAGATGTGTATTTTTATGCTGAAGCGACACATTTTAGCTTTCTAGAAAATGGGATGTTAATCAGATTGACATGTTTCTTACAATAAAGGGTTGTTATTTTATATATGATATTTATACGTTTTTATGTTTTTTTATATGAAAATAACTGAGGACAATGCAGGATGAAGCACTCCTCCTCCTCTTCCTCCTCCTCTTCCTCTGCCTCTTCTGTATCCCCTCCCTCTCTCACTCTGGCAAAGAGCTACAAAAGAAGGGTCACATTCATTTTTTCCATACACCTGAAGAAGGCTGCAGACAGCCGAAACGCGTTGTGTATATAGGTTTTATTTGTTTTATATTAGTGTGAATAAAACAATTTTTCTTACAAGTAATCTGAAGTTCCTGCACCTTGATCTCACTCGGTGGCAAAGACGGCGCCATCACCTGGTTCTCCTTTTTGACATCCTCGCTGTGGGATACTCCTGTCTCAGGATTCAATCCCACCTCACCAGATCGGCCGCAGTCTTTCGCAAATTCACCCATACTACAAGCGGGAGTGGTGCATCTGTTTGCACAACCGCATCAGAGGAGCAATTTCCTATAGATACTCACCCTTTCAATTGATCAAATCTTACTACGCTTAGGTAGCGCCACGTTTTTTTCTCCTTTAGGAAATCTATTACTCTTCACAGCACATCGCGATTCACACTATGTACTGCGCTACTGCTGTGCATCGAACAAGCAATCCGACGACCGCAGCTTCAAGCTACAGGGACTGAGACAAAATCCAAAAAGTTTAAAAAATATCAAAATTTTATTCACTTTGCCTTTGTCCCATTAAAAAATAAAAAACCCAATACACCCTCTTGCTGCCGCGTGCTCCCGATCCAGATGCCATACAGAAGTCAGTCAGCCACATTTGATGTGCCCATTATAGGCAGCCCATAGCTCTACAATTAACCACCACCCCAACATAAGGCTCTGTGAACCCCAACAATAAGCAACCCCAAGTGGCCGGAGATGTCACGACTAATAGTGACCTGGTCTACACAGACCTGCCCTAACACTATGAGGCACGACCTCTGCCCCAAGGGGTACGAAGAAGGCCCCCCCCCTGGGGGGTACAGAGTGGGCGCTCACACATACTGGGCAGCCCTAGGGGGTACACAGCGGGCACTCACACATACCGGGCAGGCCTGGCTGGTATAGCGTGGGCACTCACACATACTGGGCAGCCCTGGGGGGTACAGAGCGGGCACTCACATATACCGGGTTGCCCTGAGTGGTACAGAGCGGGCGCTCACATATACCGGGCAGCCCTGAGGGGTACAGAGCAGGCACTCACACATACCGGGCAGCCCTGGGGGGTACAGAGCGGGCACTCACATATACCGGGCTGCCCTGAGTGGTACAGAGCGGGCGCTCACATATACCGGGCAGCCCTGGGGGGTACAGAGCGGGCACTCACACATACCGGGCAGCCCTGGGTGGTACAGAGCAGGCACTCACACATACTGGGCAGCCCTGGGTGGTACAGAGCGGGCGCTCGCACATACTGGGCAGCCCTGGGTAGTACAGAGCGGGCACTCACACATACCGGGCAGCCCTGGGTGGTACAGAGTGGGCACTCACACATACCGGGCAGCCCTGGGTGGTACAGAGCGGGCACTCACACATACTAGGCAGGCCTGGGTGGTACAGAGCGGGCACTCACACATACCGGGCATCCCTGGGTGGTACAGAGCTTGCACTCACATATTCTGGGCAGCCCTGGGTGGTACAGAGCGGGCCTCACACATACCGGGAAGCCCTGGGGGGTAAAGAGCGGGAGCTCACATATACCGGGTAGCCCTGGGTGGTACAGAGCGGACACTCACACATACCGGGCAGCCCTGGGTGGTACAGAGCGGGAACTCACAAATACCGGGCAGGCCTGGGTGGTATAGAGCGGGCACTCACACATACCGGGCAGCCCTGGGTGGTAGAGAGCAGGCACTCACACATACCGGCCAGCCCTTAGTGGTACAGAGTGGGCACTCACACATACCAGGCAGCCCTGGGAGGTACAAAGCAGGCGCTCACATATACCGGACAGCCCTGGGTGGTACAGAGTGGGCACTCACACATACCGGGCAGACCTGAGTGGTACAGAGTGGGCACTCACACATACCGGGCAGCCCTGGGTGGTACAGAGCGGGCACTCACACATACCAGGCAGCCCTGGGTGGTGCAGAGCGGGAACTCACAAATACCGGGCAGGCCTGGGTGGTATAGAGCGGGCACTCACACATACCGGGCAGCCCTGGGTGGTAGAGAGCGGGCACTCACACATACCGGCCAGCCCTTGGTGGTACAGAGTGGGCACTCACACATACCAGGCAGCCCTGGGAGGTACAAAGCAGGCGCTCACATATACCGGACAGCCCTGGGTGGTACAGAGTGGGCACTCACACATACCGGGCAGACCTGAGTGGTACAGAGTGGGCACTCACACATACCGGGCAGCCCTGGGTGGTACAGAGCGGGCACTCACACATACCAGGCAGCCCTGGGTGGTGCAGAGCGGGAACTCACAAATACCGGGCAGGCCTGGGTGGTATAGAGCGGGCACTCACACATACCGGGCAGCCCTGGGTGGTAGAGAGCGGGCACTCACACATACCGGCCAGCCCTTGGTGGTACAGAGTGGGCACTCACACATACCAGGCAGCCCTGGGAGGTACAGAGCAGGCGCTCACATATACTGGACAGCCCTGGGTGGTACAGAGTGGGCACTCACACATACCGGGCAGACCTGAGTAGTACAGAGTGGGCACTCAGACATACCAGGCAGCCCTGGGTGGTACAGAGCGGGCACTCACACATACCAGGCAGCCCTGGGTGGTACAGAGCGGGCACTCACACATACCGGGCAGCCCTGGGTGGTACAGAGCGGGCACTCACACATACCGGGCAGCCCTGGGTGGTACAGAGCGGGCACTCACACATACCAGGCAGCCCTGGGCGGTACAGAGTGGGCACTCACACATACCGGGCAGCCCTGGGTGGTACAGAGCGGGCACTCACACATACCGGACAGCCCTGGGTGGTACAGAGCGGCCACTCACACATACCAGGCAGCCCTGGGTGGTACAGAGCGGGCGTTCACACATACCGGGCAGCACTGGGTGGTACAGATCGGGCACTCACACATACCAGGCAGGCCTGGGTGGTGCAGAGTGGGCACTCACACATACCGGGCAGCCCTGGGTGGTACAGATCAGGCACTCACACATACCGAGCAGCCCTGGGTGGTACAGATCAGGCACTCACACATACCGGGCAGCCCTGGGTGGTACAGATCAGGCACTCACATATACCGGGCATCCCTGGGTGGTGCAGAGCGGGCACTCACACATACCGGGCAGGCCTGGGTGGTGAAGAGCGGGCACTCACACATACCGGGCAGCCCTGGGTGGTACAGAGCGGACGCTCACATATACTGGGCAGCCCTGGGTGGTACAGAGCGGGCACTCACACATACCGGGCAGCCCTGGGTGGTAAAGATCAGGCACTCACACTTACCGGGCATCCCTGGGTGGTACAGAGTGGGTGCTCACATATACTGGGCAGCCCTGGGTGGTGCAGAGCGGGCAATCACACATACCGGGCAAGCCTGGGTGGTAAAGAGCGGGCACTCACACATACCGGGCATCCCTGGGTGGTACAGAACGGGCACTCACATATTCTGGGCAGCCCTGGGAGGTACAGAGAGGGCACTCACACATACCGGGCAGCCCTGAGGGGTACAGAGCGGGCACTCACATATACTGGGCAGCCCTGGGTGGTACAGAGTGGGCGCTCACACATACCGAGCAGCCCTGGGTGGTAAAGATCAGGCACTCACACATACCGGGCAGCCCTGGGTGGTACAGATCAGGCACTCACACATACCGGGCAGCCCTGGGTGGTACAGATCAGGCACTCACATATACCGGGCATCCCTGGGTGGTGCAGTGCGGGCACTCACACATACCGGGCAGGCCTGGGTGGTGAAGAGCGGGCACTCACACATACCGGGCAGCTCTGGGTGGTACAGAGCGGACGCTCACATATACTGGGCAGCCCTGGGTGGTACAGAGCGGGCACTCACACATACCGGGCAGCCCTGGGTGGTAAAGATCAGGCACTCACACTTACCGGGCATCCCTGGGTGGTACAGAGTGGGTGCTCACATATACTGGGCAGCCCTGGGTGGTGCAGAGCGGGCAATCACACATACCGGGCAAGCCTGGGTGGTAAAGAGCGGGCACTCACACATACCAGGCAGGCCTGGGTGGTGCAGAGCGGGCACTCACATATTCTGGGCAGCCCTGGGAGGTACAGAGAGGGCACTCACACATACCGGGCAGCCCTGAGGGGTACAGAGCGGGCACTCACATATACTGGGCAGCACTGGGTGGTACAGAGTGGGCGCTCACACATACAGGGCAGCCCTTGGTGGTATAGAGCGGGCGTTCACACATACAGGGCAGCCCTGGGTGGTACAGAGCGGGCGCTCACACATACCGGGCAGCCCTGGGTGGTACAGAGTGGGCGCTCACACATACAGGGCAGCCCTTGGTGGTATAGAGCGGGCGTTCACACATACCGGGCAGCCCTGGGTGGTACAGAGCGGGCACTCACAGATACCGGGCAGCCCTGGGTGGTACAGATCAGGCACTCACACATACCGGGCATCCCTGGGTGGTACAGAGCGGGTGCTCACATATACTGGGCAGCCCTGGGTGGTGCAGAGTGGTCAATCACACATACCAGGCAAGCCTGGGTGGTAAAGAGCGGGCACTCACACATACCGGGCATCCCTGGATGGTACAGAATGGGCACTCACATATTCTGGGCAGCCCTGAGTGGTACAGAGCGGGCACTCACACATACCGGGCAGCCCTGAGTGGTACAGAGCGGGCACTCACACATACCGGGCAGCCCTGGGTGGTACAGAGCGGGCACTCACACATACCGGGCAGCCCTGGGTGGTACAGAGCGGGCACTCACACATACCGGGCAGCCCTGGGTGGTACAGAGCGGGCACTCACACATACCGGGCTGCCCTGGGTGGTACAGAGAGGGCACTCACATATACCGGGCAGCCCTGGGTGGTATAGAGCGGGCATTCACACATACCAGTTAGCCCTGGGGGGTATAGAGCGGGCGCTCACACATACTGGGCAGCCCTGAGGGGTACAGAGCGGGCACTCACATATACTGGGCAGCACTGGGTGGTACACAGTGGGCGCTCACACATACAGGGCAGCCCTTGGTGGTATAGAGCGGGCGTTCACACATACAGGGCAGCCGTGGGTGGTACAGAGCGGGCGCTCACACATACCGGGCAGCCCTGGGTGGTACAGATCAGGCACTCACACATACTGTGCATCCCTGGGTGGTACAGAGCGGGTGCTCACATATACTGGGCAGCACTTGGTGGTACAGAGTGGGCGCTCAAACATACAGGGCAGCCCTTGGTGGTATAGAGCGGGCACTCACACATACCGGGCAGCCCTGAGGGGTACAGAGCGGGCACTCACGTATACTGGGCAGCACTGGGTGGTACAGAGTGGGCGCTCAAACATACAGGGCAGCCCTGGGTGGTACAGAGCGGGCACTCACACATACCGGGCAGGCCTGGGTGGTGCAGAGCGGGCACTCACACATACCGGGCAGCCCTGGGTGGTACAGATCAGGCACTCACACATACCGGGCATCCCTGGGTGGTACAGAGCGGGTGCTCACATATACTGGGCAGCCCTGGGTGGTGCAGAGCGGGCACTCACACATACCGGGCAGCCCTGGGTGGTACAGAGTGGGCACTCACACATACCGGGCAGCCCTGGGTGGTACAGAGCGGGCACTCACACATACCGGGCAGCCCTGGGTGGTACAGAGCGGGCACTCACACATACCGGGTAGCCCTGGGTGGTACAGAGAGGGCACTCACATACCGGGCAGCCCTGGGTGGTACAGAGAGGGCACTCACACATACCGAGCAGCCCTGGGGGGTACAGAGCGGGCGCTCACACATACCGGGCAGCCCTGAGGGGTACAGAGCGGGCACTCACATATACTGGGCAGCACTGGGTGGTACAGAGTGAGCGCTCACACATACTGGGCATCCCTGGGTGGTACAGAGCGGGTGCTCACATATACTGGGCAGCACTGGGTGGTACAGAGTGGGCGCCCAAACATACAGGGCAGCCCTTGGTGGTATAGAGTGGGCATTCACACAATACCGGGCAGCCCTGGGTGGTACAGAGCGGGCGCTCACACATACCGGGCATCCCTGGGTGGTACAGAGCGGGTGCTCACATATACTGGGCAGCCCTGGGTGGTGCAGAGCGGGCAATCACACATACCGGGCAGGCCTGGGTGGTACAAAGCGGCCACTCACACATACCAGGCAGCCCTGGGTGGTACAGAGCGGGCGTTCACACATACCGGTCAGCACTGGGTGGTACAGAGCGGGCACTCACACATACCAGGCAGGCCTGGGTGGTGCAGAGCGGGCACTCACACATACCGGGCAGCCCTGGGTGGTACAGATCAGGCACTCACACATACCGAGCAGCCCTGGGTGGTACAGATCAGGCACTCACACATACCGGGCAGCCCTGGGTGGTACAGATCAGGCACTCACACATACCGGGCAGCCCTGGGTGGTACAGATCAGGCACTCACATATACCGGGCATCCCTGGGTGGTGCAGAGCGGGCACTCACACATACCGGGCAGGCCTGGGTGGTGAAGAGCGGGCACTCACACATACCGGGCAGCCCTGGGTGGTACAGAGCGGACGCTCACATATACTGGGCAGCCCTGGGTGGTACAGAGCGGGCACTCACACATACCGGGCAGCCCTGGGTGGTAAAGATCAGGCACTCACACTTACCGGGCATCCCTGGGTGGTACAGAGTGGGTGCTCACATATACTGGGCAGCCCTGGGTGGTGCAGAGCGGGCAATCACACATACCGGGCAAGCCTGGGTGGTAAAGAGCGGGCACTCACACATACCAGGCATCCCTGGGTGGTACAGAACGGGCACTCACATATTCTGGGCAGCCCTGGGAGGTACAGAGAGGGCACTCACACATACCGGGCAGCCCTGAGGGGTACAGAGCGGGCACTCACATATACTGGGCAGCACTGGGTGGTACAGAGTGGGCGCTCACACATACCGAGCAGCCCTGGGTGGTAAAGATCAGGCACTCACACATACCGGGCAGCCCTGGGTGGTACAGATCAGGCACTCACACATACCGGGCAGCCCTGGATGGTACAGATCAGGCACTCACATATACCGGGCATCCCTGGGTGGTGCAGTGCGGGCACTCACACATACCGGGCAGGCCTGGGTGGTGAAGAGCGGGCACTCACACATACCGGGCAGCCCTGGGTGGTACAGAGCGGACGCTCACATATACTGGGCAGCCCTGGGTGGTACAGAGCGGGCACTCACACATACCGGGCAGCCCTGGGTGGTAAAGATCAGGCACTCACACTTACCGGGCATCCCTGGGTGGTACAGAGTGGGTGCTCACATATACTGGGCAGCCCTGGGTGGTGCAGAGCGGGCAATCACACATACCGGGCAAGCCTGGGTGGTAAAGAGCGGGCACTCACACATACCAGGCAGGCCTGGGTGGTGCAGAGCGGGCACTCACATATTCTGGGCAGCCCTGGGAGGTACAGAGAGGGCACTCACACATACCGGGCAGCCCTGAGGGGTACAGAGCGGGCACTCACATATACTGGGCAGCACTGGGTGGTACAGAGTGGGCGCTCACACATACAGGGCAGCCCTTGGTGGTATAGAGCGGGCGTTCACACATACAGGGCAGCCCTGGGTGGTACAGAGCGGGCGCTCACACATACCGGGCAGCCCTGGGTGGTACAGAGTGGGCGCTCACACATACAGGGCAGCCCTTGGTGGTATAGAGCGGGCGTTCACACATACCGGGCAGCCCTGGGTGGTACAGAGCGGGCACTCACAGATACCGGGCAGCCCTGGGTGGTACAGATCAGGCACTCACACATACCGGGCATCCCTGGGTGGTACAGAGCGGGTGCTCACATATACTGGGCAGCCCTGGGTGGTGCAGAGTGGTCAATCACACATACCAGGCAAGCCTGGGTGGTAAAGAGCGGGCACTCACACATACCGGGCATCCCTGGATGGTACAGAATGGGCACTCACATATTCTGGGCAGCCCTGGGTGGTACAGAGCGGGCACTCACACATACCGGGCAGCCCTGAGTGGTACAGAGCGGGCACTCACACATACCGGGCAGCCCTGGGTGGTACAGAGCGGGCACTCACACATACCGGGAAGCCCTGGGTGGTACAGAGCGGGCACTCACACATACCGGGCAGCCCTGGGTGGTACAGAGCGGGCACTCACACATACCGGGCTGCCCTGGGTGGTACAGAGAGGGCACTCACATATACCGGGCAGCCCTGGGTGGTATAGAGCGGGCATTCACACATACCAGTTAGCCCTGGGGGGTATAGAGCGGGCGCTCACACATACTGGGCAGCCCTGAGGGGTACAGAGCGGGCACTCACATATACTGGGCAGCACTGGGTGGTACACAGTGGGCGCTCACACATACAGGGCAGCCCTTGGTGGTATAGAGCGGGCGTTCACACATACAGGACAGCCGTGGGTGGTACAGAGCGGGCGCTCACACATACCGGGCAGCCCTGGGTGGTACAGATCAGGCACTCACACATACTGTGCATCCCTGGGTGGTACAGAGCGGGTGCTCACATATACTGGGCAGCACTGGGTGGTACAGAGTGGGCGCTCAAACATACAGGGCAGCCCTTGGTGGTATAGAGCGGGCACTCACACATACCGGGCAGCCCTGAGGGGTACAGAGCGGGCGCTCACATATACTGGGCAGCACTGGGTGGTACAGAGTGGGCGCTCAAACATACAGGGCAGCCCTGGGTGGTACAGAGCGGGCACTCACACATACCGGGCAGGCCTGGGTGGTGCAGAGCGGGCACTCACACATACCGGGCAGCCCTGGGTGGTACAGATCAGGCACTCACACATACCGGGCATCCCTGGGTGGTACAGAGCGGGTGCTCACATATACTGGGCAGCCCTGGGTGGTGCAGAGCGGGCACTCACACATACCGGGCAGCCCTGGGTGGTACAGAGCGGGCACTCACACATACCGGGTAGCCCTGGGTGGTACAGAGAGGGCACTCACATACCGGGCAGCCCTGGGTGGTACAGAGAGGGGCACACACACATACCGAGCAGCCCTGGGGGGTACAGAGCGGGCGCTCACACATACCGGGCAGCCCTGAGGGGTACAGAGCGGGCACTCACATATACTGGGCAGCACTGGGTGGTACAGAGTGAGCGCTCACACATACTGGGCATCCCTGGGTGGTACAGAGCGGGTGCTCACATATACTGGGCAGCACTGGGTGTTACAGAGTGGGCGCTCAAACATACAGGGCAGCCCTTGGTGGTATAGAGTGGGCATTCACACAATACCGGGCAGCCCTGGGTGGTACAGAGCGGGCGCTCACACATACCAGGCATCCCTGGGTGGTACAGAGCGGGTGCTCACATATACTGGGCAGCCCTGGGTGGTGCAGAGCGGGCAATCACACATACCGGGCAGGCCTGGGTGGTAAAGAGCGGGCACTCACATATTCTGGGCAGCCCTGGGTGGTGAGAGCGGGCACTCACACATACCGGGCAGCCCTGGGTGGTACAGAGCGGGCACTCACATATTCTGGGCAGCCCTGGGTGGTACAGAGCGGGCACTCACACATACCGGGCAGCCCTGGGTGGTACAGAGCGGGCACTCACATATTCTGGGCAGCCCTGGGTGGTACAGAGCGGGCACTCACACATACCGGGCAGCCCTGGGTGGTACAGAGAGGGCACTCACACATACCGGGCTGCCCTGGGTGGTACAGAGCGGGCACTCACACATACCAGGCAGCTCTGGGGGGTACAGAGAGTGCGCTCACACATACCGTGCAGCCCTGAGGGGTACAGAGCGGGCACTCACATATACTGGGCAGCACTGGGTGGTACAGAGCGGGCACTCACACATACAGGGTAGCCCTGGGTGGTACAGAGCGGGCACTCACACATACCAGGCAGCCCTGGATGGTAGAGCGGGCACTCACATATACCGGGCAGGCCTGGGGGGTACAGAGTGGGCACTCACACATACCAGGCAGCCCTGGGTGGAACAGAGCGGGCGATCACACATACCGGGCAGCCCTGGGTGGTACAGAGCGGGCACTCACACATACCGTGCAGCCATGGGTGGTACAGAGCGGGCACTCACACATACTGGGCAGCTCTGGGTGGTACAGAGCGGGCGCTCACACATACCTGGCAGCCCTGGGGGGTACAGAGCGGACGCTCACACATACCGGGCAGCCCTGGGTGGTATAGAGCGGGCGCTCCCACATACCGGGCAGCCCTGGGGGTACAGAGCAGGCACTCACACATACCGGGCAGCCCTGGGTGGTATAGAGCGGGCACTCACACATACCGGGCAGCCCTGAGGGGTACAGAGCGGGCACTCACATATACTGGGCAGCACTGGGTGGTACAGAGTGGGCGCTCAATCATACAGGGCAGCCCTGGGTGGTATAGAGCAGGCGTTCACACATATCGGGCAGCCCTGGGTGGTACAGAGCGGGCGCTCACACATAACGGGCAGGCCTGGGTGGTGCAGAGCGGGCACTCACACATACCAGGCATCCCTGGGTGGTACAGAGCGGGTGCTCACATAGTCTGGGCAGCCCTGGGTGGTACATAGCGGGCACTCACACATACTGGACAGCCCTGAGTGGTACAGAGCGGGCACTCACACATACCGGGCAGCCCTGGGTGGTACAGAGCGGGCACTCACACATACCTGGCAGCCCTGGGTGGTACAGAGCGGGCACTCACACATACCGGGAAGCCTTGGGTGGTACAGAGCGGGCACTCACACATATCGGGCAGCCCTGGGTGGTACAGGGAGGGCACTCACACATACCGGGCAGCCCTGGGTGGTACAGAGCGGACACTCACACATACCGGGCAGCCCTGGGGGGTACAGAGCGGGTGCTCACATATACCGGGCAGCCCTGGGTGGTACAGAGTGGGCACTCACACATACCGGGCAGGCCTGGGTGGTGCAGAGCGGGCACTCACACATACCAGGCATCCCTGGGTGGTACAGAGCGGGTGCTCACATATACTGTTTAGCCCTGGGTGGTGCAGAGCGGGCGCTCACACATACCTGGCAGCCCTGGGGGGTACAGAGCGGACGCTCACACATACCGGGCAGCCCTGGGTGGTATAGAGCGGGCGCTCCCACATACCGGGCAGCCCTGGGGGTACAGAGCAGGCACTCACACATACCGGGCAGCCCTGGGTGGTATAGAGCGGGCACACACACATACCGGGCAGCCCTGAGGGGTACAGAGCGGGCACTCACATATACTGGGCAGCACTGGGTGGTACAGAGTGGGCCCTCAATCATACAGGGCAGCCCTGGGTGGTATAGAGCAGGCGTTCACACATATCGGGCAGCCCTGGGTGGTACAGAGCGGGCGCTCACACATAACGGGCAGGCCTGGGTGGTGCAGAGCGGGCACTCACACATACCGGGCATCCCTGGGTGGTACAGAGCGGGTGCTCACATAGTCTGGGCAGCCCTGGGTGGTACATAGCGGGCACTCACACATACTGGACAGCCCTGAGTGGTACAGAGCGGGCACTCACACATACCGGGCAGCCCTGGGTGGTACAGAGCGGGCACTCACACATACCTGGCAGCCCTGGGTGGTACAGAGCGGGCACTCACACATACCGGGAAGCCTTGGGTGGTACAGAGCGGGCACTCACACATATCGGGCAGCCCTGGGTGGTACAGGGAGGGCACTCACACATACCGGGCAGCCCTGGGTGGTACAGAGCGGACACTCACACATACCGGGCAGCCCTGGGGGGTACAGAGCGGGTGCTCACATATACCGGGCAGCCCTGGGTGGTACAGAGTGGGCACTCACACATACCGGGCAGGCCTGGGTGGTGCAGAGCGGGCACTCACACATACCAGGCATCCCTGGGTGGTACAGAGCGGGTGCTCACATATACTGTTTAGCCCTGGGTGGTGCAGATCGGGCACTCACACATACCGGGCATCCCTGGATGGTACAGAGCGGGCACTCACACATAGTGAGGAAAAATGTATTTTTGGTCCCAGTTTTATAAAATGAAAGCTGTCTTAAATTTCCACCCCTGTCCATTTGTAAGACATAGAACTGCAGTGCTGGCCCCCACCCTAAGAATTTTTATTAGCGTCATAAACCCTCAGCGCAGAGCAGCGTCTAGTTTGAACTGGTCTCTCCCTCCAATTCTATTGTTTAGCTGGACAAACGTTTAATGTAAATTTTAATAACACACAGGACTGTCACAAACACAGGGACCACATTTTTGGAATGCTCACATTTTTCCCATTATAATAGTATATCTTGCATAACTGAGAAATGACCGGGAACTGGGATAATGGATTCTGAGCTTCTGAGCGTCATAGCGATTTCATATTTGATATCAATCTCCATGAATAGTGGCGACGGTCAAGATGATGTCTCCCTCTTGGATGTGGGACCCCCCCACACCAAGATATGAAATCTGAAGGATTTTTAGGTCTTCTGCAGCTGGGTGGGCTCGCAAAGCCGAGCCCCCTGGTGAGGTGATCAAAATGGGTGTTTCCTAATCGTTTGGCCCGTTAGTAAAAACCAGAACGGCCATTTTCCAGGTCATTCTTCTCAGGGACGTCAGACGCATGCACACCACGCTGCGTAGAAGAATCACCTCTAATTTCCGGGGAGCTGTCCCTCCCACAGAATCTGAGACCATCACCTTGTGAAGTAGGTTTTGCTATTACTTATCCTTTTTATTTTAATAACTGTTCATGCATATATGTAAATTGTCTCCTTTATAATATCTTGTATATATTTTGTAAACACTGCCCCCCTTTGGGAGTAAATCATTATTATTTACCAGTTTCGTTCTTCTTGTCCTATGTCGAGCAAACACTTTCCTCACCCGCTAATTCACGTTACCTAACGGGTACCCGATCCACCTGTTAAGCGATCGGCGGTGGCAGTATACCAGTATTTATGTGATATTGTGGTTTGAGGGTGGCTGGTCGGAGGTATATATACGTTCCTGGAAGGAACTGGTGGTATATATACGTCCTGTCACATCACGTGCCGCAATAGTCGACATAAATTAGAGCAGCTGCACCCGTGCTTATCCTCGGTCAATACCGTGTTTGACCAGCAGGATAAGGGGGCGCCAGAGAGCTACAAGGTCAGACCCAAAAGTGGGTGTCGTTTTCCTGACCAATTGGTGGCAAGCGGTGGGATCATAGGACATTAGTGATCGGGTTTGAGCAATCATTCCTCTCACTAAAAACTTGCACGGTTCTTACCTGGACCCTGCACAAAAGTTTTGAAGATCGAACTCAGTGTTTATTAGATCTGAGACAATATTGTATGTGTAGCAGTTACCCCTACCCTTCTTCGTTTTTTCTTTTATATTTTTATTTTGGTGATCATGGTCGTAGTTGGGGAGTCCTGGTACCGCCAGCAGAAAAAGGACACTCTTATTGGAATATGTATTTCCAGAGGCATTGACCCCCACGGCAAAAACAGAGAACAAATGATTGCTGAACTGTTACAAGGTGCTGCAGAGCCCGTCCGACAGCAGAGCCCTGATGATGGGGCGGCCAGCCAAGGCCCGGATGGCGCTGCTGCAGGGGTCCCACCTGTGATTGCCAGCCATACCCGCAACCAGGGTAGTGTGGACCCCCACCTGCAGATGGCCTTGGAGGAGCTCGCCGCAGACGATCGTGATGGACGACTGCAGCTGATCCTGAGATTCCAGGAGCGAGCAGAGCAACAGGCCCAAGCTGACCGAGAGGCTGCTGAGCGACAAGCCCAAGCTGACCGAGAGGCTGCTGAGCAACAAGCCCAAGCTGACCGAGAGGCTGCTGAGCAACAAGCTGACCGACAATACCAGCTGGAGCTAGCCCGGATTCAGAAGGAGTCGCCCTGTACGCAGACCCGTGAGTCCAACAGTGCCAGCTGCTTTAAACCTCGTCCTGAGCACTTCCCTGTGATGGAAAAGGATGGGGACTTGGACACATTTCTGCGAGGCTTTGAAAAGGCCTGCAGGCAGTATCAGCTGCCGAAAGACGAGTGGGCAAAATATTTAACCCCAGGACTCAGAGGAAAAGCTTTGGAGGTGTTTGCTTCCCTCCCTCAAGAGCAAGATGGAGACTATGAGGCCGTCAAGCAGGCCCTGATAAAAAAGTACCAACTGACTCCTGAGGTTTACCGGAAAAAGTTCAGAGCCCTCCAACGGGGACCACATGGCACCTACAGCGATGTGGTAGACGGGCACTGAACCAACTTTGAGCAGTGGATCCAAGGACTGTCAGCGACCACCTTTGAGCAGTTAAAGGATCTGATGGTGAAAGACCAGTTCCTGCCTCTGTGTCCGACTGAGGTACGGCAGTTCGTGATGGATCGGGAGCCACCAGATGCCAATAAAGCAGCGCAGATCGCAGACACCTACGAGGCCAACCGGAGACCAGAGGTGCGGAAGCCGGTCGTCGCCAGCTGGAAAGGGTGTAAGCCATTAACCACCATCCCTGCCAGCCGACCTTCCGGAGGCCTTTTTCCGGTTACCAATGCCCGGCCTGCATCTGATGCCTGCAGGTGTTATTTCTGCAACCAGACTGGTCATCTCAGCGCCACTTGCCCAGAGAAGCAGAGGAAGAACCCCCTATCCAAGGCCCCAGGGCCTAAAGCATCAGTTCTTTTGGTGGGTGGGCCGGTTGGGAGGGCCTGTGAAAACTTGCAGTCTGTCAGGGTGGGGGACACTCTCACTGTAGGCCTCAAGGACACTGGGGCCGAACGAACCCTCATCCGACCCGAAATGGTGTCCACTGAAGAGCTTATTCCGGGAAAGACCCTGACTGTCACCGGGATTGGGGGCGTCCGATGCCCCTTGCCCATGGCCCGGGTTTTTATTGATTGGGGTGCGGGGAGTGGGGTGAAGGAAGTGAGAATATCTGCAAACCTACCTGCAAATGTTTTGTTGGGAACTGATTTGGGGAGGTTGTTTGCTTATTATGCCCCTGACACCCCTCCCCGATCTGATACGGTTGGTAAGGTTAATACTGATACTGTGAATGTCAATGCTTTACCTGATGATGATGATGATGATGATGATGTTGTATTGGAAGGTGCAGGAGAACTCAGCCATGTCACTCTGCAGGGTGATGTTGCTGAGGATGCCCTAGCAGGAGCAAAGGTCAGTGCCAAGGGTAATAGGGAGAGGCACGAGGACCATGAAACAGTTGGTGCTGTGCCAGTGACCAGTGTCACAACAGAAGGTGACCTGGCTAATAGTCACTGTCCCATACGTAGCACTGTACCTGAGGTAATGGAGGATGATGGAGAAGTAGTTCTCATAGCCTCGCAGGCTAATGAGACGGTGTTATTCCCCGGGGAGACGGCCTATATAGCCGCTGTTACCCGCAGTCAGAGTGCCCAGAACGCAAGTAACGCCCTGCCTTCTGGACCCTCCTCGGACAGAGGAATAGCTGAAACAGGTATGGACCCAGAGCCGGTCCCAGAGGGTCCCAGTGAGGACGTGGCCTTAACCTCACTTCTGGCTTCCTCCAGCCAGGAGTTTCAGGCAGCTCTGCACTCCGATGCTAGCCTGGAGACGTTAAGGAGCCTCGCTGAGAAACCCACCTCCGAGTCGGATAAGGAGAGGGTATTCTGGGACCAAGGGAGGTTGTACCGGGAGACAGTTCCCTGTACACCCCAACAGGAGTGGCTGAGGGAAAGACAGCTGGTCGTCCCCTACCAATTCAGGGATGAGTTGTTGCGGATCGCCCATGAAATTCCACTCGCTGGACACTTGGGGGTCAGCAAAACCAAGGCCCGGCTGTCTCATCACTTTTATTGGCCCAAAATGAGGACAGATGTGGTGAACTACTGTCGCTCCTGTACCACGTGTCAAAGAGTGGGAAAGTCAGGGCCAGCTCCCAAAGCCCCCCTGATCTCTTTGCCAGTGATAGAGGAGCCTTTCCAGAGGATTGCTGTGGACATTGTGGGACCACTGGCCATACCCAGCAGCTCTGGAAAACGTTTCATCCTTACAGTGGTAGACTATGCTACCCAGTATCCGGAGGCAGTAGCCCTGTCCTCAATTAGGGCGGATAAGGTGGCGGACGTCCTCTTGGCCATCTTTTCGCGAGTAGGCTTCCCCAGGGAGACGCTTACTGACCAGGGGACTCAGTTCATGTCACGCTTAATGGAGGCCCTATGTAAGAAAATGCAGGTGCAGCATTTGGTATCGAGCGCGTATCATCCCCAAACCAATGGTTTGTGTGAGCGATTCAACGGTACCCTCAAACAGATGTTAAAAATGCTGGTTGAGACCCAGGGTCGCGATTGGGAGCGTTACCTCCCACACCTGCTATTTGCTTACAGAAAGGTTCCACAGGCCTCGACGGGGTTCTCCCCCTTTGAGCTCCTGTATGGCAGGCCTGTCCGAGGACCCCTTGGGTTGATAAGGGAATTTTGGGAAGAGCCGAGCTCCCCAGGAGTGTCCATCGTGGAATATGTCATGCGCTTCGTTGACAAGATGCAGACCTTGACGCAGTTGGTGCATGACAACATGGCGCAAGCCCAGGCTGACCAGAAGCATTGGTACGACCAGAACGCCCGAGAACGGACCTACCAGGTGGGTCAGAAGGTGTGGGTGCTGGTCCCCGTACCAAAGGACAAGCTTCAGGCGGCCTGAGAAGGCCCATACGTCATTCACCAACAGCTCAACCCGGTCACCTACGTGATCACACTTGACCACGAGCGGGGTAGGCGAAAGGCGTTTCACGTTAATATGATGAAGGCTCATCAAGAACGTGGAACCTGCGTCCTACCGGTCTGCAACCTCCCCGAGGATGGGGAGGATGACCCCCTCTTGGACATGCTCGCCCAAGCGAAGGCCAGCGGGTCCCTAGGGGATGTAGAGATAAGCGATTTGCTATCCGCAGACCAGAGGTCTCAGCTACGAGCAGTGCTGAAACCCTTCCAAGCAGTGTTCACCAACATGCCTGGCAGGACTGAGGCGGCGGTCCATGAAGTGGACACCGGGAATCATGCCCCACTCCGGCGGACAGCCTATCGAATCTCCGACGAGGTGCAGCATGTCATGCGCCAGGAGGTCGAGGAGATGCTTAAGCTGGGGGTAATTAAGCGGTCCAAGAGCACGTGGGCCTCACCTGTAGTCCTGGTGCCAAAGAAGGACCGGACCACCCGGTTCTGTGTGGACTACAGGGGGCTCAACGCTATCACAGCCTCTAATGCACAACCAATGCCACACATTGAGGAGCTGCTGGAGCGGTTAGCCAGTGCGAGCTATCTCTCCATTATGGATTTGAGTCGGGGATATTGGCAGATTCCCTTGAGCCCCGGGGCCCAGGAGAAGTCCGCCTTTATCACCCCCTTCGGATTGTATGAATCCACGGTCATGCCTTTCGGCATGAAAAATGCCCCTGCCACTTTCCAGCGAATGGTCAACCACCTGCTCCAGGGACTGGAGAGGTACGCAGTGGCGTACCTGGATGACATTGCCATCTTCAGTCCCACCTGGGAGGATCACCTTGAGCATCTGCTGCAGGTGCTCGGGCGCATTCACCAGGTGGGCTTGACCATCAAGCCGGGAAAGTGCCAGATGGGCATGAACGAGGTCCACTACCTGGGGCACCGGGTAGGTGGGGGTACTCTGAAGCCAGAGTCTGGAAAGGTGGGCGCTATCGTGTCCTGGCCCACCCCCAGGACCAAGAAGCAGGTGCAGTCCTTCTTGGGCACCGCAGGGTACTATAGGCGCTTTGTACAAAACTATAGTAGCCTTGCGAAGCCCTTGACAGATCTCACCAGGAGGAGCCTACCCCATTCAGTTAAGTGGACAGATGAATGCGAGGTGGCCTTCCGGGCTTTGAAGACTGCCCTGAGCAGCTCTCCTGTACTAAAGGCGGTCAACGGCGCACGACCACTCTTAGTACAGACCGACGCCAGCAAATTTAGCCTCGGTGCTGTACTCAGCCAGGTCGACTCGGGGAACCAAGAACACCCCGTGTTGTACCTAAGCCGGAAACTGCTGCCGAGGGAAGTGGCCTATTCCACCATAGAGAAGGAGTGCCTGGCCATTGTATGGGCCCTCAACCGCTTACAGCCTTACTTGTACGGGCGCCCCTTCACTGTCGTGACTGACCACAACCCCCGGAGTTGGCTGCACACCATGTCAGGTGCCAACGGAAGGCTGTTACGCTGGAGCCTCACCCTCCAACAGTACGAATTTACCGTTCAACACCGCAAAGGCAGCGAGCATGGCAATGCCGATGGGTTGTCCCGGCGAGGGGAGCCTCCAGACATACGCTTGGAGGAATACCAGAAGGTCCTACTTCCATAGCGCAGTCTAAAAGGGGGAGGTGTCAGGCAAAATGTATTTTTGGTCCCAGTTTTAAAAAA
Organism: Phyllobates terribilis; assembly: GCF_046119375.1. NCBI lineage: Eukaryota > Metazoa > Chordata > Amphibia > Anura > Dendrobatidae > Phyllobates > Phyllobates terribilis. The sequence continues at coordinate 7,624,749 of NW_027362767.1, forward strand.
TGAAAACTGTCTTAAATTTCCACCCGTCCATTTGTAAGACATAGAACTGCAGTGCTGGCCCCCACCCTAAGAATTTTTATTAGCGTCATAAACCCTCAGCGCAGAGCAGCGTCTAGTTTGAACTGGTCTCTCCCTCCAATTCTATTGTTTAGCTGGACAAACGTTTAATGTCAATTTTAATAACACACAGGACTGTCACAAACACAGGGACCACATTTTTGGAATGCTCACATTTTCCCCATTATAATAGTATATCTTGCATAACTGAGAAATGACCGGGAACTGGGATAATGGATTCTGAGCTTCTGAGCGTCATAGCGATTTCATATTTGATATCAATCTCCATGAATAGTGGTGACGGTCAAGATGATGTCTCCCTCTTGGATGTGGGACCCCCCCACACCAAGATATGAAATCTGAAGGATTTTTAGGTCTTCTGCAGCTGGGTGGGCTCGCAAAGCCGAGCCCCCTGGTGAGGTGATCAAAATGGGTGTTTCCTAATCGCTTGGCCCGTTAGTAAAAACCAGAATGGCCATTTTCCAGGTCATTCTTCTCAGGGACGTCAGACGCATGCACACCACGCTGCGTAGAAGAATCACCTCTAATTTCCGGGGAGCTGTCCTCCCCACAGAATCTGAGACCATCACCTTGTGAAGCAGGTTTTGCTATTACTTATCCCTTTTATTTTAATAACTGTTTATGCATATATGTAAATTGTCTCCTTTATAATATCTTGTATATATTTTGTAAACACTGCCCCCCTTTGGGAGTAAATCATTATTATTTACCAGTTTCGTTCTTCTAGTCCTATGTCGAGCAAACACGTTCCTCACCCGCTAATTCACGTTACCTACCAGGTACCCGATCCACCTGTTAAGCGATCAGTGGTGGCAGTATACCAGTATTTATGTGATATTGTGGTTTGAGGGTGGCTGGTCGGAGGTATATATACGATCCTGGAAGGAACTGGTGGAATATATACGTCCTGTCACATCACGTGCCGCAATAGTCGACATAAACTAGAGCAGCTGCACCCGTGCTTATCCTCGGTCAATACCGTGTTTGACCTGCAGGATAAGGGGGCGCCAGAGAGCTGCAAGGTCTGACCCAAAAGTGGGTGTCGTTTTCCTGACACCGGGCAGCCGTAGGTGGTACAGAGCTGGCACTCACACATACCGGGCAGCCCTGGGTGGTACAGAGCGGGCACTCACACACACCAGTCAGCCCTGGGGGGTACAGAGCGGGTGCTCACATATACCGGGCAGCCCTGGGTGGTACAGAGCGGGCGCTCACACATACCGGGCAGCCCTCGGTGGTATAGAGCGGGCACTCACACATACCGGGCAGCCCTGGGTGGTACAGAGCGGGCACTCACACATACCGGGCAGGCCTGGGGGGTACAGAGCGGGCACTCACACATACCGGGCAGCCCTGGGGGGTACAGAGCGGGAGCTCACATATACCGGGCAGCCCTGGGGGGTACAGAGTGGACACATATCGGGCAGGCCTAGGGGGTACAGAGCGGGCACTCACACATACAAAGCAGCCCTGGGTGGTACAGAGTGGACACATATCGGGCAGGCCTGGGGGTTACAGAGCGGGCACTCACACATACCGGGCAGCCCTGGGTGGTATAGAGCGGGCACTCACACATACCAGGCAGCCCTGGGTGGTACAGAGCGGGCACTCACACATACCAGGCAGCCCTGGGTGGTACAGAGCGGGCACTCACACACACTGGGCAGCCCTGGGTGGTACAGAGTGGGCGCTCACACATATCGGGCAGCCCTGGATGGTACAGAGCGGGCACTCACATATACCGGGCAGGCCTGGGGGGTACAGAGTGGGCACTCACACATACAAAGCAGCCCTGGGTGGTACAGAGCGGGCGCTCACACATACAGGTCAGCCCTGGGTGGTATAGAGCGGGCGCTCACACATACCGGGCAGCCCTGGGTGGTACAGAGAGGGCACTCGCACATACCGGGCAGCCCTGAGGGGTACAGAGCGGGCGCTCGCATGTCTCAGGCGGCTCCTCTGAGTGCTATGGAGAGGAAGTTGACAGCTCCGGGTGCAGGGAGACCTTTCGCTGCCATCATTACTGACTCTATATTTAGTGCAGTCTGAGAGCAACGACTATTCCTGGCTCACACTGCGGGGTCTGACCTGAATCCTCGCAGCCCCAGCCAGCTGTGCGCCTTGTATATACATGTATCTAATCCTATCCCATGTGATGCCGTCTGCTCTGCTGTATCTAATCCTATCCCATGTGATGCCGTCTGCTCTGCTGTATCTAATCCTATGCCATGTGATGCCGTCTGCCCTGCTGTATCTAATCCTATCCCATGTGATGCCGTCTGCTCTGCTGTATCTAATCCTATCCCATGTGATGCCGTCTGCCCTGCTGTATCTAATCCTATCCCATGTGATGCCGTCTGCTCTGCTGTATCTAATCCTATCCCATGTGATGCCGTCTGCTCTGCTGTATCTAATCCTATCCCATGTGATGCCGTCTGCCCTGCTGTATCTAATCCTATCCCATGTGAAGCCGTCTGCTCTGCTGTATCTAATCCTATGCCATGTGATGCCGTCTGCTCTGCTGTATCTAATCCTATCCCATGTGATGCCGTCTGCTCTGCTGTATCTAATCCTATGCCATGTGATGCCGTCTGCCCTGCTGTATCTAATCCTATCCCATGTGATGCCGTCTGCCCTGCTGTATCTAATCCTATCCCATGTGATGCCGTCTGCCCTGCTGTATCTAATCCTATCCCATGTGATGCCGTCTGCCCTGCTGTATCTAATCCTATCCCATGTGATGCCGTCTGCTCTGCTGTATCTAATCCTATCCCATGTGATGCCGTCTGCTCTGCTGTATCTAATCCTATCCCATGTGATGCCGTCTGCTCTGCTGTATCTAATCCTATGCCATGTGATGCCGTCTGCTCTGCTGTATCTAATCCTATCCCATGTGATGCCGTCTGCTCTGCTGTATCTAATCCTATCCCATGTGATGCCGTCTGCTCTGCTGTATCTAATCCTATCCCATGTGATGCCGTCTGCTCTGCTGTATCTAATCCTATCCCATGTGATGCCGTCTGCTCTGCTGTATCTAATCCTATCCCATGTGATGCCGTCTGCTCTGCTGTATCTAATCCTATCCCATGTGATGCCGTCTGCTCTGCTGTATCTAATCCTATCCCATGTGATGCCGTCTGCTCTGCTGTATCTAATCCTATCCCATGTGATGCCGTCTGCTCTGCTGTATCTAATCCTATCCCATGTGATGCCGTCTGCTCTGCTGTATCTAATCCTATCCCATGTGATGCCGTCTTCTCTGCTGTATCTAATCCTATCCCATGTGATGCCGTCTGCTCTGCTGTATCTAATCCTATCCCATGTGATGCCGTCTGCTCTGCTGTATCTAATCCTATCCCATGTGATGCCGTCTGCTCTGCTGTATCTAATCCTATCCCATGTGATGCCGTCTGCTCTGCTGTATCTAATCCTATCCCATGTGATGCCGTCTGCCCTGCTGTATCTAATCCTATCCCATGTGATGCCGTCTGCTCTGCTGTATCTAATCCTATCCCATGTGATGCCGTCTGCTCTGCTGTATCTAATCCTATCCCATGTGATGCCGTCTGCCCTGCTGTATCTAATCCTATCCCATGTGATGCCGTCTGCTCTGCTGTATCAAATCCTATGCCATGTGATGCCGTCTGCTCTGCTGTATCTAATCCTATCCCATGTGATGCCGTCTGCTCTGCTGTATCTAATCCTATGCCATGTGATGCCGTCTGCCCTGCTGTATCTAATCCTATCCCATGTGATGCCGTCTGCTCTGCTGTATCTAATCCTATCTCATGTGATGCCGTCTGCCCTGCTGTATCTAATCCTATCCCATGTGATGCCGTCTGCCCTGCTGTATCTAATCCTATCCCATGTGATGCCGTCTGCTCTGCTGTATCTAATCCTATCCCATGTGATGCCGTCTGCTCTGCTGTATCTAATCCTATCCCATGTGATGCCGTCTGCTCTGCTGTATCTAATCCTATCCCATGTGATGCCGTCTGCTCTGCTGTATCTAATCCTATCCCATGTGATGCCGTCTGCTCTGCTGTATCTAATCCTATCCCATGTGATGCCGTCTGCTCTGCTGTATCTAATCCTATCCCATGTGATGCCGTCTGCCCTGCTGTATCTAATCCTATCCCATGTGATGCCGTCTGCTCTGCTGTATCTAATCCTATCCCATGTGATGCCATCTGCTCTGCTGTATCTAATCCTATCCCATGTGATGCCGTCTGCCCTGCTGTATCTAATCCTATCCCATGTGATGCCGTCTGCTCTGCTGTATCTAATCCTATGCCATGTGATGCCGTCTGCTCTGCTGTATCTAATCCTATCCCATGTGATGCCGTCTGCTCTGCTGTATCTAATCCTATGCCATGTGATGCTGTCTGCCCTGCTGTATCTAATCCTATCCAATGTGATGCCGTCTGCTCTGCTGTATCTAATCCTATCCCATGTGATGCCGTCTGCCCTGCTGTATCTAATCCTATCCCATGTGATGCCGTCTGCCCTGCTGTATCTAATCCTATCCCATGTGATGCCGTCTGCTCTGCTGTATCTAATCCTATCCCATGTGATGCCGTCTGCTCTGCTGTATCTAATCCTATCCCATGTGATGCCGTCTGCTCTGCTGTATCTAATCCTATGCCATGTGATGCCGTCTGCTCTGCTGTATCTAATCCTATCCCATGTGATGCCGTCTGCTCTGCTGTATCTAATCCTATGCCATGTGATGCTGTCTGCCCTGCTGTATCTAATCCTATCCAATGTGATGCCGTCTGCTCTGCTGTATCTAATCCTATCCCATGTGATGCCGTCTGCCCTGCTGTATCTAATCCTATCCCATGTGATGCCGTCTGCCCTGCTGTATCTAATCCTATCCCATGTGATGCCGTCTGCTCTGCTGTATCTAATCCTATCCCATGTGATGCCGTCTGCTCTGCTGTATCTAATCCTATCCCATGTGATGCCGTCTGCTCTGCTGTATCTAATCCTATGCCATGTGATGCCGTCTGCTCTGCTGTATCTAATCCTATCCCATGTGATGCCGTCTGCTCTGCTGTATCTAATCCTATCCCATGTGATGCCGTCTGCTCTGCTGTATCTAATCCTATCCCATGTGATGCCGTCTGCTCTGCTGTATCTAATCCTATCCCATGTGATGCCGTCTGCTCTGCTGTATCTAATCCTATCCCATGTGATGCCGTCTGCTCTGCTGTATCTAATCCTATCCCATGTGATGCCGTCTGCTCTGCTGTATCTAATCCTATCCCATGTGATGCTGTCTGCTCTGCTGTATCTAATCCTATCCCATGTGATGCCGTCTGCTCTGCTGTATCTAATCCTATCCCATGTGATGCCGTCTGCTCTGCTGTATCTAATCCTATCCCATGTGATGCCGTCTGCTCTGCTGTATCTAATCCTATCCCATGTGATGCCGTCTTCTCTGCTGTATCTAATCCTATCCCATGTGATGCCGTCTGCTCTGCTGTATCTAATCCTATCCCATGTGATGCCCTCTGCTCTGCTGTATCTAATCCTATCCCATGTGATGCCGTCTGCTCTGCTGTATCTAATCCTATCCCATGTGATGCCGTCTGCTGTATCTAATCTTATCCCACATGATACCACAGCTCTGCTATAGCTAATCCTGACCCGGCCGATGCCGTATCTAATCCTAACTAACAAATAAAGTTGCACCCTGCAGCGCTATAGCATGCAAACATGAAATATATGAACTATGAATTGCATTACTGCTCCAGATAAGGAAAAATGGAGATGCTTAGCACATACAGATGAAACCTGAAGTTTCCATCCACTATATAATAAGACACATCTGCAGGTTTTTCTCAATATCCGACATGAAATTAGAATAAACCTTTCCTGTTTTAGGACAATTAGGATTATACTGTAATTTTTAATATTTGCCAAATGCCAGAATAATGAGAGAGAGAGAGAATGTTTTAAGGCATTTTTATTACTTACTGCAAAGTCAGAAGTTTACATACACTACGATTACTATGCCTTTAAACAATTCTGGACGGCCCATATGATGATGTCATGTGTTTGGAAGCTTCTGATAGGTTGTTTGGCAACATCTGAGTTAATTAGAGACACACATGTGGATGTATTTTAATGCACACCTGAAACACACTGCTTCTTTGTGTAGCATCATGGGAAAGTCTAAAGAAATCAGCCAAGATATCAGGAACAGAATTGTGGACTTGCACAAGTCTGGCTCATCCTTGGATACAATTTCAAGATACCTGAAGTTGCCTCGTTCCTTCTGTACAACAATTATACGCAAGTACAAACAAGATGGGAATGTCCAGCCATCATACCGCTCAGTAAGGAGACGGGTTCTGTGTCCCAGAGATGAACGTGCTTTGGTCCGACATGTGCATATCAACCCAAGGACTAAAGCAAAAGACCTTGTGAAGAGGATAGCGGAAGCTGGTAAGATTTTGTCAATATCCTGTCATGGGTGTGTCAGATGTGACAGACAATCGCCCTGCAGTTGCTTACAGAAGATCTCTTCGTTTGGCATTACAGACACCTTCTTGAATCTGTCTCACTCTAGGACCCAGCGGCTACCTCCCTCCTGCTAATTGACACCCAGGCCTGGGTGTTTAAATACTTTCCGTTTGCAGCAGGGTGGTGCTGGTGATATTCACATGTTTCCTTGTGAAGGCTTAGAGCTAGTGCAGTCTGCTTACTTCCTCCCTGATGCTTTGAGGACGTTTGGTCTAATCTCTGTGAAGTCGGCTCAAGCTAAGTTACTTTTACCTGTGTTTGTCATCCTTGTTGTCTTTAGTTGCTAGTGGGGACTGACTAGTGCTCACCCCCCCCTTCCCTATCCAGGGCCTAGTGCTAGGGAAATACAGGGCTTAAGTTCCTGTGCGGCGATTGGTGAGGAATCAATATAGGGACGATAGGGGAGTCAGGGTGATATCAAATCAGCCTAGGAGGTCTCCACTCCCCCTTACCCTAGCGTCTGGGCTCCCTTCCCCTCCTCCCTTCGTGTTGCACTTAGTCTTTCCCACACCTTGCATGACATATCTACAGTGAAACGAGTACTGTATCAACATGGGCCGAAAGGCCACTCTGCCAGGAAGAAGCCATTACTCCAAAAGAAACATAAAAAAGCCAGATTAATGTTTGCAAATGCACACAGGAACCAAGACCTTAATTTTTGGAGACATGTCCTGAGGTCTGATGAAACTGAAAAATTAACTTTTTGGGCATAATGACCATCGTTACGTTAGGAGGAAAAAGGGAGAAGCTTGGACACCTAAGAACACCATCCCAACTGTGAAACACGGGGGTGGCAGCATCACGTTGTGGGGTTGTTTTGCTGCAGGAGGGACTGGTGCACTTCACAAAATAGATGGCTTCATGAGAAAAGAAGATCATGTGGCAATGCTGAAGCAACATCTCAAGACATCAGCCAGGAGGTTAAAGCTTGGGCGGAAATGGGTCTTCCAAATGGACAATGACCCTAAGCATACTGCCAAAATGGTAACAAAGTGGCTTAAGGATAACAAAGTCAATGTTTTGGAGCGGCCATCACAAAGCCCTGATCTCAATCCTATTGAAAATCTATAGGCAAAGCTGAAAAGGCTGCGAGCGCTGAGCAAGGCGACCTACAACTGGATCAGTTACACCAGTTCTGTCAGGAGGAATGCCAAAAGAAGAGATCTTCTGCAACCAACTGCAGGGCGATTGTCTGTCACATCTGACACACCCATGACAGGATATTGGCACAATCTTACCAGCTTCCGTCATCATCTTCACAAGGTCTTTCGCTTTTGTCCTTAGTTTGATATGCACATGTCGGACCAAAGCACGTTCATCTCTGGGACACAGAACCCGTCTCCTTCCCATCTTGTTTGTACTTGCGTATAATTGTTTGCACAGATGAAGGAGGCACCTTCAGGTATCTTCAAATTGTACCCAAGGATGAGCCAGACTTGTGCAAGTCCACAATTCTCTTCCTGATATCTTGGCTGATTTCTTTAGACTTTCCCATGATGCTACACAAAGAAGCAGTGTGTTTTCAGGTGTGCATTAAAATACATCCACAGGTGTGTCTCTAATTAACCCAGATGTTGCCAAAAACACTATCAGAAGCTTCCAAACACATGACATCATCATATGGGCCGTCCAGAATTGTCTAAAGGCATACACTTTGTGTATGTAAACTTCTGACTTTGCAGTAAGTAATAAAAATGCATTAAAACATTCTCTCTCTCTCTCATTATTCTGGCATTTGGCAAATATTAAACATTACGGTATAATCCTAATTGTCCTAAAACGGGAAAGGTTTATTCTGATTTCATGTCGGATATTGAGAAAAACCTGCAGATGTGTCTTATTATAGTGGATGGAAACTTCAGGTTTCATCTGTAATTTGGCCAATTGATGCCCAGCAGACAAGGCGATCTCCGGGTGCCGGGGACCGATCCTGATGGGAATCCTCTCCTAGCACCCGGAGATCGCCTTGTCTGCTGGGCATCAATTGGCCAAATTATGGGCTGAGTGTCTCCATTTTTTCTTATCTGGAACAGTAATGCAATGCACATTTCATATATTCCCTGTTTCCAGTGCTGCAGCGGCCACGTTACTGGTCTGTAACCTATCGAGATTCTCTTAGTTTGCACCTGCACACAACAGCATTCTGTTTGGAAATGACAGGCAGTATTGTGTTATTAGCCGTATCTAATCCTGTCCCAGATGATGCCGTATCTAATCTCGCCTCAGGTGATGCCGTATCTAATCTCGTCCCGCGTGATGCCGTAGCTAATCCCGTCCAGGGTGATGCCGTATCCAATCCCGTCCCGGGTGATGCCGTATCTAATCCCGTCCCGGGTGATGCAGTATCTAATCTCGCCCCGGGTGATGCCGTATCCAATCCCATCCCGGGTGATGCCGTAGCTAATCCCGTCCGGGTTGATGCCGTATCTAATCCCGTCCAGGGTGATGCCGTATCTAATCCCGTCCCGGGTGATGCCGTATCTAATCTCGCCCCGGGTGATGCCGTATCTAATCCCGTCCTGGGTGATGCCGTAGCTAATCCCGTCCGGGTTGATGCCGTAGCTAATCCCGTCCAGGGTGATACCGTATCCAATCCCGTCCCGGGTGATGCCGTATCCAATCCCGTCCCGGGTGATGCCGTATCTAATCCCGTCCCGGGTGATGCCGTATCTAATCCCGTCCCGGGTGATGCCATATCTAATCCCGTCCCGGGTGATGCCGTATCTAATCCTGTCCCAGATGATGCCTTATCTAATCTAGCCTCAGGTGATGCCGTATCTAATCCCGTCCCAGGTGATGCCGTATCTAATCCCGTCCCGGGTGATGCCGTAGCTAATCCCGTCCGGGTTGATGCCGTAGCTAATCCCGTCCAGGGTGATGCCGTATCTAATCCCGTCCCGGGTGATGCCGTATCTAATCTCGCCCCGGGTGATGCCGTATCTAATCCCGTCCCTGGTGATGCCGTAGCTAATCCCGTCCGGGTTGATGCCGTATCTAATCCCGTCCAGGGTGATACCGTATCCAATCCCGTCCCGGGTGATGCCGTATCCAATCCCGCCCCGGGTGATGCCGTATCCAGTCCCGTCCCGGGTGAGGCCGTAGCTAATCCCGTCCGGGTTGATGCCGTATCTAATCCCGTCCAGGGTGATACCGTATCCAATCCCGTCCCGGGTGATGCCGTATCCAATCCCGTCCCGGGTGATGCCGTATGTAATCCCGTCCGGGGTGATGCCGTATCTAATCCCGTCCGGGGTGATGCCGTATCTAATCCCGCCCTGGGTGATGCCGTATCTAATCCCGTCTCGGGTGATGCCGTATCTAATCCCATCCAGGGTGATGCCATATCTAATCCCATCCAGGGTGATGCCTTATCTAATCCCGTCCGGGGTGATGCCGTATCTAATCCCGCCCCGGGTGATGCCGTATCTAATCCCACCCCGGGTGATGCCGTATCTAATCTCGTCCGGGGTGATGCCGTATCTAATCCCGCCCCGGGTGATGCCGTACCTAATCTCGTCAAGGGTGATGCCGTATCTAATCCCGCCCTGGGTGATGCCGTATCTAATCCCGCCCTGGGTGATGCCGTATCTAATCCCGCCCTGGGTGATGCCGTATCTAATCCCGCCCCGGGTGATGCCGTATCTAATCCCGCCCCAGGTGATGCCGTATCTAATCCCGCCCCGGGTGATGCCGTATCTAATCTCGTCCCGGGTGATGCCGTATCTAATCCCGCCTCGGGTGATGCCGTATCTAATCCCGCCCCGGGTGATGCCGTATCTAATCCCGCCCCGGGTGATGCCGTATCTAATCCCGCCCCGGGTGATGCAGTATCTAATCCCGCCTCGGGTGATGCCGTATCCAATCCCGTCCCGGGTGATGCCGTATCTAATCCCGCCCCGGGTGATGCCGTATCTAATCCCACCCCGGGTGATGCCGTATCTAGTCTCGTCCGGGGTGATGCCGTATCTAATCCCGCCCCGGGTGATGCCGTATCTAATCTCGTCCCGGGTGATGCCGTATCTAATCCCGCCTCGGGTGATGCCGTATCTAATCCCGCCCCGGGTGATGCCGTATCTAATCCCGCCCCGGGTGATGCCGTATCTAATCCCGCCTCGGGTGATGCCGTATCTAATCCCGCCCCGGGTGATGCAGTATCTAATCCCGCCTCGGGTGATGCCGTATCTAATCCCGCCCCGGGTGATGCAGTATCTAATCCCGCCTCGGGTGATGCCGTATCTAATCCCGCCCCGGGTGATGCAGTATCTAATCCCGCCTCGGGTGATGCCGTATCTAATCTCGTCAAGAGTGATGCTGTATCTAATCCTGTCCTCCTTTTCTCACAGGCCCCGCCCCCACCTGCAGCCCCTTGCAGTTGGTGTGGGAGACCCTGGGTCAGGGTTAACCATCCCTCTCCCGGAGGAGACTCACTGACAGCACAGCAGAGGAGCTCAGGGGGAGGAGCTGCCTCTTTACTTTACGGCTCTTGGGCGGGGTTTATCTCACGTGGTCAGATCTACGCTGATGACGTACACTGAGGCCGTTCCCACGGTGACGCGAAATGGCAGCAGTAATCGCCTGACAACCAAATATTTCCCTGTTACTATAATAACACGAGCAGGAACATCTGCCCCTGGCAACAGCGCGCCCATTGGCTGACAGAACTCCCGCCTCTTTCCATAGCAACCAACACTGGCCGCAAATGTTTGTCGTAATGTTAGTCACTACGAGAGACAGTGGTCTATACAGTATATATATATATATATACCTCATATACTGACAGTGAGAGGTGTATACAGTGTATATATATATACCTCATATACTGACAATGAGAGGTGTATACAGTGTATATATATATATATACCTCATATACTGACAGTGAGAGGTGTATACAGTGTATATATATTCCTCATATACTGACAGTGAGAGGTGTATACAGTGTATATATATATATACCTCATATACTGACAATGAGAGGTGTATACAGTGTATATATATATATATATATACCTCATATACTGACAGTGAGAGGTGTATACAGTGTATATATATATATATATATATACCTCATATACTGACAGTGAGAGGTGTATACAGTGTATATATATACCTCATATACTGACAGTGAGAGGTGTATACAGTGTATATATATATATATATACCTCATATACTGACAGTGAGAGGTGTATACAGTGTATATATATATATATATACCTCATATACTGACAGTGAGAGGTGTATACAGTATATATATATACCTCATATACTGACAGAGAGGTGTATACAGTGTATATATATATATATATACCTCATATACTGACAGTGAGAGGTGTATACAGTATATATATATACCTCATATACTGACAGTGAGAGGTGTATACAGTGTGTATATATATATATATATATATACCTCATATACTGACAGTGAGAGGTGTATACAGTGTATATATATATATACCTCATATACTGACAGTGAGAGGTGTATACAGTGTATATATATATATATACCTCATATACTGACAGTGAGAGGTGTATACAGTGTATATATATACCTCATATACTGACAGTGAGAGGTGTATACAGTGTATATATATATATACCTCATATACTGACAGTGAGAGGTGTATACAGTGTATATATATATATACCTCATATACTGACAGTGAGAGATGTATACAGTGTATATATATACCTCATATACCGACAGTGAGAGGTGTATACAGTGTATATATATATATATATACCTCATATACGGACAGTCAGAGGTGTATACAGTGTGTATATATATATATATATATATATATATACTGACAGTGAGAGGTGTATACAGTGTATATATATATATATATATACCTCATATACTGACAGTGAGAGGTGTATACAGTGTATATATATATATATACCTCATATACTGACAGTGAGAGGTGTATACAGTGTATATATATATATATATATATACCTCATACTGACAGTGAGAGGTGTATGCAGTGTATATATATATATATACCTCATATACTGACAGTGAGAGGTGTATACAGTATATATATATATATATATACCTCATATACTGACAGTGAGAGGTGTATACAGTGTATATATATATATATATATACCTCATATACTGACAGTGAGAAGTGTATATATATATATATATACCTCATATACTGACAGTGAGAGGTGTATACAGTGTATATATATATATATATACCTCATATACTGATAGTGAGAGGTGTATACAGTGTATATATATATACCTCATATACTGACAGTGAGAGGTGTATACAGTGTATATATATATATATACCTCATATAATGACAGTGAGAGGTGTATACAGTGTGTATATATATATATATACCTCATATACTGACAGTGAGAGGTGTATACAGTGTATATATATATATATACCTCATATACTGACAGTGAGAGGTGTATACAGTGTGTATATATATATACCTCATATACTGACAGTGAGAGGTGTATACAGTGTATATATATACCTCATATACTGACAATGAGAGGTGTATACAGTGTATATATATATATATATATACCTCATATACTGACAGTGAGAGGTGTATACAGTGTATATATATATATATATATATATACCTCATATACTGACAGTGAGAGGTGTATACAGTATATATATATATACCTCATATACTGACAGTGAGAGGTGTATACAGTGTATATATATATATATATACCTCATATACTGACAGTGAGAGGTGTACACAGTGTATATATATATATATATATATACCTCATATACTGACAGTGAGAGGTGTATACAGTGTACATATATATATATACCTCATATACTGACAGTGAGAGGTGTATACAGTGTATATATATATATATATATATATATATATATACATATACCTCATATACTGACAGTGAGAGGTGTATACAGTGTATATATATATATATATACCTCATATACTGACAGTGAGAGGTGTATACAGTGTATATATATATATATATATATACCTCATATACTGACAGTGAGAGGTGTATATATATATACCTCATATACTGACAGTGAGAGGAGTATACAGTGTATATATACAGTGTATATATATATATATATATATATACTAGATGATGGCCTGATTGTAACGCATCGGGTATTCTAGAATATGTATGCGGCCGACCGGGCGTAATCAGCAGAATGTTGTTGAAATTTGGCGCCAATCTCGCTGATTGGTCGCGGTCGGCCGGCAGCCACGACCAATCAGCAGAGTGTTGTTTAAAGTTGGCGCCAATCTCGCTGATTGGTTGCGGCCGGCGGTCGCGACCAATCAGCAGAGCGGTGTTTAAATTTTGCCCCATATATACCCCATATACTGACAGTGAGAGGTGTATACAGTGTATATATATATATATACCTCATATACTGACAGTGAGAGGTGTATACAGTGTATATATATATATATATACCTCATATACTGACAGTGAGAGGTGTATACAGTGTATATATATATATATATATACCTCATATACTGACAGTGAGAGGTGTATACAGTGTATATATATATATATATATATATATATATATATATATATACCTCATATACTGACAGGGAGAGGTGTATACAGTGTATATATATATATATTTACCTCATATACTGACAGGGAGAGGTGTATACAGTGTATATATATATATATTTACCTCATATACTGACAGTGAGAGGTGTATACAGTGTATATATATATATATACCTCATATACTGACAGTGAGAGGTGTATACAGTGTATATATATATATATATATACCTCATATACTGACAGTGAGAGGAGTATACAGTGTATATATATATATATATATATATATATATATATATATATATATATATATATATATATACTAGATGGTGGCCTGATTGTAACGCATCGGGTATTCTAGAATATGTATGCGGCCGACCGGGTTCAATCAGCAGAATGTTGTTGAAATTTGGCGCCAATCTCGCTGATTGGTCGCGGCCGGCCGGCAGCCACGACCAATCAGCAGAGCGGTTTAAATTTGGCGCCAATCTCGCTGATTGGTCGCGGCCGGCCGGCAGCCACGACCAATCAGCAGAGCGTTGTTTAAATTTGGCACCAATCTCGCTGATTGGTCGCGGTCGGCCGGCAGCCACGACCAATCAGCAGAGTGTTGTTTAAAGTTGGCGCCAATCTCGCTGATTGGTCGGCCGGCGGCCGTGATCAATCAGCAGAACGGTGTTTAAATTTGGCGCCAATGTCGCTGATTGATCGCGGCTGGCGGTCGCGACGAATCAGCAGAGCGGTGTTTAAATTTGGCCCCAATAATGCAGATTGGTCGCGGCCGGCGGTCGCGACCAATCAGCAGAACGGTGTTTAAATTTTGCACCAAAATCGCTGATTGGTCGCGGCCGGCGGCCTCGACCAATCAGCAGAGGGGTGTTTAAATTTGGCGCCAATGTCGCTGATTGATCGCGGCTGGCGGTCGCGACGAATCAGCAGAGCGGTGTTTAAATTTGGCCCCAATAATGCAAATTGGTCGCGGCCGGCGGTCGCGACCAATCAGCAGAGGGGTGTTTAAATTTGGCGCCAATATCGCTGATTGGTCGCGGCCGGCAACCGTGACCAATCAGCAGAGGGGTGTTTAAATTTGGCGCCAATAATGCAGATTGGTCGCGGCCGGCGACCGCGACCAATCAGCAGAGCGTTGTTTAAATTTGGCGCCAATCTCGCTGATTGGCCGCGGCTGGCGTCCGCGACCAATCAGCAGAGCGTTGTTTAAATTTGGCGCCAATGTCGCTGATTGATCGCAGCTGGCGGTCGCGACGAATCAGCAGAGCGGTGTTTAAATTTGGCGCCAATAATGCAGATTGGACGCGGCCGGCGGTCGCGACCAATCTGTAGAGGGGTGTTTAAATTTGGCGCCAATATCGCTGATTGGCCGCAGCCGGCAACCGCGACCAATCAGCAGAGGGGTGTTTAAATTTGGCGCCAATAATGCAGATTGGTCGCGGCCGGCGGTCGCGACCAATCAGCAAAGCGGTGTTTAAATTTGGCGCCAATAATGCTGATTGGTCGCGGCCGGCGACCGCAACCAATCAGCAGAGCGTTGTTTAAATTTGGCGCCAATCTCGCTGATTGGTCGCGGTCGGCCGGCGGCAGCGACCGATCAGCAGAGTGTTGTTTAAATTTGGCGCCAATCTCGCTGATTGGTCACGGCTGGCGGCCGCGACCAATCAGCTGAGTGGTGTTTAAATTTGGCGCCTATCTCGCTGATTGGTCGCTGCTGGCGGCCGCGACCAATCAGCAGAGCGTGGTTTAAATTTGGCGCCAATCTCACTGATTGGTCGCGGCCGGCCGACAGCCATGACCAATCAGCAGAGTGTTGTTTAAATTTGGCGGCAATCTCGGTGATTAGTCGCGGTCGGCCGGCAACCGCGACCAATCAGCAGAGTGTTTAAATTTGGCGCCAATCAGCAGAGCGTTGTTTAAATTTGCCGCCAATCTCGCTGATTGGTCGTGGCTGGCGGCCGCGATTTATCAGCAGAGCATTGTTTAAATTTTGCGCCAAAATCGCTGATTGGTCGCGGCTGGCGGCCTCGACCAATCAGCACAGTGGTGTTTAAATTTGGCGCCAAAATCGCTGATTGGTCGCGGCCGGCGGCCTCGACCAATCAGCAGAGCGGTGTTTAAATTTGGCGCCAATCTCGCTGACTGGTCGCGGTCGGTCGGCGGCCGCGACCAATCAGCAGAGCGTTGTTTAATTTTTGCGCCAATATCGCTGATTGGTCGCGGCCGGCCGGCAGCCATGACCAATCAGCAGAGTGTTGCTTAAATTTGGCGCCAATCAGCAGAGGTTTTAAATTTGGCGCCAATCTCGCTGATTGGTCGCGGCTGGCGGCCGCGATTTATCAGCAGAGCGTTGTTTAAGTTTTGCGCCAAAATCGCTGGTTGTTCGCGGCCGGCCGGCAGCCATGACCAATCAGCAGAGTGTTGTTTAAATTTGGCGGCTAACGGCCGCCATCTTTTTTTTTAAATCCCGCGTCGCTGATTGGCCGCGGCCGGACCAATGAGCGACGCGGGATTTCCTGGACAGACAGACAGACAGAAAGACAGACAGATGGGATAAGACAATAATATATATAGATACTGAGAGTGAGAGGTGTATATATAGATATACCTCATATACTGACAGTGAGAGGTGTATACAGTGTATGTATACAGTACAGACCAAAAGTTTGGACACACCTTCTCATTTAAAGATTTTTCTGTATTTTCATGACTGAAAATTGTACATTCACACTGAAGGCATCAAAACTATGAATTACCACATGTGGAATTATATACTTAACAAAAAAGTGTGAAACAACTGAAAATATGTCTTATATTCTAGGTTCTTCAAAGTAGCCACCTTTTGCTTTGATGACTGCTTTGCACACTCTTGGCATTCTCTTCATGAGCTTCAAGAGGTAGTCACCGGAAATGGTAAAAAAATCTTTAAATGAGAAGGTGTGTCCAAACTTTTGGTCTGTACTGTATACCTCATATACTGACAGTGAGAGGTGTATACAGTGTATATATATATATATATATACCTCATATACTGACAGTGAGAGGTGTATACAGTGTATATATATATATATATATATATACCTCATATACTGACAATGAGGTGTATACAGCGTATATATATATATATATATATATATATATATATCTCATATACTGACAGTGAGAGGTGTATACACCTGTGGCAAGTAACAGGTGTGGGCAATATGAAGATTACACAGAAACCAGATAACAATGGGAGAAGTTGCCTCAATCTTTGCATTGTGTGTCTGTGTGTGCCACACTAAGCATGGAGAACAGAAAGAAGAGAAGAGAACTGTCTGAGGAGTTGAGAACCAAAATTGTTGAACAATATCTTACAAGTAGGGCAGCACGGTGGCCCAGTGGTTAGCACTATATGGTGGCTCAGTGGTTAGCACTGAAGCCTTGCAGCGCTGGGGTCCTGGGTTCAAATCCCACCAAGGACAACTGTCACAGGTGTGTCAGATCTCTACGTTTGGCATGACAGACATCTTCTTAGAGGCTGTCTCTAGGACCCAGCGGCCACCTTCCTCTGGCTTATTAACACCCTGGCCTGGGTGTATAAATACCTGCTGTGTTCCAGAGGGAGGTGCCGGCGATATTCATTACTCCTTGTGAAGGCTTTAGCAAGAGCAATGCTTCTTCCTCTCTGGAGCTTGAGGATGTGTGTGCATTTGTCTGGAGTCATCTAAAGCTAAGCTATTTTCCCCTGTTTGTCCTCCCTTGTTGTCTTTAGTGTTCAGTGAGGATCGACTAGTGCTCATCTCCTCCCTTCACTAGCCTTAGCCATACGCCAGGGAAAGACAGGGCGAGGCATGCGTGCGGAGATTGGTGAAGAGCCAATATAGGGTCAATAGGGGAGACAGTGTGACACTTGACCAGACTAGGAGGTCTCCACTCCCCCTTTCACTAGAGTCTGGGCTCCCTTTCCCTCTTCCCTTTGTGTTGCACTAAGTCTTTCCCACACCTTACGTGACAACAACATCTGCAAGGAGTTTGTAAGTTCTCCCCGTGTTTGCGTGGGTTCCTCTGGGTTTTTTGGCTTGTTAGAGAGGGATTTAATTTTGGGGTTTTCCCCTTTTGGTTACTTTTGGCCACGGTGTGCAGCATAATCAAGAAGTTTACAACCCATGCCACTGCAGCTAATCTCCCTGTACGTGGACGGCAGAGAAAAATTGATGAAAGATTGTAACACAGGTTAGTCCGGATGGTGGATAAGCCCCAATCAAGGTCCAAAGAAATTCCAGCTGTCCTGCAGGCTCTGGGCGCATCAGTGTCAGCACGAACTATCCGTCCACATGTGAATAAAATGAAACGCTATGGCAGGAGACCCAGGAGGACCCCACTGCTGACACAGAGACATAAAAAAGCTAGACTGCTGTTTGCCAAAATGTACGTGAGTAGCCAAAATCCTTCTGGGAAAGTGTCTTGTGCACAGATGAGGCCAAGATAGAGCATTTTGGTAGCAAACATCATTCTAGTGTTTACCAAAAACGGAATGAGGCCTACAAAGAAAAGAATACAGCACCTACAGTCAAATATGGTGGAGGATCACAGATGTTCTGGGGTTGTTCTGTTGCCTCTGGCACTGGGTGTGTTGACTGTGTGCAAGGCATCATGAAATCTGAAGATTACCAAAAGATTTTGGGTCACAATGTAGTGCTCAGTGTCAGAAAGCTGGGTGTGCGTTCTAGGTCATGTGGTCTTCCAGCAGTACAATGACCCCAAACATACTGCAAGAAGCCCTCAGAAATGGATGGAAATGAAGTGCTGGAGAGTTCTGAAGTGGCAGAAATGAGTCCTGATCTACACTGTGTGCAGAATTATTAGGCAAATTATTTTGCTCACATGATACTTTTTATACATGTTGTCCTCCTCCAAGCTGCATAGGCTTGAGAGTCAACTACCAATTAAGTAAATCTGGTGATGTGCATTTCTGTAATGAGGAGGGGTGTTGACTAATGACATCAACACCCTATATAAGGTGTGCTTAATTATTAGGCAACTTCCTTTCCTTTGGCAAAATGGGTCAGAAGAGAGATTTGACGGGCTCTGAAAAGTCCAAAATTGTGAAATGTCTTGCAGAGGGATGCAGCAGTCTTGAAATTTCCAAACTTTTGAAGCGTGATCACCGAACAATCAAGCGTTTCATGGCAAATAGCCAACAGGGTCGCAAGAAGCGTGTTGGCCAAAAAAGGCGTGAAATAACTGCCCATGAATTGAGGAAAATCAAGCGTGAAGCTGCCAAGATGCCATTCGCCACCAGTTTTGCCATATTTCTGAGCTGCAACGTTACTTTAGTATCAAAGAGCACAATGTGTGTGATACTCAGGGACACGGCCAAGGTAAGGAAGGCTGAAAAACCACCACCTATGAACAAGAAACATAAGATAAAACGTCAGGAATGGGCCAAGAAATATCTTAAGACTGATTTTTCAAAGGTTTTATGGACTGATGAAATGAGAGTGACTCTTGATGGGCCAGATGGATGGGCCAGAGGCTGGATCAGTAAAGGGCAGAGAGCTCCACTCAGACTCAGACGCCAGCAAGGTGGAGGTGGGGTACTGGTATGGGCTGGTATCATCAAAGATGAACTTGTGGGACCTTTTCGGGTTGAGGATGGGGTGAAGCTCAACTCCCAGACTTAGGCTATGTGCCCACGTTGCGGACCTGAAGCATATTTTTTACGCTTCTCCCTGGCGGGAAAATCGCATGCGGATATTACATGCGGTTTTCCCGCCAGGTAGAAGCGTTTGTGAGGCGTCTTTGCATGCATTTCAGCATGCGGGTTATCAAGCACTTCTCCAAGCATCACTTGGAAAAGTGCTTGACAACTTGTTCAGAATGGTAAAAAATAAAAAAATAAACTTTATACTCACCTTCTGATGCATCCTCTGCCCCGTCCGGAGTCTTGAGCGGCTCACGCTGTTGTGTGCAGGACCTGCGGTGACGTCATTGAGTCATGTGGTGGGTCACATGACTCAATGATGTGGCAGGTCCTTCAGACAACAGCGCGACGGAGGGAAAACATCAGAAGATAAGTATAAACTTTATTTTATTCTTTTTTTTACAGGTTCTTTGGTACCCAGGTCTGGATGAGAGTCTCCTCTCATCCAGACTTGGGTACCATCCGCACATTGATTCCGCTGCGCTTCCGCAAAATTAATGAACATGCTGCGGATTTTTGACCGCAGTATATACGCTGCGGAAAAATCCGCAGCATGGGCATTGACATTGCGGAATGCCATTGGGGACCATGGGGTGCGGATATACATGCGTTTTTCAAGCGTTTACGCTGCGGAAATTCCACAGTATATACGCTTGAAAAACGCTACGTGGGCACACAGCCTTACTGCCAGTTTCTGGAAGACAACTTCTTCAAGCAGTGGTACAAGAAGAAGTCGGTATCGTTCAAGAAAAACATGATTTTCATGCAGGACAATGCTCCATCACATGCATCCAACTACTTCACAGCGTTGCTGGCCCGTAAAGGTCTAAAAGAAGAATCAATAATGACATGGCCCCCTTGTTCACCTGATCTGAACCCCATAGAGAACCTGTGGTCCATCATAAAATGTGAGATCTACAGGGAGGGAAAACAGTACACCTCTGGGAGCAGTGTCTGGGAGGCTGTGGTGAGATCTACAGGGAGGGAAAACAGTACACCTCTGGGAACAGTGTCTGGGAGGCTGTGGTGGCTGCTGCACGCAATGTTGATAGAAAACAGATCAAACAACTGACAGAATCTATGGATGGAAGGCTGCTGAGTGTCATCATAAAGAAAGGTGGCTATATTCATCACTAATTTTTTGGGGTTTTGTTTTTGCATGTCAGAAATGTTTATTTCTAAATTTTGTGCACTGATATTTGTTTACCTGGTGAAAATAAACAAGTGAGATGGGATTATATTTGGTTTTTATTAAGTTGCCTAATAATTCTGCACAGTAATAGTTACCTGCACAAACAGATATCCTCCTAAGATAGCCAAATCTAAAAAACCCCACTCCAACTTCCAAAAATATTAAGCTTGGATATTTATGAGTCTTTTGGGTTGATTGAGAACATAGTTGTTGATCGGGGGAGGAAGCAGAAGACAATACAGACATTACAGCCGGGGATCACAGCTGATTCTTTTTGATAGGTAAAAAATTGTTTAAAAACAGGCAGGGAAATGTTTTACCCCACAAAATGAATCCTCTGCAATCCCTGGCTGTAATCTCTGTATTGTCTTCTGCTTCCCCCCCTGCCAGGAGATGTGGTATGTTCCCTACATGGTCAGACACAGACAATTATTAAAATGAACTTTCGTTCGTGGGAAATCCCCTCGAATATATATATTTTGTAATTTTTTACGTTTTAAAAATTGCATAAAGGAAAATGGGCTGATGCAAAAGTGTGTGCACCCTGCATGGTTAGTACCTAGTAGCGCCCCCTTTTGAATGTATCACAGCTTGTAAACGCTTTCTGTAGCCAGACAAGAGTCTTTCAATTCTTGTTTGAAGGATTTTCATCCGTTCTTCCTTGGAGAATTCTTCCGGTTCTGTGAGATTCCTGGGGCGTCTTGCATGTTCTGCTATTTTGAGGTCTAGCCACAGATTTTCAATGATGTTCAGATCAGGGGACTGTGAGGGCCATTGTAAAACCTTAAAGGGAACCTGTCATGTCCTGTGTAGTATCTAAGCTGCCCCCATTGCGTTGTTAGTGATGCAATGTGCAATGTGCATCACTAACACGCTTTTTTCATTAAAATCGGCGCTAATATCATGTGTAAAAACCACTTTCCATGTTTTTATCATACCTGCTCGTTTAGTCATAGGGCTGTGATTCCTCGCATTTAGTTAGGGTTGGCGCCACCCACACCATTTGAATTCTGTTCCTGGTTTGCGCTGACATCACTATGCCGTGCTTGCGCAGTATGTCATGGCCTGCTGTGCTTGTTGCTCTGGGAGCTGCGCCTGCGCTGTAACGATTCTCTGGTGACGGCAATTTGCATACATGCGGTCACATGCCGACTAGACATGCGTGGCCTCATTCAGTGAAAATTAATTGAGTGAGGCTGGACACGTCTAGCCGGGCCAGAAGTATATAAATTGCATACTTGTGCTGGCATGACCACCCATTTTTGCCACCAGCAGGGAGCGAGCTTACTGCCCGACCCTGTATATAGCCGTGTACCGCAGGTAGCGAGGTTACGGTCTGGACTCTGTATACACCTGTGTACCGCAGATAGCGAGATTACAGCCTGACCCTGTATATACCCGTGTACTGCAGGTAGCGAGGTCACGGCCCGGACTCTGTATACACCCGTGTATTGCAGGTAGCGAGGTCACAGCCCGACTCTGTATACACCCGTGTGCCGCAGGGAACCAGGTCACGGCCCGGACTCTATATACACCCATGTGCCGCAGGGAACCAGGTCACGGCCCGGACTCTATATACACCCATGTGCCGCAGGGAACCAGGTCACGGCCTGGACTCTGTATACACCCATGTACTGCAGGGAGCGAGGTCACGGCCCGGACTCTGTATACACCCATGTACTGCAGGGTGTGAGATCATGTCGTGGACTCTGTATACACCCGTGTGCCGCAGGGAACCAGGTCACGGCCTGGACTCTATATACACCCATGTGTCACAGGGAACCAGGTCACGGCCTGGACTCTGTATACACCCATGTACTGCAGGGAGCGAGGTCACGGCCCGGACTCTGTATACACCCGTGTACTGCAGGGTGTGAGATCATGTCGTGGACTCTGCATACACCCGTGTGCCGCAGGGAACCAGGTCACGGCCTGGACTCTATATATACCCATGTGCCGCAGGGAACCAGGTTATGGCCTGGACTCTGTATACACCCGTGTACTGCAGGGAGTGAGATCATGGCCTTGACTCTGTATACACCCATGTATCGCAGGGAGCGAGGTCACGTCCAAGGCTTCCTCATTGGACTCGGCACTGCCGCCCTTCACAGGATGCTGTCTGACTCTCGCCCGCCGTCTCTCCCAGATTTAACGTGAGTTGCCTTAGTCTTGAGAAGCAGTTTTTCCCACATGGCTGTTGCAGGAGAAGCTCCTTGTACCCATGCCCATCAATTGTTGGAAACCGCTGCATGAATCCCAGTCACTTAGTGGGACATGGTGCCTTTAATACCGGTCCGGGGCCTGTTGAGCCTTCTTTTGTCCTTCATCAGACCCCTTTGTGCTGTAGGGATTGTACTCATTCAAGTGCAATGAGAGGCAAACAGGAGGCATGTTCCTTTAAATGTCCATAGTGGTTTATTGGCTTCATAAACTGTCAAAAGCAAAATGCAAACAAACAGCCTTTAGTGCAGGCAAAAACAAAGAAAACAGTCCTCTTAGAAAAGTCTCTGGTTAGCCAGCGCTGTGGTCACACAGACTGGTAGGCATCCAGTACACGGCCTAGTCTGGAGACAACACACAGGAGGCCTTCTCCCTCCAGACACACAGACCATGTGCCAACAACAGCCTCCATTAAATAGGCTGTTAACCACACCCAGAGGTGAGGTATGTGGGTAGCAAGACCTGCCCATCTCTCACAGCTACCCATAACCCGGTCCCAGGTGCACCAATTAGTCCTCTTAGTGCGTGTGTGCACTAGAGGAAATACTCCGGGTTGCATCACAGAGACCAGCCATCTCTGTGATACATACCTTCCATCGACTACGGAACCATTAGCCACGACCTTAAATACCCCCCTCCCCCTCCGCCTAAAGCCGTGGAGCTTGGCACCTTCTACTACCAGTCAGAGGATTCTCGAGAGGGCATCAGCATTACCATGTAGCTTCCCTGCTCTATGTTCTACATGGAAGTTGAAGTACTGTAGGGCTAAAAACCAGCGGGTGACCCTGGCATTTTTTCCCTTTTTTTCCCTCATCCATCTGAGTTGGGCATGGTCGGATACTAATCTAAATTTTCGACCTAACAGAGTGTACCGTAACGTGTCCCTAGCCTACTTTATGGCCAAGCACTCCTTCTCTATGATCGAATAATTTTTCTCGTAGCAAGACGGCTTTCTACTCAAGTAGAGGACAGGGTGCTCCTCCCCGTATATCTCCTGGGAAAGGACTGCTCCTAAACAAACATTTGAGGCATCTGTCTGGAGTATAAACTCTTTCTTGAAGTCGGGGGGCAACCAGGATCGGTTGCCTACACAGAGCCACTTTCATCTCTTGAAAGGTCGTCTCTGCCTCTGCAGTCCACTTGGCCATGGCTGATTTTGTCCCCTTAAGAAGGTCAGTCAGGGGTGCGGCCAACATGGAAAAGTTTGGGATGAACCTCCTGTAGTATCCCACGATTCCCAGGAAGGCTCTAATTTGCTTTTTCGACAGCGGTCTCTGCCAAGTTTGGATTGCTGCCACTTTAGTAATTTGGGGTTTGATCTCGCCTCTACCAGTTACGGATCCAGGTGGTGGATCCTCTGTGCTGCGGTGCAAGGAGGGACCAGAGGGGCGTAACTAGGTATCAACTCGGACCAACCAAGGTCGTGTGGCGGCTCAATCGACTCCGTGACCAGGGAGGGACCGAGCAGAGGTACCAGGTGCTACTCTGGGGACCGACCTTATATGAGAGCAGGTGACTCCCACGGGTCAGAAGGCAGGGACTGACCGGTACAGCAGATGAGCACGGCATGCAGGCTGACGGGTGATCCGGGCAGACGGACTGGCAGGCACGGCAGGTAACAGGCAGGAGCCTCCAGGTAGGCTGGCTGGTAGGCACGGCAGGTAACAGGCAGGAGCCTCCAGGTAGGCTGGCTGGTAGGCACGGCAGGTAACAGGTAGGTGCTTCTAGGTAAGCGGACTGGCAGGCACAGCAGGTAACGGGCAGGTGCTTCCAGGTAAGCAGGCGGACAGAGCCCATAGACAGACTGGCGGACTGGCAGTAGGCAGACTGTCGGGCTGGAGAATAGACAAGCAGACGGACTGGACTAGTAGTCCGGATGGCGGACTGGACTTGTAGTCTGGCTGGCGGGCTGGACTTGTAGTCTGGCTGGCGGGCTGGACTTGTAGTCTGGTTGGCGGGCTGGACTTGTAGTCTGGCTGGCGGGCTGGACTTGTAGTCTGGCTGGCGGGCTGGACTTGTAGTCTGGTTGGCGGGCTGGACTTGTAGTCTGGCTGGCGGGCTGGACTTGTAGTCTGGCTGGCGGGCTGGACTTGTAGTCTGGCTGGCAGGCTGGACTTGTAGTCTGGCTGGCGGGCTGGACTGGTAGTCAGGCTAGCAGCGGGACCTGAGGGCTGAAGCAGAGTATAACACACAAAGCTACAACCTTGCACGGGCACCTCCATATTGGAGGAGGTGCCTTTTATAGGGGAAGTCCTCCGGCCATTGGCCGCGGACTTTTTAGGATGGCGCGCGCGGCTCCTTTAAGAGGGAGGGAGCGCGCACGCGCCCTAAGCACAGAGCCAGGGAAGCTGCGTGCACCAGCAGCAGCTGCAGCAGGGAGGCCAGAAGACGCCGGAGGAGGACCGCGGTGGTAAGGGGGACGGCGTCTCTGCCGGGCAGGAGGCAGAGACGCTGATGCTACACTACCCACAACATATTCGACGTACTTGGCTTCTTCTTTTCCAATGGCACATTTCTTTGGGTTTATTGAAAACCCCGCCTTCCTCAAAGCATCAAACACCGCCTGGACCTTTTCCAGATGACTCTCCCAGTCTGGGCTGAAGATAACAATATTGTCCAGGTATGCTGCGGCATATTTCTTATGGGATGCAAGGATGCAATCCATGGCTCTCTGGAAGGTTGCAGGGACCAAACGGCATCCGGACATACTAGCATCCGTCCAGCGTAGAAAACGCAGTCTTCTCTTTGGCTCCCTGTGCCATGGGGATCTGCCAATATCCCTTCGTTAAATCCAAGGTGGTTATGTATCTTGCTGGCCCAAGCCTCTCGATCAGCTAGTCGACGCGTGGCATGGAATATGCGTCAAATTTGGATACTTCATTCAACTTCCGAAAGTCGTTGCAAAATCTCCACTCACCATCGGCCTTTGGTACCAAGACGATTGGGCTCGACCATCCGCTCTTGGATTCTTCAATGACACCGAGTTTCAGCATACGAGCCACATCTTTGGAGATCAACTCTCGTCGGGCCACAGGTATCCGATAGGGCTTCAAGTTCACCCTGACATGTGGCTCCGTCAGAACCTCGTGTTCTATGACCCTTGTGCAGCTCACTAATTCCGAGAACAGATCCCGTTTCTTCTGCAGTAACTCCCTACACTGCTGTTTCTGGGCCTTCGTTATCGTTTCTGTTATTGCGACTCCTCCAATATCACCTTCTGGCTTGCCCAGCAAGCATGGAACTTCCACAGCCTCTCTGTCTTGCCACGGCTTGATGAGGTTGACGTGGTATATCTGATACAGCTTTCGTCGTCCTGGTTGATGAACTTTGTAGTTCACTTCACCAACTTTTTCCACCACGTCATACTGCCCTTGCCATTTTGCCAAGAACTTACTCTCCACCGTTGCAATTAGCACGAGGATTCGGTCTCCCGGACTGAATTGCCTCACTCTGGCTGACCGGTTGTAGACCCTTGCCTGAGCTTCTTGTGCCTGGAGGAGATGTTCTTTTACGATGGGCATCAACTTCGCCATGCTGTCATGCTCGATGACGCTCCTGTGGGGCGTGACCTCGGCTTAACCGGTTTCCTTTGCGACATCCAAGAAACCCTGCGGATGTCGGCCATACAGGAGTTCGAATGGCGAGAACCCCGTAGAAGCCTGTGGAGGCTCTCGGATAGAGAACAACAGATACGCTAACAGGCAGTCCCATTCTCTACCGTCCTTTTCTATGGCCTTCCTCGGCATGGTCTTCAGAGTCTTGTTAAACCTTTCCACAAGGCTATCTGTCTGAGGATGATATACTGATGTCCTCAGTTGGGAGATTTGCAGGACTTTGCATAACTCTCTCATCACCTTACTCATAAAAGGAGTTCCCTGGTCGGTCAGGATCTCCTTTGGTAAGCCTGTTCGGGAAAAAACGTGGACCAACTCGTGGGCTGTACTCTTTGCGGAGGAGTTTTTCAGTGGAATCGCTTCAGGATAGTGGGTGGCATAATTCAGGATAACCAATATATATTGATGCCCACGAGCAGATTTAACCAGGGGACCTTCCAAGTCCATAGCAATTCTCTCAAACGACACCTCAATAATGGGCAATGGCACAAGGGGACTTCGAAAGCGAGAGGTGGGAGCGGTTAACTAGCACGTAGGGCAAGACCTGCAATACTTCAATATTTCCAGGTGACATCTGGGCCAATAGAACCTTTGCACTATCCATTCCTGTGTTTTTTCCACTTCCAGATGTCCCCCCAAGACATGTGAATGGGCCATGTCCAACACCTTCTGTCTATAGGGGCCCGGCACTATTAACTGCCCTACACGCCCTACACGCTCCTCCCTCTCTTTCGCGACCTGGTACAACAACTCCCCACTCATCATAAAATGCGGAAACCTTGTGTCAGCCCCCAGATCCTGTGCAACCCCATTTATAACAGTGACATTATTGAAGGCTTTCTTCAGAGTTAGGTCCCTACGTTGGGCGGTTATAGGAAGTTTCGCCCCCAGCAGTTCGCCCCCAGCAATTTGCCCACAGCAGTTCGCCCCCAGGTACATTTCGCCCCTGAACATTTCACCCCTATCTGGGGGCGATATGTGCGGGGGTGAAATATGCGGGGGCAAAACATCCTGGGGGCCAAATGCTGGGGACGAAATGTGCGGGGGCAAAATGTAACCGGGGCGAATTGGGGGTGAAACATCCAATTCCCATGTTGGGCAGACCCAAAATTCTCACTGGTCACCCCTAACTCTGGAATGTCAGACTCAGGGGGCACTACCTCCTCATCCCCCCACAAGGACACAAAGGGGAAACCCGTCTGGCTCTGGGTGTGGTGATAACTCATCAGGGTTAACTGGTTTCTTATTCGAGCCAGTGAACCCGGAACCCTTCCCTCACAGCTCTCAGAATAAACAAAAGTCCCAGACTATAATGATGGGGTGCAGCAAGTCCTGAACGATGCTAATCTCGTGGGAATCAGTACCGTGGGCCGTTTCAATGTCCACTCTGGCCATGGGATAGTCCTTCGCATCACCATAAATGCACCGTACGCCGACTCTTTTCCCCAGAATCAGTTGTAGAGGAAGGGTGGCCCTCACAAGGGTCACCAGACTCCCGGAGTCTAGCAGTGCCATTACCTGCTGCCCGTTCACCTTCACCTTCACGGGACACGCTTGTGGCCCCTCGCTGGGTGGACAGTTCATACTGCAGGCCAGATATGCGTAATATGAACACTGGCGTCCTATGCCGCAATCCATCTGCTCGGGGGTCAGGGGACAACGGGCGGCAATATGGCCAGCAAATAACATCAGCCATCGGGAACTTGGGCACCACCTCCCCCGTCATTTGGACCTGGGCAACCCAATTCTGTATTAGCCTCAGCAGGGAGTGCAGAAACCTGTCCATTACCACTCGCTCTACCATCTGCGCAGGAGTAGAGGACTCTGGCTGCAGCCACTTCTGGACCAGGTGCAACAGGTCAAACATTTGGGAGCGAGATGGTTTGTCCCGGTGATATGCCCAGCAGTGAACCCACTGCGCCCTGATAGTCATTGTCACCCCCAAGCACGCGAGAATCTCAGTTTTTAGTTTACCATACTCTTTGGCGTCCTGTAAAGCTAAATCATAGTACGCCTTCTGGGGCTCTCCCGTCAAGTATGGTGCCAGTACCTCTGCTCACTGCTCTGGTGGAAGTTTTTCCCTCTCGGCGACCCTTTCAAACACCGTCAGGAAGGCCTCAACATCATCCCCCTGGGTCATTTTCTGCAAGGCCTGTCTTTGCGCCTTCCGGATGTGGGTGTCATCAGCCGGACCTGGGGTTGGGGCACTCGTCTTGCCCTGGATGGCGGTTGCCAGAAGCTGCATCTGCTGCCGTTGTGCCTGCTGGATCTGCTGTAACAACAGCCTGCTGGTCTCCTGATGCTGCAACTGGACCAAGTGTTTCAGCAGGTCCTCTATTTTGTCTGGCGATTCTTGCTGGCTTGCGACAGATTTGACCCAGGACATGCAGTCCTTCCTGTAGCAGTCACACTGCTGGGAATGCTGCCTGCACGTCTAACACCAATTGTAGTGATTGTACTCACTCAGGTGCGATGAGAGGCAAACAGGAGGCATGTTCCTTTAAATATCTATAGCGGTTTATTGGCTTCATAAACCATCAAGAGCAAAATGCAAACAAACAGTTTTAAGTGCAGGTAAAAACAAAGAAAACAGTCCTTTTAGCAAAGTCTCTGGTGGTCACACAGGCTGGTAAGCATCCAGTACACGGCCCAGTCTGGAGACAACCCCACACAGGAGGCCTTCTCCCTCCAGACACACAGAAACAAGTGCCAAACAACAGCCTCCATTAAATAGGCTGTTAACCACACCCAGAGGTGAGGTATAAGGGTGGCAAGACCCGCCCATCTCTCACAGCTACCCGTAACCTGGTCCCAGGTGCTCCAATTAGTCCTCTTAGTGCGTGTGTGCACTAGAGAAAATACTCCGGGTTACATCCCAGAGACCAGCCGCCTCTGCGATACATACCTCCCATCGACTACGCGACCATTAGCCACCTTACAGTGCATTTTGGCTGCATGCTCTGCATGTTGCACCCTGTGTTGAATCAGTGGTGGGATTCACATTGCCATGTTTCTCAGTGCGAGGAGGATTCACGTTGTATGGATTGGATGCGGTTCTCCTTCCACAGACTCTTCAAAGTCACACGTGAGGTCATTGAGGTCGGGGCAGGAGACTCGCATCCATACATGATGAAGTCTTCTGGCACTGCGAAACGCGGAAATGTGAATCCGGCCTAATTCTGGTTTGGAAAAATAATAAAAATAATCTTAAAGACAACCTATCAGCTGATTCCTGCTGCCCAAACCACGGGCAGCATAAACCGGGGAGCGGACCCTGCACCACTGACAGGTATGTGTCACCAGATACACATGATGAGAGTGCGGCCAGGGACCAGGTAACGAGTCCAAAAGGCCAGGACCCTTCTGGGTGACTGGAACGTGCTGCTGGCTCCAGTGCTGAGCCGCCATTAATTACTTCTCTGGCTGCAGATTTTCCCAGAATATGAGCCCCATCCCAGCAGTGGCGTGAAATTGGCTGCACACGTGGAGGAGGAGGCTTGTCCTCCCATGATGTCACTGCAGGGAATCCCTCTCCAGACTGGAATCCCTGCCCGGCCTCATGTGGGAGGAGGTTTCCCTGCTGCTGAGGGGGGGGATGAAAGTGGAGCTGTCAGAGCACAAGGCTGAGACCATCCAGGAAAGACAAAAATAACCCACCAGGCGCTACCACATCCACAACTCTCACCCAAACCGCCTCCAAAAAAAAAAAAAAAATGCTTCATATACATAAAGCTGCAACCTTTACAGTGGTGCAGTGGAGAAATGTCGCCAACGTCAACCAATCAGGTCTCTTCTTTCATCTTACAAATGTCTTCTGACTGCTCCGAGGGTCCAGGGGTGGAGGGAGGGTCCGTGCCTGCGATATATTCTGTAGTGTATGTAGCGTGCTGTGTCCATGGCACTGCGTTCTTCTGTTTGTGTTATAGGGGTTTCGGCGCTCTGGGAGCCGCTTGGATTATCACCGACACAGGGTGTTTATAATCTTTTATCAAAACAGAACAAAGATTATTATTCTTCAAAAACTTTACAACTCCAAAAAGAAAACAGCCTCCATAGATAAGGCAAAGTACGAGAATTACACCAATTTGGTATTCCAGGCACTTCTCAGTCCCTAGCATAGACTGTCCACCATTAATGGTCTTTCTCCAGCTCCAGCACAACACACCCTGTTGGGATAACCCAGCTGTCTGTTACTAGGCCTGTAGGACCTGGACTGGCGTATGGGAGCGACCTTTCCCACACAGGCTCTTTTGGTCGATCCTAAATCCTGGACCCAAAATCCAGTCAAGCAAAAACTCTCTCAGTAACCTATTGTTACTGGTTCACTTTACCTTGGTGACATAACCCTGCCATCCAGGACCTTACCTCCTGCTTTCTTACAGTGTATATACTGTTTTGTATGGATATAGTATATTGTGTGTATATATTATATAGTGATTGTGTATATGCATATAATATATATATATGCACACACACACATATACAGTGCTCAGCATAAATGAATATACCCCCACATATGTATCAGAAAAACTTTAGTTTCCTTTCAGGATGAACATTTTCTATGGGTCATCGTACTGCAAATTACTGCCACAAGTATCCATTGATTGCAAACAAGATTTGTTATTTTGCACCCAAAAAGTAATTTCCCTAACAAATTAATTCAAATCCATATTGCAAAGAAAGAGTACACTGGTGTATATATATATATATATATATATATATATATATATATATATATATATATATATGCACTGTGTATATATTAGAGGTGTGTATATATATCTATGGGCTGTATATATATTAGGGGTGTGTGTATATATATATCTATGGGCTGTATATATATTAGGGGTGTGTGTATATATATATATATATGTAAGCTGTATATACAGTACAGACCAAAAGTTTGGACACACCTTCTCATTTAAAGATTTTTCTGTATTTTCATGACTATGAAAATTGTACATTCACACTGAAGGCATCAAAACTATGAATTAACACATGTGGAATTATATACTTAACAAAAAAGTGTGAAACCACTGAAAATATGTCTTATATTCTAGGGTCTTCAAAGTAGCCACCTTTTGCTTTGATGACTGCTTTGCACACTCTTGGCATTCTCTTGATGAGCTTCAAGAGGTAGTCACCGGAAATGCTCTTCCAACAATCTTGAAGGAGTTCCCAGAGATGCTTAGCACTTGTTGGCCCTTTTGCCTTCACTCTGCGGTCCAGCTCACCCCAAACCATCTCGATTGGGTTCAGGTCTGGTGACTGTGGAGGCCAGGTCATCTGGCGTAGCCCCCCATCACTCTCCTTCTTGGTCAAATAGCCCTTACACAGCCTGGAGGTGTGTTTGGGGTCATTGTCCTGTTGAAAAATAAATGATGGTCCAACTAAAAGCAAACCGGATGGAATAGCATGCCGCTGCAAGATGCTGTGGTAGCCATGCTGGTTCAGTATGCCTTCAATTTTTAATAAATCCCCAACAGTGTCACCAGCAAAGCCCCCCACACCATCACACCTTCTCCTCCATGCTTCACGGTGGGAACCAGGCATGTAGAGTCCATCCGTTCACCTTTTCTGCGTCGCACAAAGACACGGTGGTTGGAACCAAAGATCTCAAATTTGGACTCATCAGACCAAAGCACAGATTTCCACTGGTCTAATGTCCATTCCTTGTGTTCTTTAGCCCAAACAAGTCTCTTCTGCTTGTTGCCTGTCCTTAGCAGTGGTTTCCTAGCAGCTATTTTACCATGAAGGCCTGCTGCACAAAGTCTCCTCTTAACAGTTGTTGTAGAGATGTGTCTGCTGCTAGAACTCTGTGTGGCATTGACCTGGTCTCTAATCTGAGCTGCTGTTAACCTGCGATTTCTGAGACTGGTGACTCGGATAAACTTATCCTCAGAAGCAGAGGTGACTCTTGGTCTTCCTTTCCTGGGGCTGTCCTCATGTGAGCCAGTTTCTTTGTAGCGCTTGATGGTTTTTGCAACTGCACTTGGGGACACTTTCAAAGTTTGCACAATTTTTTGGACTGACTGACCTTCATTTCTTAAAGTAATGATGGCCACTCGTTTTTCTTTACTTAGCTGCTTTTTTCTTGCCATAATACAAATTCTAACAGTCTATTCAGTAGGACTATCAGCTGTGTATCCACCTGACTTCTGCACAACACAACTAATGGTCCCAACCCCATTTATAAGGCAAGAAATCCCACTTATTAAACCTGACAGGGCACACCTGTGAAGTGAAAACCATTTCCGGTGACTACCTCTTGAAGCTCATCAAGAGAATGCCAAGAGTGTGCGAAGCAGTCATCAAAGCAAAAGGTGGCTACTGTGAAGAACCTAGAATATAAGACATATTTTCAGTTGTTTCACACTTTTTTGTTAAGTATATAATTCCACATGTGGTAATTCATAGTTTTGATGCCTTCAGTGTGAATGTACAATTTTCAAAGTCATGAAAATACTGAAAAATCTTTAAATGAAAAGGTGTGTCCAAACTTTTGGTCTGTACTGTATATATGGGGTGTATATATATTAGGGGTGTGTATATATATATGGGCAGTATATATATTAGGGGTGTGTATATATATCTATGGGCTGTGTATATATTAGGGGTGTATATATATATATATATATATATATATATGGGCTGTATATATATTAGGGGTGTGTGTATATATATGGGCTGTATATATATTAGGGGTGTGTATATATCTATGGGCTGTATATATATTAGGGGTGTGTATATATATGGGCGGTATATATATTAGGGGTGTGTATATATATATGGGCTGTATATATATTAGGGGTGTGTATATATATCTATGGGCTGTGTATATATTAGGGGTGTGTATACATATATGGGCTGTATATATATTAGGGGTGTGTATATATATATATATATATATATGGGTTGTATATATATTAGGGGTGTGTATATATATCTATGGGCTGTATATATATTAGGGGTGTGTATATATCTATGTGCTGTATATATATTAGGGGTGTGTATATATATGGGCTATATATATATATTAGGGGTGTATATATATATATATGGGCTGTATATATATTAGGGGTGTGTATATATATGGGCTGTATATATATTAGGGGTGTGTATATATCTATGGGCTGTATATATATTAGGGGTGTGTATATATATGGGCTGTATATATATTAGGGGTGTGTATATATCTATGGGCTGTATATATATTAGGGGTGTGTATATATATATATGGGCTGTGTATATATTAGGGGTGTGTATATATATGGGCTGTATATATATTAGGGGTGTGTATATATATATGGGCTGTGTATATATTAGGGGTGTGTATATATATATGGGCTGTATATATATTAGGGGTGTGCATATATATATGGGCTGTGTATATATTAGGGGTGTGTATATATATATGGGCTGTATATATATATATATTAGGGGTGTGTATATATATATGGGCTGTATATATGGGCTGTATATATATATTAGGGGTGTATATATATATATGGGCTGTGTATATATTAGGGGTGTGTATATATATATGGGCTGTATATATATTAGGGGTGTGTGTATATATATGGGCTGTGTATATATTAGGGGTGTGTATATATCTATGGGCTGTATATATATTAGGGGTGTGTATATATATGGGCTATATATATATATATTAGGGGTGTGTATATATATATGGGCTGTATATATATATATATATTAGGGGTGTGTATATATATATGGGCTGTATATATATATTAGGGGTGTGTTTATATATGTGGGCTGTATATATATTAGGGGTGTGTATATATATGGGCTGTATATATATTAGGGGTGTGTGTATATATATATATTAGGAGTGTGTGTATATATTAGGGGTGTGTATATATATGGGCTGTGTATATATTAGGGGTGTGTTTATATATATTGGCTGTATATATATATTAGGGGTGTGTTTATATATATGGGCTGTATATATATATTAGGGGTGTGTGTATATATATATATTAGGAGTGTGTGTATATATTAGGGGTGTGTATATATATGGGCTGTATATATATTAGGGGTGTGTATATATATATTGGCTGTGTATATATTAGGGGTGTGTATATATATATGGGCTGTATATATATTAGGGGTGTGTATATATATGGGCTGTGTATATATTAGGGGTGTGTATATATATATATGGGCTGTATATATATTAGGGGTGTGTATATATATATGGGCTGTATATATATATTAGGGGTGTGTGTATATATGTGGGCTGTGTTTATATTAGGGGTGTATATATATATATATATATATATATATATATATATATGGGCTGTATATATATTAGGGGTGTGTATATATATATATGGGCTGTATATATATTAGGGGTGTGTATATATATGGGCTGTATATATATTAGGGGTGTATATATATATGGGCTGTATATATATATTAGGGGTGTGTGTATATATGTGGGCTGTGTATATATTAGGGGTGTGTATATATATATATATGGGCTGTATATATATTAGGGGTGTGTATATATTTATGGGCTGTATATATATTAGGGGTGTGTATATATATATATATGGGCTGTGTATATATTAGGGGTGTGTATATATATGGGCTGTATATATATTAGGGGTGTGTGTATATATATATATGGGCTGTGTATATATTAGGGGTGTGTATATATATACGGGCTGTGTATATATTAGGGGTGTGTATATATATATGGGTTGTATATATATTAGGGGTGTGTATATATATATGGGCTGTGTATATATTAGGGGTGTGTGTATATATATATGGGCTGTATATATATTAGGGGTGTGTATATATATGGGCTGTATATATATTAGGGGTGTGTATATATATATGGGCTGTGTATATATTAGGGGTGTGTATATATATGGGCTGTATATATATTAGGGGTGTATATATATATATATGGGCTGTATATATATTAGGGGTGTGTATACATATATGGGCTGTATATATATTAGGGGTGTGTATATATAAATAGGCTGTGTATATATTAGGGGTGTGTATATATAAATGGGCTGTATATATATTAGGGGTGTGTATATATATATATGGGCTGTATATATATTAGGGGGGTGTGTATATATTAGGGGTGTGTATATATAAATGGGCTGTGTATATATTAGGGGTGTGTATACATATATGGGCTGTATATATATTAGGGGTGTGTGTATATATATATATATTAGGGGTGTGTATATATATTAGGGGTGTGTATATATATGGGCTGTATATATATTAGGGGTGTATATATATGGGCTGTATATATATTAGGGGTGTGTATATATATATGAGCTGTGTATATATTACGGGTGTGTATATATATATATGGGCTGTATATATATTAGGGGTGTGTATATATATGGGCTGTATATATATTAGGGGTGTGTGTATATATCTATGGACTGTGTATATATTAGAGGTGTGCATATATATCTATGGGCTGTATATATATTAGGGGTGTGTATATATATATATGGGCTGTATATATATTAGGGGTGTGTATATATATGGGCTGTATATATATTAGGGGTGTGTGTATATATCTATGGACTGTGTATATATTAGAGGTGTGCATATATATCTATGGGCTGTATATATATTAGAGGTGTGTATATATATATATATATGGGCTGTATATATATTAGGGGTGTGTATATATATGGGCTGTATATATATTAGGGGTGTGTGTATATATCTATGGACTGTGTATATATTAGAGGTGTGCATATATATCTATGGGCTGTATATATATTAGAGGTGTGTATATATATATATGGGCTGTATATATATTAGGGGTGTGTGTATATATGTGGGCTCTGTATATATTAGGGGTGTGTATATATATATATGGGCTGTATATATATTAGGGGTGTGTATATATTTATGGGCTGTGTATATATTAGGGGTGTGTATATATATTAGGGGTGTATATATATATATATATATATATATATATATATATATATATATGGGGTGTATATATATTAGGGGTGTGTATATATTAGGGGTGTGTATATGACGCGCCCCCTGGGCCAGTGCTGTTTGGGGATTACCCGGAGCCGGATCAGATGGGGGTTGTAGTCTCCGAGTGGCGGTGACCCGGTCCGTGCCCAGGGTGTCAAACTCAGTGTGTGGCAGTCTTTACAGATGTTGTTAAATGTTCTTAGTGTCGACTACGCCACCCGTTGATTTGCGGTCAAAAGGCCGCCGCTGCAGCAGGGTCCGCTGAGGCTGTTGGTATATGTGCAGCTGTGGTAGTATAACCCCCAATGGGAGGGGTATAGCCTCAGGGGGTCAGATGTAGAGGATGGTGGTTGTGAAGGTGCAGGATGATCAAGCAAGAAGACTCAGAGTCGGGCTGTGCAGTTCAGGGGTTTTTACTTACGGGTGTTCTTATGGTCACTCTGGCCTGAAGCGACCACCCGAGCCGTGCTGCGTCCACCAGGTCCTGGACTCGGCCAACCCCCAAGCAATTCTGGAGCGTGGTCCTGAGCTCCTGTCTGACTTTCCCTCTCTTCTGGCCGTTCTCACTAGGGATCCACTTATGTCCGGCTCCCTC
This sequence comes from Phyllobates terribilis, assembly GCF_046119375.1. Classification (NCBI taxonomy): domain Eukaryota; kingdom Metazoa; phylum Chordata; class Amphibia; order Anura; family Dendrobatidae; genus Phyllobates; species Phyllobates terribilis. Next base: position 7,662,219 of record NW_027362767.1, read on the forward strand.
GGGCCTCTTGGTGGGTGCACCTCTTCTGGGTTCCCTGACCCTATACTTGGTCTGCCTTCCTGGTGGATTTAGTGAGGGTCGTGGCAGATCCTGCCCACGACCTCCGGTCTCTGGCTGAGGATTAGTGGCCTCCACCAGCTTGGGATCCGGTACCCTGGGTGCCAACCCTTCACCCTGCTGTTTGTATTCTGGGGTCTTAGGGTTCCTTCTTCTTCTCTCTGGGTCCTTCTGACTCCTCTCTCTCTCTCAGACTTGGCCTTGGAGCTGGGCCCAGCCGGAACCACAACTCCCTGTCAGCCCTTCTGGCTGAGCTTCTCTGCTCTGCTCCTCAGGCTAAACTCTGACAGACTGACTCACTCTACAAAAGACAGACTGACCCTGATCTAAGATGGTGCCCACCTTATATACTCCCTCTATGTGTGAGCTCAGGTGACCAGCACCCAATGAGCTCCTAGCCTTACCCAGACTGCTCCCCCTATCTGCCCCTACACTACTGGGATGTTCCACCCCCCTCCCACTCCAGCCAGGGACAGACACTGTCGTACCTGCACATATACTGGTGGGAGTACCGTCGATCTGTCCCCCGCAAATGGGATGTATGTAGTGTATGCAGCCTACTGAGCTCAGTCCCACACTCCATCCTTACCCGGGAGTGGAATACCACACCTCTGGCTTGAGGTGTAATACCCCTGTAGCAGCCGAGTCCTCAGGGTGCTACATATATATATGGGCTGTATATATATTAGGGGTGTGTATATATTAGGGGTGTGTATATATATGGGCTGTATATATATTAGGGGTGTGTGTATATATACAGTACAGACCAAAAGTTTGGACACATCTTCTCATTTAAAGATTTTTCTGTATTTTCATGACTATGAAAATTGTACATTCACACTGAAGGCATCAAAACTATGAATTAACACATGTGGAATTATATACTTAACAAAAAAGTGTGAAACAACTGAAAATATGTCTTATATTCTAGGTTCTTCAAAGTAGCCACCTTTTGCTTTGATGACTGCTTTGTACACTCTTGGCATTCTCTTGATGAGATTCAAGAGGTAGTCACCGGAAATGGTCTTCCAACAATCTTGAAGGAGTTCCCAGAGATGCTTAGCACTTGTTGGCCCTTTTGCCTTCACTCTGCGGTCCAGCTCACCCCAAACCATCTCGATTGGGTTCAGGTCTGGTGACTGTGGAGGCCAGGTCATCTGGCGTAGCCCCCCATCACTCTCCTTCTTGGTCAAATAGCCCTTACACAGCCTGGAGGTGTGTTTTGGGTTATTATCTTGTTGAAAAATAAATGATGGTCCAACTAAACGCAAACCGGATGGAATAGCATGCCGCTGCAAGATGCTGTGGTAGCCATGCTGGTTCAGTATGCCTTCAATTTTGAATAAATTCCCAACAGTGTCAACAGCAAAGCACCCCCACACCATCACACCTCCTCCTCCATGCTTCACGGTGGGAACCAGGCATGTAGAGTCCATCCGTTCACCTTTTCTCTGTGGCACAAAGACACGGTGGTTGGAACCAAAGATCTCAAATTTGGACTCATCAGACCAAAGCACAGATTTCCACTGGTCTAATGTCCATTCCTTGTGTTCTTTAGCCCAAACAAGTCTCTTCTGCTTGTTGCCTGTCCTTAGCAGTGGTTTCCTAGCAGCTATTTTACCATGAAGGCCTGCTGCACAAAGTCTCCTCTTAACAGTTGTTGTAGAGATGTGTCTGCTGCTAGAACTATGTGTGGCACTGACCTGGTCTCTAATCTGAGCTGCTGTTAACCTGCGATTTCTGAGGCTGGTGACTCGGATAAACTTATCCTCAGAAGCAGAGGTGACTCTTGGTCTTCCTTTCCTGGGGCGGTCCTCATGTGAGCCAGTTTCTTTGTAGCGCTTGATGGTTTTTGCAACTGCACTTGAGGACACTTTCAAAGTTTTCCCAATTTTTCGGACTGACTGACCTTCATTTCTTAAAGTAATGATGGCCACTCGTTTTTCTTTACTTAGCTGCTTTTTTCTTGCCATAATACAAATTCTAACAGTCTATTCAGTAGGACTATCAGCTGTGTATCCACCAGACTTCTGCACAACACAACTGATGGTCCCAACCCCATTTATAAGGCAAGAAATCCCACTTTTTAAACCTGACAGGGCACACCTGTGAAGTGAAAACCATTTCCGGTGACTACCTTTTGAAGCTCATCAAGAGAATGCCAAGAGTGTGCGAAGCAGTCATCAAAGCAAAAGGTGGCTACTTTGAAGAACCTAGAATATAAGACATATTTTCAGCTGTTTCACACCTTTTTGTTAAGTATATAATTCCACATGTGTTAATTTATAGTTTTGATGCCTTCAGTGTGAATGTACAATTTTCATAGTCATGAAAATACAGAAAAATCTTTAAATGATAAGGTGTGTCCAAACTTTTGGTCTGTACTGTATATTAGGGGTGTGTATATATATTAGGGGTGTATATATATTAGGGATGTGTATATATATATGGGCTGTATATATATTAGGGGTGTGTGTATATATGGGCTGTATATATATTAGGGGTGTGTGTATATATATATATGGGCTGTGTATATATTAGGGGTGTGTATATATATACGGGCTGTATATATATTAGGGGTGTGTATATATATATGGGCTGTATATATATTAGGGGTGTATATATATATTAGGGGTGTGTATATATAAATGGGCTGTATATATATTAGGGGTGTGTATATATATGGGCTGTATATATATTAGGGGTGTGTATATATATATATATATGGGCAGTGTATATATTAGGGGTGTGTATATATATACGGGCTGTATATATATTAGGGGTGTGTATATATATATGGGCTGTGTATATATTAGGGGTGTGTATATATATGGGCTGTATATATATTAGGGGTGTGTATATATATATATATGGGCTGTATATATATTAGGGGTGTGTATATATAAATGGGCTGTATATATATTAGGGGTGTGTATATATATGGGCTGTATATATATTAGGGGTGTATATATATGGGCTGTATATATATTAGGGGTGTGTATATATATATGGGCTGTGTATATATTAGGGGTGTGTATATATATGGGCTGTATTTATATTAGGCGTGTATATATATATGGGCTGTATATATATTAGGGGTGTGTATATATATATATGGGCTGTATATATATTAGGGGTGTGTATATATATGGGCTGTATATATATTAGGGGTGTGTATATATGTGGGCTGTATATATATTAGGGGTGTGTATATATATGGGCTGTATATATATTAGGGGTGTGTATATATATATATATGGGCTGTATATATCTTAGGGGTGTGCATATATATGGGCTGTGTATATATTAGGGGTGTGTATATATGGGCTGTATATATATTAGGGGTGTGTATATATATGGGCTGTATATATATTAGGGGTGTGTATATATATGGGCTGTATATATATTAGGGGTGTGTATATATATATGGGCTGTGTATATATTAGGGGTGTGTATATATTAGGGCTGTGTATATATATATGGGCTGTATATATATTAGGGGTGTGTATATATTAGGGGTGTGTATATATATATATATGGGCTGTATATATATTAGGGGTGTGTATATATATATGGGCTGTATATATATTAGGGGTGTGTATATATATGGGCTGTATATATATTAGGGGTGTGTATATATATATATATATATATATATATGGGCTGTGTATATATTAGGGGTGTGTGTATATATATGGGCTGTATATATATTAGGGGTATATATATATATATATATGGGCTGTATATATATTAGGGGTGTGTATATATATGGGCTGTATATATATTAGGGGTGTGTGTATTTATATGGGCTGTGTATATATTAAGGATGTGTATATATTAGGGGTGTGTGTATATTAGGGGTGTGTATATATATGGGCTGTATATATATTAGGGGTGTGTACATCTATGGGCTGTATACAGTTATATGAAAAAGTTTGGGCACCCCTATTAATCTTAAGCTTAATGTTTTATAAAAATTGGTGTTTTTGCAACAGCTATTTCAGTTTGATATATGTAATAACTGTTGGACACAGTAATGTTTCTGCCTTGAAATGAGGTTTATTGTACTAACAGAAAATGTGCAATCTGCATTCAAACAAAATTTGACAGGTGCATAAGTATGGGCACCCTTATCATTTTCTTGTTTTAAATACTCCTACCTACTTTTTCCTGACTTACTAAAGCACTTTTTTTTGTTTTGTAACCTCATTCAGCTTTGAACTTCATAGCCAGGTGTATGCAATCATGAGAAAAGCTACTTAAAGTTGCCACTTGCAAGTTGTTCTCCTGTTTGAATCTCCTCTGAAGAGTGGCATCATGGGCTCCTCAAAACAACTGTCAAATGATCTGAAAACAAAGATTATTCAACATAGTTGTTCAGGGGAAGGATACAAAAAGCTGTCTCAGCGATTTAACCTGTCAGTTTCCACTGTGAGGAACATAGTAAGGAAATGGAAGAACACAGGGACAGTTCTTGTTAAGGCCAGAAGTGGCAGGCCAAGAAAAGCATCAGAAAGGCAGAGAAGAAGAATGGTGAGATCAGTCAAGGACAATCCTCAGACCACCTCCAGAGAGCTGCAGCATCAACTTGCTGCAGATCGTGTCACTGTGCATCGGTCAACTATACAACGCACTTTGCACAAGGAGAAGCTGTATGGGAGAGTGATGCGAAAGAAGCCGTTTCTGCAAGCACGCCTCAAACAGAGTCGGCTGAGGTATGCAAAAGCACATTTGGAGAAGCCAATTTCTTTTTGGAAGAAGGTCCTGTGGACTGATGAAACCAAGATTGAGTTGTTTGGTCATACAAAAAGGCGTTATGCATGGCGGCAAAAAAACACAGCATTCCAAGAAAAACACTTGCCACCCACAGTAAAATTTGGTGGAGGTTCCATCATGCTTTGGGGCTGTGTGGTCAATGCTGGCACTGGGAATCTTGTTAAAGTTGAGGGACGCATGGATTCCACTCAGTATCAGCAGATTCTTGACAATAATGTTCAAGAATCAGTGATAAAGTTGAAGTTACGCAGGGGATGGATCTTTCAGCAAGACAATGATCCAAAACACCGCTCCAAATCTACTCAGGCATTCATGCAGAGGAACAATTACAATGTTCTGGAATGGCCATCCCAGTCCCCAGACCTGAATATCATTGAACATCTGTGGGATCATTTGAAGAGGGCTGTCCATGCTCGGCGACCATCAAACTTAATTGAACTGGAATTGTTTTGTAAAGAGGAATGGTCAAAAATACCTTCATCCAGGATCCAGGAAATCATCAAAAGCTACAGGAAGCGACTAGAGGCAAAAGGAGGATCTACTAAATATTAATGTCACTTTTCTGGTGAGGTGCCCATACTTATGCACCTGTCAAATTTTGTTTGAATGCAGATTGCACATTTTCTGTTACTACAATAAACCTCATTTCAAGGCAGAAACATTACTGTGTCCAACAGTTATTACATATATCAAACTGAAATAGCTGTTGCAAAAACACCAATTTTTATAAAACATTAAGCTTAAGATTAATAGGGGTGCCCAAACTTTTTCATATAACTGTATATATTAGGGGTGTGTATATCTATGGGCTGTATATATATTAGGGGTGTGTATATATATATGGGCTGTATATATATTAGGGGTGTGTATATATATGGGCTGTATATATATTAGGGGTGTGTATATATATATGGGCTGTATATATATTAGGGGTGTGTATATATATATGGGCTGTATATATATTAGGGGTGTGTATATATATAGGGCTGTATATATATAAGGGGTGTATATATATATGGGCTGTATATATATTAGGGGTGTGTATATCTATGTGCTGTATATATATTAGGGGTGTGTATATATATATGGGCTGTATATATATTAGGGGTGTGTATATATATGGGCTGTATATATATTAGGGGTGTGTATATATATATGGGCTGTATATATATTAGGGGTGTGTATATATATATGGGCTGTATATATATTAGGGGTGTGTATATATATATGGGCTGTATATATATTAGGGGTGTGTATATATATATGGGCTGTATATATATTAGGGGTGTGTATATATATTAGGGGTGTGTATATATATATGGGCTGTGTATCTATTAGGGGTGTGTATATATATATGGGCTGTGTATATATTAGAGGTGTGTATATATATGGGCTGTGTATATATTAGGGGTGTGTATATATATATATTGGCTGTATATATATTAGGGGTGTGTATATATATATATGGGCTGTATATATATATTAGGGGTGTGTATATCTATGGGCTGTATATATATTAGGGGTGTGTATATATATATATGGGCTGTGTATATATTAGGGGTGTATATATATATGGGCTGTGTATATATTAGGGGTGTATATATATGGGCTGTGTATATATTAGGGGTGTGTATATATATGGGCTGTATATATATTAGGGGTGCATATATATGGGCTGTATATATATTAGGGGTGTGTATATATATATGGGCTGTATATATATTAGGGGTGTGTATATATATATATGGGCTGTATATATATTAGGGGTGTGTATACATATATGGGCTGTATATTTATTAGGGGTGTGTATATCTATGGGCTGTGTATATATTAGGGGTGTGTATATATATATGGGCTGTATATTTATTAGGGGTGTGTATATATATATGGGCTGTGTATATATTAGGGGTGTGTATATATATATATGGGCTGTATATTTATTAGGGGTGTGTATACATATATGGGCTGTATATATATTAGGGGTGTGTGTATATATATATAGGGGTGTGTATATATATTAGGGGTGTATATATATTAGGGATGTGTATATATATATGGGCTGTATATATATTAGGGGTGTGTGTATATATGGGCTGTATATATATTAGGGGTGTGTATATATATATATGGGCTCTGTATATATTAGGGGTGTATATATATGGGCTGTGTATATATTAGGGGTGTATATATATGGGCTGTGTATATATTAGGGGTGTGTATATATATGGGCTGTATATATATTAGGGGTGTATATATATGGGCTGTATATATATTAGGGGTGTGTATATATATATGAGCTGTGTATATATTAGGGGTGTGTGTATATATATATGGGCTGTATATATATTAGGGGTGTGTATATATATATATGGGCTGTATATATATTAGGGGTGTGTATACATATATGGGCTGTATATTTATTAGGGGTGTGTATATCTATGGGCTGTGTATATATTAGGGGTGTGTATATATATGGGCTGTATATATATTAGGGGTGTGTATATATATGTGGGCTGTGTATACATATATGGGCTGTGTATATATTAGGGGTGTGTATATATATGTGGGCTGTGTATATATTAGGGGTGTGTATATATATGTGGGCTGTGTATATATTAGGGGTGTGTATACATATATGGGCTGTATATTTATTAGGGGTGTGTATATATATATATGGGCTGTATATATATTAGGGGTGTGTATATATATGGGCTGTATATATATTAGGGGTGTGTATATATATGTGGGCTGTGTATATATTAGGGGTGTATATATATGGGCTGTGTATATATTAGGGGTGTGTATATATATATGGGCTGTGTATATATTAGGGGTGTGTATATATATATGTGGGCTGTGTATATATTAGGGGTGTGTATATATATGTGGGCTGTGTATATATTAGGGGTGTGTATACATATATGGGCTGTATATTTATTAGGGGTGTGTATATATATATATGGGCTGTATATATATTAGGGGTGTGTATATATATATGGGCTGTATATATATATTAGGGGTGTGTGTATATCTATGGGCTGTATATATATTAGGGGTGTGTATATATATATATATATGGGCTGTATATATATTAGGGGTGTGTATATCTATGGGCTGTGTATATATTAGGGGTGTGTATATATATATGGGGTGTATATATATTAGGGGTGTGTATATATATATATATGGGCTGTATATATATTAGGGGTGTGTATATATATATGAGCTGTGTATATATTAGGGGTGTGTATATATATATATGGGCTGTATATATATTAGGGGTGTGTATATATATATGGGCTGTATATATATTAGGGGTGTGTATACATATATGGGCTGTATATTTATTAGGGGTGTGTATATCTATGGGCTGTATATATATTAGGGGTGTGTATATATATATGGGCTGTGTATATATTAGGGGTGTGTATATATATATGGGCTGTATATTTATTAGGGGTGTGTATATATATATGGGCTGTATATATATTAGGGGTGTGTGTATATATATATTAGGGGTGTGTATATATATTAGGGGTGTGTATATATATATGGGCTGTATATATATTAGGGGTGTGTGTATATATGGGCTGTATATATATTAGGGGTGTGTATATATATATATGGGCTCTGTATATATTAGGGGTGTATATATATGGGCTGTGTATATATTAGGGGTGTATATATATGGGCTGTATATATATTAGGGGTGTGTATATATATGGGCTGTATATATATTAGGGGTGTATATATATGGGCTGTATATATATTAGGGGTGTGTATATATATATGAGCTGTGTATATATTAGGGGTGTGTATATATATATATGGGCTGTATATATATTAATGGTGTGTATATATATATGGGCTGTATATATATTAGGGGTGTGTATACATATATGGGCTGTATATTTATTAGGAGTGTGTATATCTATGGGCTGTGTATATATTAGGGGTGTGTATATATATGGGCTGTATATATATTAGGGGTGTGTATATATATATGGGCTGTATATATATATATTAGGGGTGTGTGTATATCTATGGGCTGTGTATATATTAGGGGTGTGTATATATATATATATATGGGCTGTATATATATTAGGGGTGTGTATATCTATGGGCTGTGTATATTTTAGGGGTGTGTATATATATGGGCTGTATATATATTAGGGGTGTGTATATATATATGGGCTGTGTATATATTAGGGGTGTGTATATATATATGTGGGCTGTGTATATATTAGGGGTGTGTATATATATGTGGGCTGTATATATATTAGGGGTGTGTATATATATATGGGCTGTATATATATTAGGGGTGTGTATACATATATGGGCTGTATATTTATTAGGGGTGTGTATATCTATGGGCTGTGTATATATTAGGGGTGTGTATATATATGGGCTGTATATATATTAGGGGTGTGTATATATATATGGGCTGTATATATATATATTAGGGGTGTGTGTATATCTATGGGCTGTATATATATTAGGGGTGTGTATATATATATATATATATGGGCTGTATATATATTAGGGGTGTGTATATCTATGGGCTGTGTATATATTAGGGGTGTGTATATATATATGGGGTGTATATATATTAGGGGTGTGTATATATATATGGGCTGTATATATATTAGGGGTGTGTATATATATATGGGGTGTATATATATTAGGGGTGTATATATATATATATATATATATATATATATATATATGGGCTGTATATATATTAGGGGTGTGTATATATATTAGGGGTATATATATATATATATATATATATGGGCTGTATATATATTAGGGGTGTGTGTATATATATATATGGGCTGTGTATATATTAGGGGTGTGTATACATATATGGGCTGTATATATATTAGGGGTGTGTATATCTATGGGCTGTATATATATTAGGGGTGTGTATATATACATATATGGGCTGTATATATATTAGGGGTGTGTATATATATATATATGGGCTGTGTATATATTAGGGGTGTGTATACATATATGGGCTGTGTATATATTAGAGGTGTGTATATATATCTATGGGCTGTATATATATTAGGGGTGTGTGTATATATATGGGCTGTATATATATTAGGGGTGTGTATATATATATGGGCTGTATATATATTAGGGGTGTGTGTATATATTAGGGGTGTGTATATATATATGGGCTGTGTATATATTAGGGGTGTGTATATCTATATGGGCTGTATATATATTAGGGGTGTGTATATATATATGGGCTGTGTATATATTAGGGGTGTATATATATATGGGCTGTATATATATTAGGGGTGTGTGTTATTAGGGTGTATAATATATGGGCTGTATATATATTAGGGGTGTGTATATATATATGGGCTGTATATATATTAGGGGTGTGTGTATATATTAGGGGTGTATATATATATGGGCTGTATATATATTAGGGGTGTATATATATATATATGGGTTGTATATATATTAGGGGTGTGTATATATATGGGCTGTATATATATTAGGGGTGTGTGTATATATATCTATGGGTTGTATATATATTAGGGGTGTGTATATATATATGGGCTGTGTATATATTAGGGGTGTGTATATATATATGAGCTGTGTATATATTAGGGGTGTGTATATATATATGAGCTGTGTATATATTAGGGGTGTGTATATATATATATATGGGTTGTATATATATTAGGGGTGTGTACATATATGGGCTGTATATATATTAGGGGTGTGTGTATATATATCTATGGGTTGTATGTATATTAGGGGTGTGTATATATATATGGGCTGTGTATATATTAGGGGTGTGTATATATATATGGGCTGTATATATATTAGGGGTGTGTGTATATATTAGGGGTGTGTATATATATATGAGCTGTGTATATATTAGGGGTGTGTATATATATATGAGCTGTGTATATATTAGGGGTGTGTATATATATATGGGCTTTGTATATATTAGGGGTGTGTATATATATGTGGGCTGTATATATATTAGGGGTGTGTATATATATATGGGCTGTGTATATATTAGGGGTGTGTATATATATATGGTCTGTATATATATTAGGGGTGTGTATATATATATGGGCTGTATATATATATATTAGGGGTGTGTGTATATCTATGGGCTGTGTATATATTAGGGGTGTGTATATATATATGGGGTGTATATATATTAGGGGTGTGTATATATATATATGGGCTGTATATATATTAGGGGTGTGTATATATATATGGGGTGTATATATATTAGGGGTGTGTATATATATATATATGGGCTGTATATATATTAGGGGTGTGTATATATATTAGGGGTATATATATATATATATATATATATATGGGCTGTATATATATTAGGGGTGTGTGTATATATATATATATGGGCTGTATATATATTAGGGGTGTGTATATATATATATACGGGCTGTATATATATTAGGGGTGTGTATATATATGGGCTGTATATATATTAGGGGTGTATATATACATATATGGGCTGTATATATTAGGGGTGTGTATATCTATGGGCTGTATATATATTAGGGGTGTATATATACATATATGGGCTGTATATATATTAAGGGTGTGTATATATATATGGGCTGTGTATATATTAGGGGTGTGTATACATATATGGGCTGTGTATATATTAGAGGTGTGTATATATATCTATGGGCTGTATATATATTAGGGGTGTGTGTATATATATGGGCTGTGTATATATTAGGGGTGTGTATATATTAGGGGTGTATATATATATATGGGCTGTATATATATTAGGGGTGTATATATATATATGGGCTGTATATATATTAGGGGTGTGTGTATATATTAGGGGTGTGTATATATATGGGCTGTGTATATATTAGGGGTGTGTATATATATGGGCTGTATATATATTAGGGGTGTGTGTATATATATGGGCTGTATATATATTAGGGGTGTGTATATATATATGGGCTGTATATATATTAGGGGTGTGTGTATATATTAGGGGTGTGTATATATATATGGGCTGTATATATATTAGGGGTGTGTGTATATATTAGGGGTGTATATATATATGGGCTGTATATATATTAGGGGTGTGTATATATATATATATGGGTTGTATATATATTAGGGGTGTGTATATATATGGGCTGTATATATATTAGGGGTGTGTGTATATATATCTATGGGTTGTATATATATGGGCTGTGTATATATTAAGGGTGTGTATATATATATATGGGCTGTATATATATTAGGGGTGTGTATATATATATGAGCTGTGTATATATTAGGGGTGTATATATATATATATATATATGAGCTGTGTATATATATTAGGGGTGTATATATATATTAGGGGTGTGTGTATATATATATTAGGGGTGTATATATAAGGGGTGTGTATATATATGGGCTGTGTATATATTAGGGGTGTATATATATTAGGGGTGTATATATATATTAGGGGTGTATATATATATATTAGGGGTGTATATATATTAGGGGTGTATATATATATTAGGGGTGTGTATATATATGGGCTGTGTATATATTAGGTGTGTATATATATTAGGGGTGTATATATATATTAGGGGTGTATATATATATATATGGGCTGTATATATATTAGGGGTGTATATATATATTAGGGGTGTGTATATATATTGGCTGTGTATATATTAGGGGTGTATATATATATTAGGGGTGTATATATATTAGGGGTGTATATATATATTAGGGGTGTATGTATATATTAGGGGTGTATATATATTAGTGGTGTATCTATATATTAGGGTGTGTATATATATGGGCTGTATATATATTAGGGGTGTATATATATTAGGGGTGTATATATATATTAGGTGTGTATATATATGGGCTGTATATATATTAGGGGTGTATATATATTAGGGGTGTATATATATTAGGGGTGTGTATATATATATTGGCTGTATATATATTAGGGGTGTATATATATATATTAGGGGTGTATATATATTAGGGCTGTGTATATATTAGGGGTGTATATATATATGGGCTGTATATATATATTAGGGGTGTATATATATATTAGGGGTGTATATATATTAGGGGTGTGTATATATATATGAGCTGTGTATATATATATTAGGGGTGTATATATATTAGGGGTGTATATATATATTAGGGGTGTATATATATTAGGGGTATATATATATATGGGCTGTATATATATTAGGGGTGTATATATATATTAGGGGTGTTTATATATTAGGGGTGTGTATATATATATGGGCTGTGTATATATTAGGGGTGTATATATATTAGGGGTGTATATATATATATATATATATGAGCTGTGTATATATTAGGGGTGTATATATATATTAGGGGTGTGTATATATATGGGCTGTGTATATTTTAGGGGTGTATATATATTAGGGGTGTATATATATATTAGGGGTGTATATATATATATTAGGGCTGTATATATATTAGGGGTGTATATATATATTAGGGGTGTATATATATTAGGGGTGTATATATATATTAGGGGTGTATATGTATATTAGGGGTGTATATATATTGGGGTGTATATATATATTAGGGGTGTATATATATTAGGGGTGTATGTATATATTAGGGGTGTATATATATATTAGGGGTGTGTATATATATGGGCTGTGTATATATTAGGGGTGTATATATATTAGGGGTGTATATATATATATATTAGGGGTGTATATATATTAGGGGTGTATATATATATCAGGGGTGTATATATATATTAGGGGTGTATATATATTAGGGGTGTGTATATATATATTAGGGGTGTGTATATATATATATGGGCTGTATATATATTAGGGGTGTATATATATATTAGGGGTGTATATATATTAGGGGTGTATATATATATATATATATGGGCTGTATATATATTAGGGGTGTATATATATATATATGGGCTGTATATATATTAGGGGTGTATATATATATATTAGGGGTGTATATATATTAGGGGTGTATATATATATTAGGGTTGTATATATATATTAGGGGTGTATATGTATATTAGGGGTGTATATATATATTAGGGGTGTGTATATATATGGGCTGTGTATATATTAGGGGTGTATATATATTAGGGGTGTATATATATATATTAGGGGTGTATATATATTAGGGGTGTGTATATATTAGGGGTGTATATATATATTAGGGGTGTGTATATATATGGGCTGTGTATATATTAGGGGTGTATATATATTAGGGGTGTATATATATATATATATTAGGGGTGTATATATATTAGGGGTGTATATATATATTAGGGGTGTATATATATTAGGGGTGTATATATATATTAGGGGTGTGTATATATATATATGGGCTGTATATATATTAGGGGTGTATATATATATTAGGGGTGTATATATATTAGGGGTGTATATATATATATATGGGCTGTATATATATTAGGGGTGTATATATATATATATGGGCTGTATATATATATTAGGGGTGTATATATATATATTAGGGGTGTATATGTATATTAGGGGTGTATATGTATATTAGGGGTGTATATATATATTAGGGGTGTATATATATTAGGGGTGTATATATATATTAGGGGTGTATATATATTAGGGGTGTGTATATATATATATGGGCTGTATATATATTAGGGGTATATATATATATTAGGGGTGTATATATATTAGGGGTGTATATATATATATTAGGAGTGTATATATATATATATGGGCTGTATATATATTAGGGGTGTATATATATATATATGGGCTGTATATATATTAGGGGCGTATATATATATTAGGGGTGTATATATATTAGGGGTGTATATATATATTAGGGGTGTATATATATTAGGGGTGTATATATATATTAGGGGTGTATATATATATATGGGCTGTATATATATTAGGGGTGTATATATATATTAGGGGTGTATATATATTAGGGGTGTATATATATATATATGAGGGGTGTATATATATTAGGGGTGTATATATATATTAGGGGTGTATATATATTAGGGGTGTATATATATATTAGGGGTGTATATATATTAGGGGTGTGTATATATATATATGGGCTGTATATATATTAGGGGTATATATATATTAGGGCTGTATATATATTAGGGGTGTATATATATATTAGGAGTGTATATATATATATATGGGCTGTATATATATTAGGGGTGTATATATATATATATGGGCTGTATATATATTAGGGGCGTATATATATATTAGGGGTGTATATATATTAGGGGTGTATATATATATTAGGGGTGTATATATATTAGGGGTGTATATATATATTAGGGGTGTATATATATATATGGGCTGTATATATATTAGGGGTGTATATATATATTAGGGGTGTATATATATTAGGGGTGTATATATATATATATATTAGGGGTGTATATATATTAGGGGTGTATATATATATTAGGGGTGTATATATATTAGGGGTGTATATATATTAGGGGTGTATATATATATTAGGGGTGTATATATATGGGCTGTGTATATATTAGGGGTGTATATATATTAGGGGTGTATATATATATATATTAGGGGTGTATATATATTAGGGGTGTATATATATTAGGGGTGTATATATATATTAGGGGTGTATATATATTAGGGGGGTATATATATATTAGGGGTGTGTATATATATATATATATGGGCTGTATATATATATTAGGGGTGTATATATATTAGGGGTGTGTATATATATATATTAGGGGTGTATATATATTAGGGGTGTATATATATATTAGGGGTGTGTATATATATATGGGCTGTGTATATATTAGGGGTGTGTATATATATATGGGCTGTGTATATATTAGGGGTGTATATATATTAGGGGTGTATATATATATTAGGGGTGTATATATATATTAGGGGTGTGTATATATATTAGGGGTGTATATATTAGGGGTGTATATATATTAGGGGTGTATATATATATGGGCTGTGTATATATTAGGGGTGTGTATATATTAGGGGTGTATATATTAGGGGTGTATATATATTAGGGGTGTATATATATTAGGGGTGTATATATATATTAGGGGTGTATATATATTAGGGGTATATATATATATTAGGGGTGTGTATATATATATATGGGCTGTGTATATATTAGGGGTGTGTATATATATATATATTAGGGGTGTATATATATTAGGGGTGTATATATATATATATTAGGGGTGTATATATATTAGGGGTGTGTATATATATTAGGGGGTGTATATATATATTAGGGGTGTATATATATTAGGGGTGTGTATATATATTATATGGGCTGTATATATATTAGGGGTGTATATATATATTAGGGGTGTATATATATATATATATATATGGGCTGTATATATATTAGGGGTATATATATATATATATATTAGGGGTGTGTATATATATATATGGGCTGTATATATATTAGGGGTGTATATATATATTAGGGGTGTATATATATATATATATGGGCTGTATATATATAGGGGTGTATATATATTAGGGGTGTGTATATATATATGGGGTGTATATATATTAGGGCTGTGTATATATTAGGGGTGTGTATATATATGGGCTGTGTATATATTAGGGGTGTGTATATATTAGGGGTGTATATATATTGGGGGTGTATATATATTAGGGGTGTGATATATATATTAGGGGTGTATATATATTAGGGGTATATATATAGGTTATATTAGGGGTGTGTATATATATATGGGCTGTGTATATATTAGGGGTGTGTATATATATTAGCGGTGTATATATATATTAGGTGTGTATATATATTAGGGGTGTATATATATATTAGGGGTGTATATATATTAGGGGTGTGTATATATATATTAGGGGTGTATATATATTAGGGGTGTGTATATATATTAGGGGTGTATATATATATTAGGGGTGTATATATATTAGGGGTGTGTATATATATTAGGGGTGTATATATATTAGGGGTGTATATATATTAGGGGTGTGTATATATATTAGGGGTGTATATATATTAGGGGTGTATATATATTAGGGGTTTATATATATATTAGGGGTGTGTATATATATATATGGGCTGTGTATATATTAGTGGTGTGTATATATATTAGTGGTGTGTATATATATATTAGGGGTGTATATATTATTAGGGGTGTATATATATATTAGGGGTGTATATATATTAGGGGTGTGTATATATATTAGGGGTGTATATATTATTAGGGGTGTATATATATTAGGGGTGTATATATATTAGGGGTGTATATATATTAGGGGTGTATATATATATTAGGGGTGTATATATATATATTAGGGCTGTATATATATTAGGGGTGTATATATATTAGGGCTGTATATATATTAGGGGTGTGTATATATTTAGGGGTGTATATATATTAGGGGTGTATATATATATTAGGGGTGTATATATATTAGGGCTGTATATATATTAGGGGTGTATATATATATGGGCTGTATATATATTAGGGGTGTATATATATTAGGGGTGTGTATATATATTAGGGGTGTGTATATATTAGGGGTGTATATATATTAGGGGTGTATATATATTAGGGGTGTATATATATTAGGGGTGTATATATATTAGGGGTGTGTATATATATATTAGGGGTGTATATATATTTGGGGTGTGTATATATATTAGGGGTGTATATATATATTAGGGGTGTATATATATTAGGGGTGTGTATATATATTAGGGGTGTATATATATATTAGGGGTGTGTATATATTAGGTGTGTATATATATTAGGGGTGTATATATATATTAGGGGTGTATATATATTAGGGGTGTGTATATATATTATGGGCTGTGTATATATTAGGGGTGTGTATATATATAGGGTGTGTATATATTAGGGGTGTGTATATATTAGGGGTGTATATATATTGGGGTGTATATATATTAGGGGTGTAATATATATTAGGGGTGTATATATATTAGGGGTATATATATATATTAGGGGTGTGTATATATATATGGGCTGTGTATATATTAGGGGTGTGTATATATATTATGGGGTGTATATATATTAGGGGTGTATATATATATTAGGGGTGTATATATATTAGGGGTGTGTATATATATTAGGGGTGTATATATATTAGGGGTGTGTATATATATAGGGTGTATATATATATTAGGGGTGTATATATATTAGGGGTGTGTATATATATTAGGGGTGTATATATATATTAGGGGTGTATATATATTAGGGGTGTGTATATATATTAAGGGGTGTATATATATTAGGGGTGTATATATATTAGGGGTATATATATATATTAGGGGTGTGTATATATATATAGGGGTGTGTATATAGGTAGTGGGTGTATATATATTAGGGGTGTGTATATATATTAGGGTGT
>NW_027362767.1:7680599-7927672 GCF_046119375.1 Phyllobates terribilis
TATATATTAGGGGTGTGTATATATATTAGGGTGTGTATATATATTAGGGGTGTATATATATATTAGGGGGCCTGTATATATATTAGGGGTGTATATATATATGCGGTGTATATATATTAGGGGTGTATATATATATATGGGTGTATATATATTAGGGGTGTATATATATATTAGGGGTGTATATATATTAGGGGTGTATATATATATGGGCTGTATATATATTAGGGGTGTATATATATATTAGGGGTGTATATATATTAGGGGTGTATATATATATTAGGGGTGTGTATATATATTAGGGGTGTGTATATATATTAGGGGTGTATATATATATTAGGGTGTATATATATTAGGGGTGTATATATATATGGGCTGTATATATATTAGGGGTGTATATATATATTAGGGGTGTATATATATTAGGGGTGTGTATATATATTAGGGGTGTATATATATATTAGGGCTGTATATATATTAGGGTTGTATATATATATGGGCTGTATATATATTAGCGGTGTATATATATATTAGGGGTGTATATATATTAGGGGTGTATATATATATTAGGGGTGTATATATATTAGGGGTGTATATATATATGGGCTGTATATATATTAGGGGTGTATATATATATTAGGGGTGTATATATATTAGGGGTGTATATATATATTAGGGGTGTATATATATTAGGGGTGTATATATATATTAGGGCTGTATATATATTAGGGGTGTATATATATATGGGCTGTATATATATTAGGGGTGTATATATATATATATAGGGGTGTATATATATTAGGGGTGTGTGATATATATTAGGGGTGTATATATATATGGGCTGTATATATATTAGGGGTGTATATATATATTAGGGGTGTATATATATTAGGGGTGTATATATATTAGGGGTGTATATGATATTAGGGGTGTATATGTATATTAGGGTGTGTATATATATTAGGGGTGTATATATATTAGGGGTGTATATATATTAGGGGTGTGTATATATATTAGGGGTGTATATATATATTAGGGGTGTATATATATTAGGGGTGTATATATATATTAGGGGTGTGTATATATATTAGGGGTGTATATATATTAGGGGTGTATATATATTAGGGGTGTGTATATATATTAGGGGTGTAATATATATTAGGGGTGTATATATATTAGGGGTGTATATATATATTAGGGGTGTATATATATATTAGGGGTGTATATATATTAGGGGTGTATAATATATTAGGGGTGTATATATATTAGGGGTGTATATATATATTAGGGGTGTATATATATTAGGGGTATATATATATTAGGGGTGTATATATATATATGGGCTGTGTATATATTAGTGGTGTGTATATATATTAGGGGTGTATATATATATTAGGGGTGTATATATATTAGGGGTGTATATATATATTAGGGGTGTGTATATATTAGTGGTGTGTATATATTAGTGGTGTGTATATATTAGGGGTGTATATATATTAGGGGTGTATATTATATTAGGGGTGTATATATATATTAGGGGTGTATATATATTAGGGGTGTATATATATATATATATATATGGGCTGTATATATATTAGGGGTGTATATAATATTAGGGTGTATAATATATATATATGGGCTGTATATATATTAGGGGTGTATATATATATTAGGGGTGTATATATATTAGGGGTGTATATATATTAGGGGTGTATATATATTAGGGGTGTATATATATATATATATATGGGCTGTATATATATTAGGGGTGTATATATATTAGGGGTGTGTATATATATTAGGGGTGTGTATATATATTAGGGTGTGTATATATATTAGGGGTGTATATATATTAGGGGTGTATATATATATGGGCTGTATATATATTAGGGTGTGTATATATATTAGGGGTGTATATATATTAGGGGTGTATATATATTAGGGGTGTATATATATATATATATATGGGCTGTATATATATTAGGGGTGTATATATATATTAGGGGTGTATATATATTAGGGGTGTATATATATTAGGGGTGTGTATATATATTAGGGCTGTATATATATTAGGGGTGTATATATATATTAGGGGTGTATATATTTAGGGTGTATATATATATATATGGGCTGTGTATATATTAGTGGTGTGTATATATATTAGGGGTGTATATATATATTAGGGGTGTATATATATTAGGGTGTATATATATTAGGGGTTTATATATATATTAGGGTGTATATATATTAGGGGTGTATATATATATAGGGCTGTATATATATTAGGGGTGTATATATATATTAGGGGTGTATATATATTAGGGGTGTATATATATTAGGGGTGTGTATATATATTAGGGCTGTATATATATTAGGGGTGTAATATATATTAGGGGTGTATATATATATTAGGGGTGTATATATATTAGGGGTGTATATATATATATATGGGCTGTGTATATATTAGTGGTGTGTATATATATTAGGGGTGTATATATATATTAGGGGTGTATATATATTAGGGGTGTGTATATATATTAGGGGTGTATATATATTAGGGTGTATATATATATATGGGCTGTGTATATATTAGTGGTGTGTATATATATTAGGGGTGTATATATATTAGGGGTGTATATATATTAGGGGTGTATATATATATTAGGGTGTGTATATATATTAGGGGTGTGTATATATATTAGGGGTGTATATATATTAGGGGTGTATATATATTAGGGCTGTATATATATTAGGGGTGTATATATATATTAGGGGTGTATATATATTAGGGGTGTGTATATATATTAGGGGTGTATATATATTAGGGGTGTGTATATATATTAGGGTGTATATATATTAGTGGTGTGTATATATATTAGTGTGTATATATATTTAGGGGTGTATATATATATTAGGGGTGTATATATATTAGGGGTGTATTATATTAGGGGTGTATATATATTAGGGGTGTATATATATATATATGGGCTGTGTATATATTAGTGGTGTGTATATATATTAGGGGGTTATATATTATATTAGGGTGTATATATATTAGGGGTGTATATATATTAGGGGTGTATATATATTAGGGGTGTATATATATTAGGGGTGTGTATATATTTGCACGCTGTGCTGTGTCCATGGCGCTGCGCTCTTGTTTGTGTCTGTTTGTCCTGGCTCCTCCCACTCTCGCTGCTCCTCTCAGGGCTCTTCCCGGCAGCCCCGCCCTTAAAACAGGATGTTTTCCTTTTAAGGGTATCTGCGTCAGTGGATTCTCGATCTTGGACTAGTCCACTAAGGGGAATCCACGGGGGGGATCCGGAGGATTGTTTTGACGCTCACAGTTAAAGGAAAGCAGAGAATGTGATGGCAGTGCGGGCGGGCGGTCGTGCGGTGAGTGCGCACAGCCTTCCGCCGGCGGATGAGTGGCGGGTCACAGGGTGCAGGAGATGAGCTGCACTTGTGAGTGGTTGGGTCCAATCTGACGTCGCCCATTCATAGTGCTGGGCGCCGCGGGTATATAAGGCTGCCAGCAGCGAGAGGCTGTAGTGACAGCTCAGGAGAGCAGACAGAGAACAGCGTTCACAGACCGGAGCCATGTACCACGGATTCCCCAGCAACCCCGACTACGAGGCGGCCTCGTCCCGCTGCAGCAGCGCCTCTCCGACCGGAGACAGCCTGACCTACTACCCGTCACCGGCCGCTTCCTTCTCCAGCCTCGGCTCCCCGCTAACCCCGACGGTAAGAGTCTGAGTGCGGCGGTGTGTGGGGGTCCCGGGCGGTGTGTGGTAGGGGGGTCCCGGGCAGTGTGTGGCGGGGGGTCCCGGTGTCGCCCTCCCTTGTGCCCGCGGTTCATTGATAAATCCTGGGTTCATTCAGGAGACTCCGGTGCGGCTCCTGCGTCACCCGTGACGTCACAGCTATTTATATCCTGCGCCGTGTGCGGCGGCTCCGGGAGCGGTGCACGGGGGGGGAGGTCGTGCACCTTATTGCTTTTGTCTCCTCGTCTGCAGGAATAGGGTGGTAGGTGGTGGGGAGAGATGCCTGGGTAGTAGAGGGCATGGTGGTTGTAGTAGTCCTGTGTCTCACTGACTTTCTTCCCTGCAGGAGTTCAGTGCGGAGTCCAGCAGCAGTTTTGTCCCCACTGTCACGGCCATCTCCACCTCTCCAGACCTGCAGTGGTTGGTGCAGCCCACCCTCATCTCCTCTGTGGCCCCCTCACAGTCCCGGGCTCACCCATACGGGGCCGCGCCAGCCTTCAGCCGGACTGGACTACTGAAAGGATCATCTGGTCGAGGCCAGAGCCACGGCAGAAGGGGCAAGCTGGAGCAGGTAACTATCAGCACCCCTTGGTTTTGGGGAGTGGGGGCTGCTCGTTGGTGCTCAAGGGTGGGGGGGCTGACTGTTGGTGCTGTGAAGTGGGGGGCCGCTTGTCAGCTGCTGACCTGTGTGTTTCACCTTGCAGCTTTCTCCTGAGGAGGAGGAGAAGAGAAAAGTCCGGCGGGAAAGGAACAAAATGGCAGCAGCCAAATGCCGTAACCGCCGTCGTGAGCTGACTGACACCCTCCAGGCTGTAAGTATCCCCCCCCCCCCCCCCCCATATTCCTGTTTCTACCCTGTGCGGTCACCGGTCGGTGCCCATCCCTGAGGTCTAATCGGCCCTTTCATGTTCTGCAGGAGACGGACGATCTGGAGGATCAGAAATCTGTTCTGCAAGCTGAGATCGCTAATCTGCTGAAGGAGAAGGAGAAGCTGGAGTTCATCCTGGCGGCACACAAACCAGCCTGCAAGATTCCACATGACCTGGAGGGGGCGTTCCAGGACCTGACCTCCTCCCTGGACCTGGGCCTTCTCTCCGATCTCACCTGCACTTCCAGCTCTGAAGCTCTGGCTGAGCCCCTCTTTCCTGTAGACATTTCACCGTCTTCCGTACCAGAGAAGGAGACCACCCCGCTGCAGGTCCCCCTAGACCTGAAGTCCGAGCCCTTGGACGACTTCTTGTTCAGCTCCCCTGTTGCCGGAGTGACTGACGCTGCCCGCTCTGTGCCAGACGTGGACCTGTCCAGCACCCTGTATGCTGCTGACTGGGAGCCTCTGTACAGCACGCTGTCAGTGGAGATGGAGCCGCTGTGCACGCCGGTCGTTACCTGCACCCCGACATGCACCACCTACACCACCTCCTTTGTCTTCACCTACCCGGAGTCTGGATCTTTCCCTAACTGTGGAGCAGCCCATCGCAGAGGAAGCAGCAGCAACGAGCAGTCCTCGGACTCCCTGAACTCGCCCACCTTACTGGCGTTGTAGCCCCTGTCCTGGACTGTGCCTGGCATGGTGGAAGGCAGCGATCTAGGACTGTGCCCACAGGCAATAACAGAAGTGGGCTGCCTCCCCGTGTGGGACTCGTGCTGCTATACCTGTGCATGTCTAGTCCACTCATCTCCTGCAGCCGGGGCTGTCGCTTTGGATGGCTGTGCACACGGGTCAGTGCTGGAGTACAGGCCGCCCGCCACACCTGCCACAGACTGGCGATCTTGCTGCTTCCTACTGCCACTGAAGTTCGATGCCTCTTCCTGACATGGTGCCGCCGTGTCCTCCTGTTATGTAGCATGATGTATTCTCACTGCTGTGCCAGTGACGTGTTGTTGTCTTCTGACTTAGAACTGCTGAGCTGCTGGTTCAGTGTCTTGTGATGGTGCTGGCTGGCTACAAGCTGCCTCCATAAATATGGATCCTAGCGGACGATGTAAATCCAGACGCCGGACACATTGGTGAATGTGCCGTAACTTCCGTTGACTGTAACTCCGTCTCACTGTCTTTCCAAGTTTTCCATGAAAACATTTTATTTTCTGTAGACTTTTAGTTAATTTATTTTTGGGAATATTTATATTTTTCTTTTTTTACTCCTGCGGACAGAGGATTGTCTCCTCAAGCATTCGTTTGCTTCTTGTCCAGAACATTAAAATGCATTTGCTGAATTTTTTTTGTGTGAGTGATTATTTACCTGAGCGGTGGGGATGTACATGTAATAATCTTTATTTTTATATAGTGCCAAGATATTCCGCAGCGCTTTACATACATTATTATCATGGCTGTCTCCATTGGGGCTCACAATCTACATTCCCTATCAATATATCTTTGGAGTGTGGGAGGAAACCGGAGGAAACCCACGAAACAGGCAGAGAACATACAAACGCCTAGCAGATGTTGTCCTTGGTGGGATTTGAACCCAGGGCCACTATGCTGGCCAATGTAGAGACTGGGCGAAGGGGTGTGTGTACACTATATACAATAATCTCTCTAGATGCTCGATGGAGATATACGCTACTATCTATTTACACGTGATCCTCCTAATACACAATCTCATATATACCAGTTAGAGATATTTGACTTTTGGATCAAATTTATGGAAACCGTTAACAGTTCCCGCTCCAGTGATATTTTCTCATGACAGTCGGCATTAAGCAGAAGAAGCGATGGTAATTTCCTCATCTCAAACCATTGATTGAAACAAAAGTCCACAACAGTGTTGGGTATATGTATACCCCCCCCCCCCCCACCCCAATACATTTCTCAACTTGTCCTGTGGCCTTGAACATTAAGTACATCGGACAACATCTCCTGCTTTACCCCAGTGGTGTTACTGTCTGCTGAGGCACGGGGTCGCACCTTTCTTGTGCTGAGGCATGGCATCCCACTCTTCTTTCAGGGCGGCCCTCAGGTCCTTGAGGATCTGGGGTGCAGAGTTACGAGCCTCTACACAGCGACTCCGCTGACCCCGTAGGTTTTCTATGGGATTCAGGTCTGGAGAAATTGCAGGCCGCTCCAGCTAAGGTTCCTCAGTCTTCAGCAGCCGTTCCCAAATGATGGGACATTGAGTCGGAGCATTGTTGTCCATGAAGATGCGATGAGGCCGGTGTTGTCTGTGCAGAGGCACAATGTCTGGAGTAATGATGTTATTTAGTAATGGGGAATCATCGTGACACCTGCCCACACAGACACCACCAACGGCTCGTCTGGTGACCACAGTGGCTGTCAGTGATGACCATTTCTGCTCAGTATGAATCGACTTTCATCAGTGAACAGCACTGCATAGATGCTCCCCGGTCCATGCAAGATGATGATGGTGGTGCGGTCGGGTCCCTTGCAGATGATGCTTGTCTCGTGGTGCATTCGGATCCCTTGCAGATGACACCTGTGCCTGGTGGTGCGGTCATGTACCTTGCAGATGACGCCGGTGCCTGGTAGGGCGGTTTTGTTCCTTGCAGATGACGCCGGTGCCTGGTGGTGCGGTCGGGTCTCTTGCAGATGACGCCGGTGCCTGGTGGTGCGGTCGGGTCTCTTGCAGATGATGCCGGTGCCTGGTGGTGCGGTCATGTACCTTGCAGATGACGCCGGTGCCTGGTGGTGCGGTCATGTACCTTGCAGATGACGCCGGTGCCTGGTAGGGCGGTTTTGTTCCTTGCAGATGACGCCGGTGCCTGGTGGTGCGGTCGGGTCTCTTGCAGATGATGCCGGTGCCTGGTGGGGCGGTTTTGTCCCTTGCAGATGATGCCTGTGCCTGGTGGTGTGGTCGTGTGCCTGGTGGTGTGGTTGCGTCGCTTGCAGATGACGCCTGTGCCTGGTGGGGCGGTTTTGTCCCTTGCAGATGATGCCTGTGCCTGGTGGTGCGGTCGGGTCCCTTGCAGATGACGCCTGTGCCTGGTGGTGCGTTCATGTACCTTGCAGATGACGCCGGTGCCTGGTGGGGCGGTTTTGTCCCTTGCAGATGATGCCTGTGCCTGGTGGTGCGGTCGGGTCCCTTGCAGATGACGCCTGTGCCTGGTGGTGCGTTCATGTACCTTGCAGATGACGCCGGTGCCTGGTGGGGCGGTTTTGTCCCTTGCAGATGATGCCGGTGCCTGGTGGTGCGGTCTGGTCCCTTGCAGATGACGCCGGTGCCTGGTGGTGTGGTCGGGTCTCTTGCAGATGACGCCGGTGTCTGGTGGGGCGGTTTTGTCCCTTGCAGATGACGCCGGTGTCTGGTGGGGCGGTTTTGTCCCTTGCAGATGATGCCTGTGCCTGGTGGTGTGGTCGCGTCCCTTGCAGATGATGCCGGTGCCTGGTGGTGCGGTCTGGTCCCTTGCAGATGACGCCTGTGCCGGGTGGTGCGGTCTGGTCCCTTGCAGATGACGCCTGTGCCTGGTGGTGCGTTCATGTACCTTGCAGATGACGCCGGTGTCTGGTGGGGCGGGTTTGTCCCTTGCAGATGACGCCGGTGTCTGGTGGGGCGGTTTTGTCCTTTGCAGATGATGCCTGTGCCTGGTGGTGTGGTCGCGTCCCTTTCAGATGATGCCGGTGCCTGGTGGTGTGGTCTGGTCCCTTGCAGATGATGCCTGTGCCTGGTGGTGCGGTCTGGTCCCTTGCAGATGACGCCTGTGCCTGGTGGTGCGGTCTGGTCCCTTGCAGATGACGCCTGTGCCTGGTGGTGCGTTCATGTACCTTGCAGATGACGCCGGTGCCTGGTGGGGCGGTTTTGTCCCTTTCAGATGATGCCGGTGCCTGGTGGTGCGGTCTGGTCCCTTGCAGATGACGCCGGTGCCTGGTGGGGCGGTTTTGTCCCTTGCAGATGATGCCTGTGCCTGGTGGTGCGGTCTGGTCCCTTGCAGATGACGCCGGTGCCTGGTGGTGCGGTCTGGTCCCTTGCAGATGACGCCTGTGCCTGGTGGTGCGGCCATGTACCTTGCAGATGACGCCGGTGCCTGGTGGTGCAGTTTTGTCCCTTGCAGATGACGCCGGTGCCTGGTGGTGCAGTTTTGTCCCTTGCAGATGACGCCGGTGCCTGGTGGTGCAGTTTTGTCCCTTGCAGATGACGCCGGTGCCTGGTGGTGCAGTTTTGTCCCTTGCAGATGACGCCGGTGCCTGGTGGTGCGGCCATGTACCTTGCAGATGACGCCGGTGCCTGGTGGTGCGGCCATGTACCTTGCAGATGACGCCGGTGCCTGGTGGTGCAGTTTTGTCCCTTGCAGATGACGCCGGTGCCTGGTGGTGCAGTTTTGTCCCTTGCAGATGACGCCGGTGCCTGGTGGTGCAGTTTTGTCCCTTGCAGATGACGCCGGTCCCTGGTGGTGCAGTTTTGTCCCTTGCAGATGACGCCGGTGCCTGGTGGTGCGGCCATGTACCTTGCAGATGACGCCGGTGCCTGGTGGTGCGGCCATGTACCTTGCAGATGATGCCGGTGCCTGGTGGTGCAGTTTTGTCCCTTGCAGATGACGCCGGTGCCTGGTGGTGCGGTCAGGTACCTTGCAGGTTGTCTAGCGCGCAGACCGCGTGGTGCTGGTGATCAATTGTCAGGTGTCGTCTTGGTCTCATCACAATGTGAACAGCACAATGAGGACGGTTTAATACCAATTCTAACTGAACCGTGAAATTCATTGGCCAATTTATGGCTCAAATACCTGGTGTGAATTTTGACCTTAAAGGGGTTGTGCCAGGAGCAAAGGTAAAACATTTTTTAAAAACAGGCATGGAAATGCTTTACCTCACAAGAAGTATCAGCTGCGATCCCCGGCCATCCTGTCTGTATACTCTCTTCCTCCCCTCTGCCCAGGAGATGTGGTATGATCAGACCATGTTCCTGTACGGTCAGACACGGCCATTACACAGTACACAGCAGGGGACATGTATAAGATTATCTCAGCACAGGAACATTTTATTTAATCACATTCAATTGTGGAAATTATTATTATTCCAAGATCTATTGATTAAAATCAACCTTTATTCGTGGGAGAACCCCTTTAAGCTTCTTGAAGCTCATCAAGAGAATGCCAAGAATGTGCAAAGCAGTCATCAAAGCAAAAGGTGGCTACTGTGAAGACCCTAGAATATAAGACATATTTTCAGTGGTTTCACACTTTTTTGTTAAGTATATAATTCCACATGTGGTAATTCATAGTTTTGATGCCTTCAGTGTGAATGTACAATTTTCATAGTCATGAAAATACAGAAAAATCTTTAAATGAGAAGGTGTGTCCAAACTTTTGGTCTGTACTGTATATACACACACTATATATATAGACTCTGCTCAAACAAATAAAGGGAACACTTAAACAACAGAATATAACTCCAAGTAAATGAAACTTCTGTGAAATCAAACTGTCCACTTAGGAAGCAACACTGACTGACAATCAATTTCACATGCTGTTGTGCAAATGGAATAGACAATAGATGGAAATTATTGGCAATTATCAAGACACCCTCAATAAAGGAGTGGTTCTGCAGGTGGGGACCACAGACCACATCTCAGTACCAATGCTTTCTGGCTGGTGGTTTGGTCACTTTTGAATGTTGGTTGTGCTTTCACACTCGTGGTAGCATGAGACTGACTCTACAACCCACAGAAGTTGCTCAGGTAGTGCAGCTCATCCAGGATGGCACATCAATGCGAGCTGTGGCAAGAAGGTTTGCTGTGTCTGTCAGCGTAGTGTCCAGAGGCTGGAGGCGCTACCAGGAGACAGGCCAGTACACCAGGAGACGTGGAGGGGGTCGTAGGAGGACAACAACCCAGCAACAGGACCACTACCTCCGCCTTTGTGCAAGTAGAAACAGGAGGAGCACTGCCAGTGCCCTGCAAAATGACCTCCAGCAGGCCACAAATGTGCGTGTGTCTGCACAAACTGTTAGAAACCGACTCCATGAGGGTGGTATGAGGGCCCGACGTCCACAGATGGGGGTTGTGCTCACAGCCCAACACCGTGCAGGACGCTTGGCATTTGCCACAGAACACCAGAATAGGCAAAGTGGCCACTGGTGCCCTGTGCTCTTCACAGGTGAAAGCAGGTTCACACTGAGCACATGTGACAGACGTGACAAAGTCTGGAGACGCCGTGGAGAGCGATCTGCTGCCTGCAACATCCTTCAGCATGACCGGTTTGGCAGTGGGTCAGTAATGGTGTGGGGTGGCATTTCTTTGGAGGGCCGCACAGCCCCCCATGTGATCGCCAGAGGTAGCCTGACTGCCATTAGGCACCGAGATGAGATCCTCAGACCCCTTGTGAGACCATATGCTGGTGCGGTTGGCCCTGGGTTCCTCCTAATGCAGGACAATGCCGGACCTCATGTGGCTGGAGTGTGTCAGCAGTTCCAGCAAGATGAAGGCATTGAAGCTATGGACTGGCCGCCCGTTCCCCAGACCTGAATCCGATTGAGCACATCTGGGACATCATGTCTCGCTCCATCCACCAACGTCACGTTGCACCACAGACTGTCCAGGAGTTGGCGGATGCTTTAGTCCAGGTCTGGGAGGAGATCCCACAGGAGACCATCCGCAACCTCATCAGGAGCATGCCCAGGCGTTGTAGGGAGGTCATACAGGCACGTGGAGGCCACACAAAATACTGAGCCTCATCAGGAGCATGCCCAGGCGTTGTAGGGAGGTCATACAGGCACGTGGAGGCCACACACAATACTCAGCCTCATCAGGAGCATGCCCAGGCGTTGTAGAGAAGTCATACAGGCACGTGGAGGCCACACACAATACTCAGCGTCATCAGGAGCATGCCCAGGCGTTGTAGGGAGGTCATATAGGCACGTGGAGGCCACACACAATACTCAGCCTCATCAGGAGCATGCCCAGGCATTGTAGGGAGGTCATACAGGCACGTGGAGGCCACACACAATACTCAGCCTCATCAGGAGCATGCCCAGGCGTTGTAGGGAGGTCATACAGGCACGTGGAGGCCACACACAATACTCAGCCTCATCAGGAGCATGCCCAGGCATTGTAGGGAGGTCATACAGGCACGTGGAGGCCACACACAATACTCAGCCTCATCAGGAGCATGCCCAGGCGTTGTAGGGAGGTCATACAGGCACGTGGAGGCCACACACAATACTCAGCCTCATCAGGAGCATGCCCAGGCGTTGTAGGGAGGTCATACAGGCACGTGGAGGCCACAAACAATACTCAGCCTCATCAGGAGCATGCCCAGGCGTTGTAGGGAGGTCATACAGGCACATGGAGGCCACACACAATACTCAGCGTCATCAGGAGCATGCCCAGGCGTTGTAGAGAGGTCATACAGGCACGTGGAGGCCACACACAATACTCAGCCTCATCAAGAGCATGCCCAGGCGTTGCAGGGAGGTCATACTGGCACGTGGAGGCCACACACAATACGCAGCCTCATCAAGAGCATGCCCAGGCGTTGTAGAGAAGTCATACAGGCACGTGGAGGCCACACACAATACTCAGCCTCATCAGGAGCATGCCCAGGCGTTGTAGGGAGGTCATACAGGCACGTGGAGGCCACACACAATACTCAGCCTCATCAGGAGCATGCCCAGGCGTTGTAGGGAGGTCATACAGGCACGTGGAGGCCACACACAATACTGAACCTCATCAGGAGCATGCCCAGGCGTTGTAGAGAGGTCATACAGGCACGTGGAGGCCACACACAATACTCAGCCTCATCAGGAGCATGCCCAGGCGTTGTAGGGAGGTCGTACAGGCACGTGGAGGCCACACACAATACGCAGCCTCATCAGGAGCATGCCCAGGCGTTGTAGAGAGGTCATACAGGCACGTGAAGGCCACACACAATACCCAGCCTCATCAGGAGCATGCCCAGGCGTTGTAGGGAGGTCATACAGGCACGTGGAGGCCACACACAATACTCAGCCTCATCAGGAGCATGCCCAGGTGTTGTAGGGAGGTCATACAGGCACGTGGAGGCCACACACAATACTCAGCCTCATCAGGAGCATGCCCAGGCGTTGTAGGGAGGTCATACAGGCACGTGGAGGCCACACACAATACTCAGCCTCATCAGGAGCATGCCCAGGCGTTGTAGGGAGGTCATACAGGCACGTGGAGGCCACACACAATACTCAGCGTCATCAGGAGCATGCCCAGGCGTTGTAGGGAGGTCATACAGGCACGTGGAGGCCACACACAATACTCAGCCTCATCAGGAGCATGCCCAGGCGTTGTAGAGAGGTCATACAGGCAAGTGGAGGCCACACACAATACTCAGCCTCATCAGGAGCATGCCCAGACGTTGTAGAGAGGTCATACAGGCACGTGGAGGCCACACACAATACTCAGCCTTATCAGTAGCATGCCCAGGCGTTGTAGGGAGGTCGTACAGGCACGTGGAGGCCACACACAATACTCAGCCTCATCAGGAGCATGCCCAGGCATTGTAGAGAGGTCGTACAGGCACGTGGAGGCCACACACAATACTCAGCGTCATCAGGAGCATGCCCAGGCGTTGTAGAGAGGTCATACAGTCACGTGGAGGCCACAGACAATACTCAGCCTCATCAGGAGCATGCCCAGGCATTGTAGGGAGGTCATACAGGCACGTGGAGGCCACACACAATACTCAGCCCCATCAGGAGCTTGGCCAGGAGTTGTAGGGAGGTCATACAGGCAAGCGGAGGCCACACACAATACTGAGCCTCATCAGGAGCATGCCCAGGCATTGTAGGGAGGTCATACAGGCACATGGAGGCCACACACAATACTCAGCCTCATCAGGAGCATGCCCAGGCGTTGTAGAGAGGTCGTACAGGCACGTGGAGGCCACACACAATACTCAGCGTCATCAGGAGCATGCCAAGGCGTTGTAGAGAGGTCATACAGTCACGTGGAGGCCACAGACAATACTCAGCCTCATCAGGAGCATGCCCAGGCATTGTAGGGAGGTCATACAGGCACGTGGAGGCCACACACAATACTGAGCCTCATCAGGAGCATGCCCAGGAGTTGTAGGGAGGTCATACAGGCAAGCGGAGGCCACACACAATACTGAGCCTCATCAGGAGCATGCCCAGGCATTGTAGGGAGGTCATACAGGCACGTGGAGGCCACACACAATACTCAGCCTCATCAGGAGCATGCCCAGGCGTTGTAGGGAGGTCATACAGGCACGTGGAGGCCACACACAATACTCAGCCTCATCAGGAGCATGCCCAGGCATTGTAGGGAGGTCATACAGGCACGTGGAGGCCACACACAATACTCAGCCTCATCAGGAGCATGCCCAGGCGTTGTAGGGAGGTCATACAGGCACGTGGAGGCCACACACAATACTGAGCCTCATCAGGAGCATGCCCAGGCGTTGTAGGGAGGTTATACAGGCACGTGGAGGCCACACACAATACTTAGCCTCATCAGGAGCATGCCCAGGCGTTGTAGGGAGGTCATACAGGCACGTGGAGGCCACACACAATACTCAGCCTCATCAGGAGCATGCCCAGGCGTTGTAGGGAGGTCATACAGGCACGTGGAGGCCACACACAATACTGAGCCTCATCAGGAGCATGCCCAGGCATTGTAGGGAGGTCATACAGGCACGTGGAGGCCACACACAATACTCAGCGTCATCAGGAGCATGCCCAGGCGTTGTAGGGAGGTCATACAGGCACGTGGAGGCCACACACAATATTCAGCCTCATCAGGAGCATGCCCAGGCGTTGTAGAGAAGTCATACAGGCACGTGGAGGCCACACACAATACTCAGCGTCATCAGGAGCATGCCCAGGCGTTGTAGAGAAGTCATACAGGCACGTGGAGGCCACACACAATACTCAGCCTCATCAGGAGCATGCCCAGGCGTTGTAGGGAGGTCATATAGGCACGTGGAGGCCACACACAATACTCAGCCTCATCAGGAGCATGCCCAGGCATTGTAGGGAGGTCATACAGGCACGTGGAGGCCACACACAATACTCAGCCTCATCAGGAGCATGCCCAGGCGTTGTAGGGAGGTCATACAGGCACGTGGAGGCCACACACAATACTCAGCCTCATCAGGAGCATGCACAGGCGTTGTAGAGAGGTCATACAGGCACGTGGAGGCCACACACAATACTCAGCCTCATCAGGAGCATGCCCAGGCGTTGTAGGGAGGTCATACAGGCACGTGCAGGCCACACACAATACTCAGCCTCATCAGGAGCATGCCCAGGCGTTGTAGGGAGGTCATACAGGCACGTGGAGGCCACACACAATACTCAGCCTCATCAGGAGCATGCCCAGGCGTTGTAGGGAGGTCATACAGGCACGTGGAGGCCACACACAATACTCAGCCTCATCAGGAGCATGCCCAGGCGCTGTAGGGAGGTCATACAGGCACGTGGAGGCCACACACAATACTCAGCCTCATCAGGAGCATGCCCAGGCGTTGTAGGGAGGTCATACAGGCACGTGGAGGCCACACACAATACTCAGCCTCATCAGGAGCATGCACAGGCATTGTAGAGAGGTCATACAGGCACGTGGAGGCCACACACAATACTCAGCCTCATCAGGAGCATGCCCAGGCGTTGTAGGGAGGTCATACAGGCACGTGGAGGCCACACACAATACTCAGCCTCATCAGGAGCATGCCCAGGCGTTGTAGAGAGGTCGTACAGGCACGTGGAGGCCACACACAATACTCAACCTCATCAGGAGCATGCCCAGGCGCTGTAGGGAGGTCATACAGGCACGTGGAGGCCACACACAATACTCAGCCTCATCAGGAGCATGCCCAGGCATTGTAGGGAGGTCATACAGGCACGTGGAGGCCACACACAATACTGAGACTCATCAGGAGCATGCCCAGGCGTTGTAGAGAGGTCATACAGGCACGTGGAGGCCACACACAATACTCAGCCTCATCAGGAGCATGCCCAGGCGTTGTAGGGAGGTCATACAGGCACGTGGAGGCCACACACAATACTCAGCCTCATCAGGAGCATGCCCAGGCGTTGTAGAGAGGTCATACAGTCACGTGGAGGCCACACACAATACTCAGCCTCATCAGGAGCATGCCCAGGCATTGTAGAGATGTCATACAGGCACGTGGAGGCCACACACAATACTCAGCCTCATCAGGAGCATGCCCAGGCGTTGTAGGGAGGTCATACAGGCACGTGGAGGCCACACACAATACTCAGCCTCATCAGGAGCATGCCCAGGCGTTGTAGGGAGGTCATACAGGCACGTGGAGGCCACACACAATACTGAACCTCATCAGGAGCATGCCCAGGCGTTGTAGAGAGGTCATACAGGCACGTGGAGGCCACACATAATACTCAGAATCATCAAGAGCATGCCCAGGCGTTGCAGAGAGGTCATACAGGCACGTGGAGGCCACACACAATACTCAGCCTCATCAGGAGCATGCCCAGGCGTTGTAGGGAGGTCGTACAGGCACGTGGAGGCCACACACAATACGCAGCCTCATCAGGAGCATGCCCAGGCGTTGTAGAGAGGTCATACAGGCACGTGAAGGCCACACACAATACCCAGCCTCATCAGGAGCATGCCCAGGCGTTGTAGGGAGGTCATACAGGCACGTGGAGGCCACACACAATACTCAGCCTCATCAGGAGCATGCCCAGGCGTTGTAGGGAGGTCATATAGGCACGTGGAGGCCACACACAATACTCAGCCTCATCAGGAGCATGCCCAGGCATTGTAGGGAGGTCATACAGGCACGTGGAGGCCACACACAATACTCAGCCTCATCAGGAGCATGCCCAGGCGTTGTAGGGAGGTCATACAGGCACGTGGAGGCCACACACAATACTCAGCCTCATCAGGAGCATGCACAGGCGTTGTAGAGAGGTCATACAGGCACGTGGAGGCCACACACAATACTCAGCCTCATCAGGAGCATGCCCAGGCGTTGTAGGGAGGTCATACAGGCACGTGCAGGCCACACACAATACTCAGCCTCATCAGGAGCATGCCCAGGCGTTGTAGGGAGGTCATACAGGCACGTGGAGGCCACACACAATACTCAGCCTCATCAGGAGCATGCCCAGGCGTTGTAGGGAGGTCATACAGGCACGTGGAGGCCACACACAATACTCAGCCTCATCAGGAGCATGCCCAGGCGCTGTAGGGAGGTCATACAGGCACGTGGAGGCCACACACAATACTCAGCCTCATCAGGAGCATGCCCAGGCGTTGTAGGGAGGTCATACAGGCACGTGGAGGCCACACACAATACTCAGCCTCATCAGGAGCATGCACAGGCATTGTAGAGAGGTCATACAGGCACGTGGAGGCCACACACAATACTCAGCCTCATCAGGAGCATGCCCAGGCGTTGTAGGGAGGTCATACAGGCACGTGGAGGCCACACACAATACTCAGCCTCATCAGGAGCATGCCCAGGCGTTGTAGAGAGGTCGTACAGGCACGTGGAGGCCACACACAATACTCAACCTCATCAGGAGCATGCCCAGGCGCTGTAGGGAGGTCATACAGGCACGTGGAGGCCACACACAATACTCAGCCTCATCAGGAGCATGCCCAGGCATTGTAGGGAGGTCATACAGGCACGTGGAGGCCACACACAATACTGAGACTCATCAGGAGCATGCCCAGGCGTTGTAGAGAGGTCATACAGGCACGTGGAGGCCACACACAATACTCAGCCTCATCAGGAGCATGCCCAGGCGTTGTAGGGAGGTCATACAGGCACGTGGAGGCCACACACAATACTCAGCCTCATCAGGAGCATGCCCAGGCGTTGTAGAGAGGTCATACAGTCACGTGGAGGCCACACACAATACTCAGCCTCATCAGGAGCATGCCCAGGCATTGTAGAGATGTCATACAGGCACGTGGAGGCCACACACAATACTCAGCCTCATCAGGAGCATGCCCAGGCGTTGTAGGGAGGTCATACAGGCACGTGGAGGCCACACACAATACTCAGCCTCATCAGGAGCATGCCCAGGCGTTGTAGGGAGGTCATACAGGCACGTGGAGGCCACACACAATACTGAACCTCATCAGGAGCATGCCCAGGCGTTGTAGAGAGGTCATACAGGCACGTGGAGGCCACACATAATACTCAGAATCATCAAGAGCATGCCCAGGCGTTGCAGAGAGGTCATACAGGCACGTGGAGGCCACACACAATACTCAGCCTCATCAGGAGCATGCCCAGGCGTTGTAGGGAGGTCGTACAGGCACGTGGAGGCCACACACAATACGCAGCCTCATCAGGAGCATGCCCAGGCGTTGTAGAGAGGTCATACAGGCACGTGAAGGCCACACACAATACCCAGCCTCATCAGGAGCATGCCCAGGCGTTGTAGGGAGGTCATACAGGCACGTGGAGGCCACACACAATACTCAGCCTCATCAGGAGCATGCCCAGGTGTTGTAGGGAGGTCATACAGGCACGTGGAGGCCACACACAATACTCAGCCTCATCAGGAGCATGCCCAGGCGTTGTAGGGAGGTCATACAGGCACGTGGAGGCCACACACAATACTCAGCCTCATCAGGAGCATGCCCAGGCGTTGTAGGGAGGTCATACAGGCACGTGGAGGCCACACACAATACTCAGCGTCATCAGGAGCATGCCCAGGCGTTGTAGGGAGGTCATACAGGCACGTGGAGGCCACACACAATACTCAGCCTCATCAGGAGCATGCCCAGGCGTTGTAGAGAGGTCATACAGGCACGTGGAGGCCACACACAATACTCAGCCTCATCAGGAGCATGCCCAGACGTTGTAGAGAGGTCATACAGGCACGTGGAGGCCACACACAATACTCAGCCTTATCAGTAGCATGCCCAGGCGTTGTAGGGAGGTCGTACAGGCACGTGGAGGCCACACACAATACTCAGCCTCATCAGGAGCATGCCCAGGCATTGTAGAGAGGTCGTACAGGCACGTGGAGGCCACACACAATACTCAGCGTCATCAGGAGCATGCCCAGGCGTTGTAGAGAGGTCATACAGTCACGTGGAGGCCACAGACAATACTCAGCCTCATCAGGAGCATGCCCAGGCGTTGTAGGGAGGTCATACAGGCACGTGGAGGCCACACACAATACTCAGCCCCATCAGGAGCTTGGCCAGGAGTTGTAGGGAGGTCATACAGGCAAGCGGAGGCCACACACAATACTGAGCCTCATCAGGAGCATGCCCAGGCATTGTAGGGAGGTCATACAGGCACATGGAGGCCACACACAATACTCAGCCTCATCAGGAGCATGCCCAGGCGTTGTAGAGAGGTCGTACAGGCACGTGGAGGCCACACACAATACTCAGCGTCATCAGGAGCATGCCCAGGCGTTGTAGAGAGGTCATACAGTCACGTGGAGGCCACAGACAATACTCAGCCTCATCAGGAGCATGCCCAGGCATTGTAGGGAGGTCATACAGGCACGTGGAGGCCACACACAATACTGAGCCTCATCAGGAGCATGCCCAGGAGTTGTAGGGAGGTCATACAGGCAAGCGGAGGCCACACACAATACTGAGCCTCATCAGGAGCATGCCCAGGCATTGTAGGGAGGTCATACAGGCACGTGGAGGCCACACACAATACTCAGCCTCATCAGGAGCATGCCCAGGCGTTGTAGGGAGGTCATACAGGCACGTGGAGGCCACACACAATACTCAGCCTCATCAGGAGCATGCCCAGGCATTGTAGGGAGGTCATACAGGCACGTGGAGGCCACACACAATACTCAGCCTCATCAGGAGCATGCCCAGGCGTTGTAGGGAGGTCATACAGGCACGTGGAGGCCACACACAATACTGAGCCTCATCAGGAGCATGCCCAGGCGTTGTAGGGAGGTTATACAGGCACGTGGAGGCCACACACAATACTTAGCCTCATCAGGAGCATGCCCAGGCGTTGTAGGGAGGTCATACAGGCACGTGGAGGCCACACACAATACTCAGCCTCATCAGGAGCATGCCCAGGCGTTGTAGGGAGGTCATACAGGCACGTGGAGGCCACACACAATACTGAGCCTCATCAGGAGCATGCCCAGGCATTGTAGGGAGGTCATACAGGCACGTGGAGGCCACACACAATACTCAGCGTCATCAGGAGCATGCCCAGGCGTTGTAGGGAGGTCATACAGGCACGTGGAGGCCACACACAATACTCAGCCTCATCAGGAGCATGCCCAGGCGTTGTAGAGAAGTCATACAGGCACGTGGAGGCCACACACAATACTCAGCGTCATCAGGAGCATGCCCAGGCGTTGTAGAGAAGTCATACAGGCACGTGGAGGCCACACACAATACTCAGCCTCATCAGGAGCATGCCCAGGCGTTGTAGGGAGGTCATACAGGCACGTGCAGGCCACACACAATACTCAGCCTCATCAGGAGCATGCCCAGGCGTTGTAGGGAGGTCATACAGGCACGTGGAGGCCACACACAATACTCAGCCTCATCAGGAGCATGCCCAGGCGTTGTAGGGAGGTCATACAGGCACGTGGAGGCCACACACAATACTCAGCCTCATCAGGAGCATGCCCAGGCGCTGTAGGGAGGTCATACAGGCACGTGGAGGCCACACACAATACTCAGCCTCATCAGGAGCATGCCCAGGCGTTGTAGGGAGGTCATACAGGCACGTGGAGGCCACACACAATACTCAGCCTCATCAGGAGCATGCACAGGCGTTGTAGAGAGGTCATACAGGCACGTGGAGGCCACACACAATACTCAGCCTCATCAGGAGCATGCCCAGGCGTTGTAGGGAGGTCATACAGGCACGTGGAGGCCACACACAATACTCAGCCTCATCAGGAGCATGCCCAGGCGTTGTAGAGAGGTCGTACAGGCACGTGGAGGCCACACACAATACTCAACCTCATCAGGAGCATGCCCAGGCGCTGTAGGGAGGTCATACAGGCACGTGGAGGCCACACACAATACTCAGCCTCATCAGGAGCATGCCCAGGCATTGCAGGGAGGTCATACAGGCACGTGGAGGCCACACACAATACTGAGACTCATCAGGAGCATGCCCAGGCGTTGTAGAGAGGTCATACAGGCACGTGGAGGCCACACACAATACTCAGCCTCATCAGGAGCATGCCCAGGCGTTGTAGGGAGGTCATACAGGCACGTGGAGGCCACACACAATACTCAGCCTCATCAGGAGCATGCCCAGGCGTTGTAGAGAGGTCATACAGTCACGTGGAGGCCACACACAATACTCAGCCTCATCAGGAGCATGCCCAGGCATTGTAGAGATGTCATACAGGCACGTGGAGGCCACACACAATACTCAGCCTCATCAGGAGCATGCCCAGGCGTTGTAGGGAGGTCATACAGGCACGTGGAGGCCACACACAATACTCAGCCTCATCAGGAGCATGCCCAGGCGTTGTAGGGAGGTCATACAGGCACGTGGAGGCCACACACAATACTCAGCCTCATCAGGAGCATGCCCAGGCGTTGTAGGGAGATCATACAGGCACGTGGAGGCCACACACAATGCTCAGCCTCATCAGGAGCATGCCCAGGCGTTGTAGAGAGGTCATACAGGCACGTGGAGGCCACACACAATACTCAGCCTCATCAGGAGCATGCCCAGGCGTTGTAGAGAAGTCATACAGGCACGTGGAGGCCACACACAATACTCAGCTTCATCAGGAGCATGCCCAGGCTTTGTAGGGAGGTCATACAGGCACGTGGAGGCCACACACAATACTCAGCCTCATCAGGAGCATGCCCAGGCTTTGTAGGGAGGTCATACAGGCACGTGGAGGCCACACACAATACTGAGCCTCATCAGGAGCATGTCCAGGCGTTGTAGGGAGGTCATACAGGCACGTGGACGCCACACACAATACTCAGCCTCATCAGGAGCATGCCCAGGCGTTGTAGGGAGGTCATACAGGCACGTGGAGGCCACACACAATACTGAACCTCATCAGGAGCATGCCCAGGCGTTGTAGAGAGGTCATACAGGCACGTGGAGGCCACACATAATACTCAGAATCATCAAGAGCATGCCCAGGCGTTGCAGAGAGGTCATACAGGCACGTGGAGGCCACACACAATACTCAGCCTCATCAGGAGCATGCCCAGGCGTTGTAGGGAGGTCGTACAGGCACGTGGAGGCCACACACAATACGCAGCCTCATCAGGAGCATGCCCAGGCGTTGTAGAGAGGTCATACAGGCACGTGAAGGCCACACACAATACCCAGCCTCATCAGGAGCATGCCCAGGCGTTGTAGGGAGGTCATACAGGCACGTGGAGGCCACACACAATACTCAGCCTCATCAGGAGCATGCCCAGGTGTTGTAGGGAGGTCATACAGGCACGTGGAGGCCACACACAATACTCAGCCTCATCAGGAGCATGCCCAGGCGTTGTAGGGAGGTCATACAGGCACGTGGAGGCCACACACAATACTCAGCCTCATCAGGAGCATGCCCAGGCGTTGTAGGGAGGTCATACAGGCACGTGGAGGCCACACACAATACTCAGCGTCATCAGGAGCATGCCCAGGCGTTGTAGGGAGGTCATACAGGCACGTGGAGGCCACACACAATACTCAGCCTCATCAGGAGCATGCCCAGGCGTTGTAGAGAGGTCATACAGGCACGTGGAGGCCACACACAATACTCAGCCTCATCAGGAGCATGCCCAGACGTTGTAGAGAGGTCATACAGGCACGTGGAGGCCACACACAATACTCAGCCTTATCAGTAGCATGCCCAGGCGTTGTAGGGAGGTCGTACAGGCACGTGGAGGCCACACACAATACTCAGCCTCATCAGGAGCATGCCCAGGCATTGTAGAGAGGTCGTACAGGCACGTGGAGGCCACACACAATACTCAGCGTCATCAGGAGCATGCCCAGGCGTTGTAGAGAGGTCATACAGTCACGTGGAGGCCACAGACAATACTCAGCCTCATCAGGAGCATGCCCAGGCATTGTAGGGAGGTCATACAGGCACGTGGAGGCCACACACAATACTCAGCCCCATCAGGAGCTTGGCCAGGAGTTGTAGGGAGGTCATACAGGCAAGCGGAGGCCACACACAATACTGAGCCTCATCAGGAGCATGCCCAGGCATTGTAGGGAGGTCATACAGGCACATGGAGGCCACACACAATACTCAGCCTCATCAGGAGCATGCCCAGGCGTTGTAGAGAGGTCGTACAGGCACGTGGAGGCCACACACAATACTCAGCGTCATCAGGAGCATGCCAAGGCGTTGTAGAGAGGTCATACAGTCACGTGGAGGCCACAGACAATACTCAGCCTCATCAGGAGCATGCCCAGGCATTGTAGGGAGGTCATACAGGCACGTGGAGGCCACACACAATACTGAGCCTCATCAGGAGCATGCCCAGGAGTTGTAGGGAGGTCATACAGGCAAGCGGAGGCCACACACAATACTGAGCCTCATCAGGAGCATGCCCAGGCATTGTAGGGAGGTCATACAGGCACGTGGAGGCCACACACAATACTCAGCCTCATCAGGAGCATGCCCAGGCGTTGTAGGGAGGTCATACAGGCACGTGGAGGCCACACACAATACTCAGCCTCATCAGGAGCATGCCCAGGCATTGTAGGGAGGTCATACAGGCACGTGGAGGCCACACACAATACTCAGCCTCATCAGGAGCATGCCCAGGCGTTGTAGGGAGGTCATACAGGCACGTGGAGGCCACACACAATACTGAGCCTCATCAGGAGCATGCCCAGGCGTTGTAGGGAGGTTATACAGGCACGTGGAGGCCACACACAATACTTAGCCTCATCAGGAGCATGCCCAGGCGTTGTAGGGAGGTCATACAGGCACGTGGAGGCCACACACAATACTCAGCCTCATCAGGAGCATGCCCAGGCGTTGTAGGGAGGTCATACAGGCACGTGGAGGCCACACACAATACTGAGCCTCATCAGGAGCATGCCCAGGCATTGTAGGGAGGTCATACAGGCACGTGGAGGCCACACACAATACTCAGCGTCATCAGGAGCATGCCCAGGCGTTGTAGGGAGGTCATACAGGCACGTGGAGGCCACACACAATATTCAGCCTCATCAGGAGCATGCCCAGGCGTTGTAGAGAAGTCATACAGGCACGTGGAGGCCACACACAATACTCAGCGTCATCAGGAGCATGCCCAGGCGTTGTAGAGAAGTCATACAGGCACGTGGAGGCCACACACAATACTCAGCCTCATCAGGAGCATGCCCAGGCGTTGTAGGGAGGTCATATAGGCACGTGGAGGCCACACACAATACTCAGCCTCATCAGGAGCATGCCCAGGCATTGTAGGGAGGTCATACAGGCACGTGGAGGCCACACACAATACTCAGCCTCATCAGGAGCATGCCCAGGCGTTGTAGGGAGGTCATACAGGCACGTGGAGGCCACACACAATACTCAGCCTCATCAGGAGCATGCACAGGCGTTGTAGAGAGGTCATACAGGCACGTGGAGGCCACACACAATACTCAGCCTCATCAGGAGCATGCCCAGGCGTTGTAGGGAGGTCATACAGGCACGTGCAGGCCACACACAATACTCAGCCTCATCAGGAGCATGCCCAGGCGTTGTAGGGAGGTCATACAGGCACGTGGAGGCCACACACAATACTCAGCCTCATCAGGAGCATGCCCAGGCGTTGTAGGGAGGTCATACAGGCACGTGGAGGCCACACACAATACTCAGCCTCATCAGGAGCATGCCCAGGCGCTGTAGGGAGGTCATACAGGCACGTGGAGGCCACACACAATACTCAGCCTCATCAGGAGCATGCCCAGGCGTTGTAGGGAGGTCATACAGGCACGTGGAGGCCACACACAATACTCAGCCTCATCAGGAGCATGCACAGGCATTGTAGAGAGGTCATACAGGCACGTGGAGGCCACACACAATACTCAGCCTCATCAGGAGCATGCCCAGGCGTTGTAGGGAGGTCATACAGGCACGTGGAGGCCACACACAATACTCAGCCTCATCAGGAGCATGCCCAGGCGTTGTAGAGAGGTCGTACAGGCACGTGGAGGCCACACACAATACTCAACCTCATCAGGAGCATGCCCAGGCGCTGTAGGGAGGTCATACAGGCACGTGGAGGCCACACACAATACTCAGCCTCATCAGGAGCATGCCCAGGCATTGTAGGGAGGTCATACAGGCACGTGGAGGCCACACACAATACTGAGACTCATCAGGAGCATGCCCAGGCGTTGTAGAGAGGTCATACAGGCACGTGGAGGCCACACACAATACTCAGCCTCATCAGGAGCATGCCCAGGCGTTGTAGGGAGGTCATACAGGCACGTGGAGGCCACACACAATACTCAGCCTCATCAGGAGCATGCCCAGGCGTTGTAGAGAGGTCATACAGTCACGTGGAGGCCACACACAATACTCAGCCTCATCAGGAGCATGCCCAGGCATTGTAGAGATGTCATACAGGCACGTGGAGGCCACACACAATACTCAGCCTCATCAGGAGCATGCCCAGGCGTTGTAGGGAGGTCATACAGGCACGTGGAGGCCACACACAATACTCAGCCTCATCAGGAGCATGCCCAGGCGTTGTAGGGAGGTCATACAGGCACGTGGAGGCCACACACAATACTGAACCTCATCAGGAGCATGCCCAGGCGTTGTAGAGAGGTCATACAGGCACGTGGAGGCCACACATAATACTCAGAATCATCAAGAGCATGCCCAGGCGTTGCAGAGAGGTCATACAGGCACGTGGAGGCCACACACAATACTCAGCCTCATCAGGAGCATGCCCAGGCGTTGTAGGGAGGTCGTACAGGCACGTGGAGGCCACACACAATACGCAGCCTCATCAGGAGCATGCCCAGGCGTTGTAGAGAGGTCATACAGGCACGTGAAGGCCACACACAATACCCAGCCTCATCAGGAGCATGCCCAGGCGTTGTAGGGAGGTCATACAGGCACGTGGAGGCCACACACAATACTCAGCCTCATCAGGAGCATGCCCAGGTGTTGTAGGGAGGTCATACAGGCACGTGGAGGCCACACACAATACTCAGCCTCATCAGGAGCATGCCCAGGCGTTGTAGGGAGGTCATACAGGCACGTGGAGGCCACACACAATACTCAGCCTCATCAGGAGCATGCCCAGGCGTTGTAGGGAGGTCATACAGGCACGTGGAGGCCACACACAATACTCAGCGTCATCAGGAGCATGCCCAGGCGTTGTAGGGAGGTCATACAGGCACGTGGAGGCCACACACAATACTCAGCCTCATCAGGAGCATGCCCAGGCGTTGTAGAGAGGTCATACAGGCACGTGGAGGCCACACA
The DNA here is from genome assembly GCF_046119375.1 of Phyllobates terribilis. Lineage (NCBI taxonomy): Eukaryota > Metazoa > Chordata > Amphibia > Anura > Dendrobatidae > Phyllobates > Phyllobates terribilis. The sequence continues at coordinate 7,706,664 of NW_027362767.1, forward strand.
CAATACTCAGCCTCATCAGGAGCATGCCCAGACGTTGTAGAGAGGTCATACAGGCACGTGGAGGCCACACACAATACTCAGCCTTATCAGTAGCATGCCCAGGCGTTGTAGGGAGGTCGTACAGGCACGTGGAGGCCACACACAATACTCAGCCTCATCAGGAGCATGCCCAGGCATTGTAGAGAGGTCGTACAGGCACGTGGAGGCCACACACAATACTCAGCGTCATCAGGAGCATGCCCAGGCGTTGTAGAGAGGTCATACAGTCACGTGGAGGCCACAGACAATACTCAGCCTCATCAGGAGCATGCCCAGGCGTTGTAGGGAGGTCATACAGGCACGTGGAGGCCACACACAATACTCAGCCCCATCAGGAGCTTGGCCAGGAGTTGTAGGGAGGTCATACAGGCAAGCGGAGGCCACACACAATACTGAGCCTCATCAGGAGCATGCCCAGGCATTGTAGGGAGGTCATACAGGCACATGGAGGCCACACACAATACTCAGCCTCATCAGGAGCATGCCCAGGCGTTGTAGAGAGGTCGTACAGGCACGTGGAGGCCACACACAATACTCAGCGTCATCAGGAGCATGCCCAGGCGTTGTAGAGAGGTCATACAGTCACGTGGAGGCCACAGACAATACTCAGCCTCATCAGGAGCATGCCCAGGCATTGTAGGGAGGTCATACAGGCACGTGGAGGCCACACACAATACTGAGCCTCATCAGGAGCATGCCCAGGAGTTGTAGGGAGGTCATACAGGCACGTGGAGGCCACACACAATACTGAGCCTCATCAGGAGCATGCCCAGGCATTGTAGGGAGGTCATACAGGCACGTGGAGGCCACACACAATACTCAGCGTCATCAGGAGCATGCCCAGGCGTTGTAGGGAGGTCATACAGGCACGTGGAGGCCACACACAATACTCAGCCTCATCAGGAGCATGCCCAGGCGTTGTAGAGAAGTCATACAGGCACGTGGAGGCCACACACAATACTCAGCGTCATCAGGAGCATGCCCAGGCGTTGTAGAGAAGTCATACAGGCACGTGGAGGCCACACACAATACTCAGCCTCATCAGGAGCATGCCCAGGCGTTGTAGGGAGGTCATATAGGCACGTGGAGGCCACACACAATACTCAGCCTCATCAGGAGCATGCCCAGGCATTGTAGGGAGGTCATACAGGCACGTGGAGGCCACACACAATACTCAGCCTCATCAGGAGCATGCCCAGGCGTTGTAGGGAGGTCATACAGGCACGTGGAGGCCACACACAATACTCAGCCTCATCAGGAGCATGCACAGGCGTTGTAGAGAGGTCATACAGGCACGTGGAGGCCACACACAATACTCAGCCTCATCAGGAGCATGCCCAGGCGTTGTAGGGAGGTCATACAGGCACGTGCAGGCCACACACAATACTCAGCCTCATCAGGAGCATGCCCAGGCGTTGTAGGGAGGTCATACAGGCACGTGGAGGCCACACACAATACTCAGCCTCATCAGGAGCATGCCCAGGCGTTGTAGGGAGGTCATACAGGCACGTGGAGGCCACACACAATACTCAGCCTCATCAGGAGCATGCCCAGGCGCTGTAGGGAGGTCATACAGGCACGTGGAGGCCACACACAATACTCAGCCTCATCAGGAGCATGCCCAGGCGTTGTAGGGAGGTCATACAGGCACGTGGAGGCCACACACAATACTCAGCCTCATCAGGAGCATGCACAGGCGTTGTAGAGAGGTCATACAGGCACGTGGAGGCCACACACAATACTCAGCCTCATCAGGAGCATGCCCAGGCGTTGTAGGGAGGTCATACAGGCACGTGGAGGCCACACACAATACTCAGCCTCATCAGGAGCATGCCCAGGCGTTGTAGAGAGGTCGTACAGGCACGTGGAGGCCACACACAATACTCAACCTCATCAGGAGCATGCCCAGGCGCTGTAGGGAGGTCATACAGGCACGTGGAGGCCACACACAATACTCAGCCTCATCAGGAGCATGCCCAGGCATTGCAGGGAGGTCATACAGGCACGTGGAGGCCACACACAATACTGAGACTCATCAGGAGCATGCCCAGGCGTTGTAGAGAGGTCATACAGGCACGTGGAGGCCACACACAATACTCAGCCTCATCAGGAGCATGCCCAGGCGTTGTAGGGAGGTCATACAGGCACGTGGAGGCCACACACAATACTCAGCCTCATCAGGAGCATGCCCAGGCGTTGTAGAGAGGTCATACAGTCACGTGGAGGCCACACACAATACTCAGCCTCATCAGGAGCATGCCCAGGCATTGTAGAGATGTCATACAGGCACGTGGAGGCCACACACAATACTCAGCCTCATCAGGAGCATGCCCAGGCGTTGTAGGGAGGTCATACAGGCACGTGGAGGCCACACACAATACTCAGCCTCATCAGGAGCATGCCCAGGCGTTGTAGGGAGGTCATACAGGCACGTGGAGGCCACACACAATACTCAGCCTCATCAGGAGCATGCCCAGGCGTTGTAGGGAGATCATACAGGCACGTGGAGGCCACACACAATGCTCAGCCTCATCAGGAGCATGCCCAGGCGTTGTAGAGAGGTCATACAGGCACGTGGAGGCCACACACAATACTCAGCCTCATCAGGAGCATGCCCAGGCGTTGTAGAGAAGTCATACAGGCACGTGGAGGCCACACACAATACTCAGCTTCATCAGGAGCATGCCCAGGCTTTGTAGGGAGGTCATACAGGCACGTGGAGGCCACACACAATACTCAGCCTCATCAGGAGCATGCCCAGGCTTTGTAGGGAGGTCATACAGGCACGTGGAGGCCACACACAATACTGAGCCTCATCAGGAGCATGTCCAGGCGTTGTAGGGAGGTCATACAGGCACGTGGACGCCACACACAATACTCAGCCTCATCAGGAGCATGCCCAGGTGTTGTAGAGAAGTCATACAGGCACGTGGAGGCCACACACAATACTCAGCGTCATCAGGAGCATGCCCAGGCGTTGTAGGGAGATCATACAGGCACGTGGAGGCCACACACAATGCTCAGCCTCATCAGGAGCATGCCCAGGCGTTGTAGAGAGGTCATACAGGCACGTGGAGGCCACACACAATACTCAGCCTCATCAGGAGCATGCCCAGGCGTTGTAGAGAAGTCATACAGGCACGTGGAGGCCACACACAATACTCAGCCTCATCAGGAGCATGCCCAGGCTTTGTAGGGAGGTCATACAGGCACGTGGAGGCCACACACAATACTCAGCCTCATCAGGAGCATGCCCAGGCATTGTAGGGAGGTCATACAGGCACGTGGAGGCCACACACAATACTCAGCCTCATCAGGAGCATGCCCAGGCATTGTAGAGAGGTAATACAGGCACGTGGAGGCCACACACAATACTCAGCGTCATCAGGAGCATGCCCAGGCATTGTAGGGAGGTCATACAGGCACGTGGAGGCCACACACAATACTCAGCCTCATCAAGAGCATGCCCAGGCGTTGCAGGGAGGTCATACAGGCACGTGGAGGCCACAAACAATACTCAGCCTCATCAGGAGCATGCCCAGGCGTTGTAGGGAGGTCATACAGGCACGTGGAGGCCACACACAATACTCAGCCTCATCAGGAGCATGCCCAGGTGTTGTAGAGAGGTCATACAGGCACGTGGAGGCCACACACATTACTCAGCCTCATCAAGAGCATGCCCAGGCGTTGCAGGGAGGTCATACAGGCACGTGGAGGCCACACACAATACTCAGCCTCATCAGGAGCATGCCCAGGCGTTGTAGGGAGGTCATACAGGCACGTGGAGGCCACACACAATACTCAGCATCATAAGGAGCATGCCCAGGTGTTGTAGGGAGGTCATACAGGCACGTGGAGGCCACACACAATACTCAGCCTCATCAGGAGCATGCTCAGGCGTTGTAGGGAGGTCATACAAGGACGTGAAGGCCACACACAATACTCAGCCTCATCAGGAGCATGCCCAGGCGTTGTAGGGAGGTCATACAGGCACGTGGAGGCCTCACACAATACTCAGCCTCATCAGGAGCATGCCCAGGAGTTGTAGAGAGGTCATACAGGCACGTGGAGGCCACACACAATACTCAGCCTCATCAGGAGCATGCCCAGGCGTTGGAGGGAGGTCGTTCAGGCACGTGGAGGCCACACACAATACTCAGCCTCATCAGGAGAATGCCCAGGCGTTGTAGGGAGGTCATACAGGCACGTGGAGGCCACACACAATACTCAGCCTCATCAGGAGCATGCCCAGGCGTTGTAGAGAGGTCATACAGGCACGTGCAGGCCACACACAATACTCAGCCTCATCAGGAGCATGCCCAGGCGTTGTAGGGAGGTCATACAGGCACGTGGAGGCCACACACAATACTCAGCCTCATCAGGAGCATGCCCAGGCGTTGTAGAGAGGTCATACAGGCACGTGGAGGCCACACACAATACTCAGCCTCATCAGGAGCATGCCCAGGCGTTGTAGAGAGGTCATACAGGCACGTGGAGGCCACACACAATACTCAGCCTTATCAGGAGCATGCCCAGGCGTTGTAGGGAGGTCGTACAGGCACGTGGAGGCCACACACAATACTCAGCGTCATCAGGAGCATGCCCAGGCGTTGTAGGGAGGTCATACAGGCACGTGGAGGCCACACACAATACTCAGCCTCATCAGGAGCATGCCCAGGCGTTGTAGGGAGGTCATACAGGCACGTGGAGGCCACACACAATACTCAGCCTCATCAGGAGCATGCCCAGGCGTTGTAGAGAGGTCATACAGGCACGTGCAGGCCACACACAATACTCAGCCTCATCAGGAGCATGCCCAGGCGTTGTAGAGAAGTCATACAGGCACGTGGAGGCCACACACAATACTCAGCGTCATCAGGAGCATGCCCAGGCATTGTAGGGAGGTCATACAGGCACGTGGAGGCCACACACAATGCTCAGCCTCATCAGGAGCATGCCCAGGCGTTGTAGGGAGGTCATACAGGCACGTGGAGGCCACACACAATACTCAGCCTCATCAGGAGCATGCCCAGGCGCTGTAGGGAGGTCATACAGGCACGTGGAGGCCACACACAATACTCAGCCTCATCAGGAGCATGCCCAGGCGTTGTAGGGAGGTCATACAGGCACGTGGAGGCCACACACAATACTCAGCCTCATCAGGAGTATGCCCAGGCGTTGTAGGGAGGTCATACAGGCACGTGGAGGCCACACACAATACTCAGGCTCATCAGGAGCATGCCCAGGCGTTGTAGAGAGGTCATACAGGCACGTGGAGGCCACACACAATACTCAGCCTCATCAGGAGCATGCCCAGGCGTTGTAGGGAGGTCATACAGGCACGTGGAGGCCACACACAATACTCAGCCTCATCAGGAGCATGCCCAGGCGTTGTAGGGAGGTCATACAGGCACGTGGAGGCCACACTCAATACTCAGCCTCATCAGGAGCATGCCCAGGCGCTGTAGGGAGGTCATACAGGCACGTGGAGGCCACACACAATACTCAGCCTCATTAGGAGCATGCCCAGGCATTGTAGGGAGGTCATACAGGCACGTGTAGACCACACACAATACTCAGCCTCATCAGGAGCATGCCCAGGCGCTGTAGGGAGGTCATACAGGCACGTGGAGGCACGTGGAGGCCACACACAATACTCAGCCTCATCAGGAGCATGCCCAGGCGTTGTAGAGAGGTCGTACAGGCACGTGGAGGCCACACACAATACTCAGCCTCATCAGGAGCATGCCCAGGCGTTGTAGAGAAGTCATACAGGCACGTGGAGGCCACACACAATACTCAGCGTCATCAGGAGCATGCCCAGGCGTTGTAGGGAGGTCATACAGGCACGTGGAGGCCACACACAATGCTCAGCCTCATCAGGAGCATGCACAGGCGTTGTAGGGAGGTCATACAGGCACGTGGAGGCCACACACAATACTCAGCCTCATCAGGAGCATGCCCAGGCGCTGTAGGGAGGTCATACAGGCACGTGGAGGCCACACACAATACTCAGCCTCATCAGGAGCATGCCCAGGCGTTGTAGGGAGGTCATACAGGCACGTGGAGGCCACACACAATACTCAGCCTCATCAGGAGCATGCCCAGGCATTGTAGGGAGGTCATACAGGCACGTGGAGGCCACACACAATACTCAGCCTCATCAGGAGCATGCCCAGGCGTTTTAGAGAGGTCATACAGGCACGTGGAGGCCACACACAATACTCAGCGTCATCAGGAGCATGCCCAGGCGTTGTAGGGAGGTCATACAGGCACGTGGAGGCCACACACAATGCTCAGCCTCATCAGGAGCATGCCCAGGCGTTGTAGAGAGGTCATACAGGCACGTGGAGGCCACACACAATACTCAGCCTCATCAGGAGCATGCCCAGGCGTTGTAGAGAAGTCATACAGGCACGTGGAGGCCACACACAATACTCAGCCTCATCAGGAGCATGCCCAGGCGTTGTAGGGAGGTCATACAGGCACGTGGAGGCCACACACAATACTCAGCCTCATCAGGAGCATGCCCAGGCTTTGTAGGGAGGTCATACAGGCACGTGGAGGCCACACACAATACTCAGCCACATCAGGAGCATGCCCAGGCGTTGTAGGGAGGTCATACAGGCACGTGGAGGCCACACACAATACTCAGCCTCATCAGGAGCATGCCCAGGCGTTGTAGGGAGGTCATACAGGCACGTGGAGGCCACACACAATACTCAGCCTCATCAGGAGCATGCCCAGGCGTTGTAGGGAGGTCATACAGGCACGTGGAGGCCACACACAATACTCAGCCTCATCAGGAACATGCCCAGGAGTTGTAGGGAGGTCATACAGGCACGTGGAGGCCACACACAATACTCAGCCTCATCAGGAGCATGCCCAGGCGTCGTAGGGAGGTCATACAGGCACGTGGAGGCCACACACAATACTCAGCCTCATCAGGAGCATGCCCAGGCGTTGTAGGGAGGTCATACAGGCACGTGGAGGCCACACACAATACTCAGCCACATCAGGAGCATGCCCAGGCGTTGTAGGGAGGTCATACAGGCACCTGGAGGCCACACACAATACTCGGCCTCATCAGGAGCATGCCCAGGCGTTGTAGGGAGGTCATATAGGCACGTGGAGGCCACACACAATACTGAGCCTCATCAGGAGCATGCCCAGGCGCTGTAGGGAGGTCATACAGGCACGTGGAGGCCACACACAATACTCAGCCACATCAGGAGCATGCCCAGGCGTTGTAGGGAGGTCATACAGGCACGTGGAGGCCACACACAATACTCAGCCACATCAGGAGCATGCCCAGGCGTTGTAGGGAGGTCATACAGGCACCTGGAGGCCACACACAATACTCAGCCTCATCAGGAGCATGCCCAGGCGTTGTAGGGAGGTCATACAGGCACGTGGAGGCCACACACAATACTCAGCCTCATCAGGAGCATGCCCAGGTATTGTAGGGAGGTCATACAGGCACGTGGAGGCCACACACAATACTCAGCCTCATCAGGAGCATGCCCAGGCGTTGTAGGGAGGTCATACAGGCACGTGGAGGCCACACACAATACTCAGCCTCATCAGGAGCATGCCCAGGCGTTGTAGGGAGGTCATACAGGCACGTGGAGGCCACACACAATACTCAGCCTCATCAGGAGCATGCCCAGGCGTTGTAGGGAGGTCATACAGGCACGTGGAGGCCACACACAATACTCAGCCTCATCAGGAGCATGCCCAGGCGTTGTAGGGAGGTCATACAGGCACGTGGAGGCCACACACAATACTGAGGCTCATTGTGACTTGTTTTAAGGACATTACATCACAGTTGGATCAGCCTGTAGTTTGTTTTTCCACTGTAATTTTGGGGGTGACTCCACATCCAGGCCTCCATTGGTTAATAAATGTGATTTCCATTGATGATTTTTGGGTGATTTTGTTGTCAGCACATTCAGCTTCTACAGAACAAAGTATTCAATGAGATTTCATTCATTCAGATCTAGGAGGGGGGATTTCAGGGGTCCCTGTATTCTTTTGAGCAGTGTATATATACACAGGGGGGGTACTGTGCAGGGTGTACACACACTATATACAGACACACACTATATATATATACACACACACACACTATATATATATACACACACACACACTATATATATATACACACACACTATATATATACACACACACACACACTGTACACACACTATATATATAGCCGATGTCTCCCTCTATGTTTAGAGCGGAGTTGAAGACAACGCGGTGACGTCACTGCTCGGCTTGTTGCTATGGTTACAAGTACAACAGCGTCCACGCGCAACGTCACATTTCCGGCACCATATAAGGACGGGCCTGTGCGCGTGACGGAGTGACGGAATACATGAGCTGTTGTTATAGTAATTGTACACGCTTGGTCGGGCGGGGGCGGGGCTGCGCAGTCTGTTGTAACCACGCCCACTAGTCATAATGATTCCTGAGTGCGGGACATCCGGGATACACAGCCCGCAGAGTCCCGCTGCCAGGAAGTGTTACCATGGGGACGGAACACATTAAAAGGTGATAGGGCGCAGGGAGAAGGAAAGTCACTGACCAGTCCGTCACTGTGTGATCAGCCACGTGACCTGAGCTGTGCTGTAACGTGCGGAGAAAGCCAGCTACTTCACCCCCCACCATCACTACAGCTCCTCTCCTCCCCTCCACCATCACTACAGCTCCTCCACCCAACCATCACAACAGCTCCTCTCCTCCATCACTACAGTTCCTCCCCTCCATCACTACAGTTCCTCCCCTCCTCCATCACTACAGCTCCTCCACCCAACCATCACAACAGCTCCTCCCCTCCACCATCACAACAGCTCCTCTCCTCCCCTCCACCATCACAACAGCTCCTCTCCTCCCCTCCACCATCACTACAGCTCCTCTCCTCCATCACTACAGCTCCTCTCCTCCATCACTACAGCTCCTCCCCTCCTCCATCACTACAGCTCCTCCCCTCCTCCATCACTACAGCTCCTCCCCTCCACCATCACTACAGCTCCTCCCCTCCACCATCACTACAGCTCCTCCCCTCCATCACAACAGCTCCTCTCCTCCATCACTACAGCTCCTCTCCTCTCCTCCACCGTCACTACAGCTCCTCTCCTCTCCTCCACCATCACTACAGCTCCTCTCCTCTCCTCCACCATCACAACAGCTCCTCTCCTCCCCTCCACCATCACAACAGCTCCTCTCCTCCCCTCCACCATCACTACAGCTCCTCTCCTCCATCACTACAGCTCCTCCCCTCCTCCATCACTACAGCTCCTCCCCTCCACCATCACTACAGCTCCTCCCCTCCATCACAACAGCTCCTCTCCTCCATCACTACAGGTCCTCCCCTCCACCATCACTACAGCTCCTCCCCTCCACCATCACTACAGCTCCTCCCCTCCACCATCACTACAGCTCCTCTCCTCGACCATCACTACAGCTCCTCTCCTCGACCATCACTACAGCTCCTCTCCTCCCCCATCACTACAGCTCCTCTCCTCCCCCATCACTACAGCTCCTCTCCTCCCCTCCAGCATCACAACAGCTCCTCTCCTCCCCTCCAGCATCACAACAGCTCCTCTCCTCCCCTCCAGCATCACAACAGCTCCTCTCCTCCCCTCCAGCATCACAACAGCTCCTCTCCTCCCCTCCAGCATCACAACAGCTCCTCTCCTCCCCTATCACTACAGCTCCTCTCCTCCCCTATCACTACAGCTCCTCTCCTCCCATCCAGCATCACTACAGCTCCTCTCCTCCCCTCCACCATCACTACAGCTCCTCTCCTCCACCATCACAACAGTTCCTCTCCTCCCCTCCACCATCAATACAGCTCCTCTCCTCGAGCATCACAACAGCTCCTCTCCTCCAGCATCACAACAGCTCCTCTCCTCCCCTCCAGCATCACTACAGCTCCTCTCCTCCCCTCCACCATCACTAAAGCCCCTCTCCTCCCCTCCACCATCACTACAGCTCCTCTCCTCCCCTCCACCATCACAACAGTTCCTCTCCTCCCCTCCACCATCACTACAGCTCCTCTCCTCCACCATCACTACAGCTCCTCTCCTCCCCTTCACCATCACAACAGCTCCTCTCCTCCACTATCACTACAGCTCCTCTCCTCCACCATCACTACAGCTCCTCTCCTCCACCATCACTACAGCTCCTCTCCTCCCCTCCACCATCACTACAGCTCCTCTCCTCCATCACTACAGCTCCTCTCCTCCCCTCCACCATCACTACAGCTCCTCTCCTCCCCTCCACCATAACAACAGCTCCTCTCCTCCCCTCCATCATCACTACAGCTCATCTCCTCCCCTCCATCATCACTACAGCTCATCTCCTCCCCTCCACCATCACTATAGCTCCTCTCCTCCATCACTACAGCTCCTCTCCTCGCCTCCCCCATCACTACAGCTCCTCTCCTCCACCATCACTACAGCTCCTCTCCTCCCCTCCACCATCACTACAGCTCCTCTCCTCCCCTCCACCATCACTACAGCTCCTCTCCTCCCCTCCACCATCACTACAGCGCCTCTCCTCCCCTCCACCATCACTACAGCACCTCTCCTCCCCTCCACCATCACTACAGCGCCTCTCCTCCCCTCCACCATCACTACAGCGCCTCTCCTCCCCTCCACCATCACTACAGCGCCTCTCCTCCCCTCCACCATCACTACAGCACCTCTCCTCCCCTCCACCATCACTACAGCTCCTCTCATCGCCTCCACCATCACTACAGCTCCTCTCATCGCCTCCCCCGTCACTACAGCTCCTCTCCTCCACCGCCATCACTACGGCTCCTCTCCTCCACCATCACTACAGCTCATCTCCTCTCCTCCACCACTACAGCTCCTCTCCTCCCCTCCACCATCACTACAGCGCCTCTCCTCCACCATCACTACAGCGCCTCTCCTCCCTTCTACCATCACTACAGCGCCTCTCCTCCCCTCTACCATCACTACAGCTCATCTCCTCTCCTCCCCTCCACCATCACTACATCATGAATCCGAGTGACTGGCTCACACCTCCCTGCTCAGACATGGCGCAGGTTGTGAAGTCACGTCTCAGCTGTTTCCGGCCGCCGGGTCTACAATTCCGGGTCAGGGGTCAACACTATGGCGGCTGGCGGTGGCCGTTGATTCCGCCATGTCCGCCCTCAGCCGGTACGACCGTCACTGTGACTCTATCAACTCCGACTATGGAGACTCGGTGCGGAGCTGCGGGGCGGAGCAGGAGGAGCTGCACTACATCCCCATCCGAGTGCTGGGACACGGGGCCTACGGCGAGGCCACCCTGTACCGGAGAACCGAGGTCTGAGACCGGGGAGAGGAGGAGGAAGAGAACTGATAACCGGGGAGAGGAGGAGGAAGAGGGGAACTGATAACCGGGGAGAGGAGGAGGAACTGATAACCGGGGAGAGGAGGAGGAGGAGGAGGAACTAATAACCGGGGAGAGCTGGAGGAAGAGGGGAACTGATAACCGGGGAGAGGAGGAGGAAGAGGGGAACTGATAACCGGGGAGAGGAGGAGGAAGAGGGGAACTGATAACCGGGGAGAGGAGGAGGAAGAGGGGAACTGATAACCGGGGAGAGGAGGAGGAGGAGGAGGAACTGATAACCGGGGAGAGGAGGAGGAGGAGGAGGAGGAGGAACTGATAACCGGGGAGAGGAGGAGGAGGAGGAGGAGGAACTGATGACCGGGGAGAGGAGGAGGAGGAACTGATGACCGGGGAGAGGAGGAGGAGGAGGAACTGATGACCGGGGAGAGGAGGAGGAGGAGGAACTGATGACCGGGGAGAGGAGGAGGAGGAGGAACTGATAACCGGGGAGAGGAGGAGGAGGAGGAACTGATGACCGGGGAGAGGAGGAGGAGGAGGAACTGATGACCGGGGAGAGGAGGAGGAGGAGGAACTGATGACCGGGGAGAGGAGGAGGAGGAGGAACTGATGACCGGGGAGAGGAGGAGGAGGAGGAACTGATGACCGGGGAGAGGAGGAGGAGGAGGAACTGATGACCGGGGAGAGGAGGAGGAGGAGGAGGAGGAGGAACTGATGACCGGGGAGAGGAGGAGGAGGAAGAACTGATGACCGGGGAGAGGAGGAGGAGGAGGAACTGATGACCGGGGAGAGGAGGAGGAGGAGGAACTGATGACCGGGGAGAGGAGGAGGAGAACTGATAACTGGGGAGGAGAGGAGGAAGGGAACTAGTAACCCCAGAGATGAGGAGGTGGAAGGGAACTGATAACCGGGGAGAGGAGGTGGAAGGGAACTGATAACCGGGGAGAGGAGGTGGAAGGGAACTGATAACCGGGGAGAGGAGGAGGAGGGGAACTGGTAACCGGGGAGAGGAGGAGGAGGGGAACTGGTAACCGGGGAGAGGAGGAGGAGGGGAACTGGTAACCGGGGAGAGGAGGAGGAGGGGAACTGGTAACCGGGGAGAGGAGGAGGAGGGGAACTGGTAACTGGCGAGAGGAGGAGGAGGGGAACTGGTAACTGGCGAGAGGAGGAGGAGGAGGGGAACTGGTAACCGGCGAGAGGAGGAGGAGGAGGGGAACTGGTAACCGGCGAGAGGAGAAGGGGAACTGATAACCGAGGAGAGGAGGAAGAGAAGAGGAACCGATAACCGGAGAAAGTAGGAGGTGGAAGAGGAGGCGGGGAACTGATAACCAGGAAGAGGAGGAGGGGAACTGATAACAGGAGAGAGTAGGAGGAGGAAGAGGAGGGGAACTGATAACCAGGGAGAGGAGGAGGGGAACTGATAACCGGGTGAGAGGAGAAGGAGGTGGAGTGGAACTGATAACCGGGGAGAGGAGGAGGAGGAGGGAGGGAATTGTAACTGGGGAGAGGAGGAGGAAGGTTTCTGGTAACCGGGGAGAAGAGGAGGAGGAAGGGAACTGATTACCGAGGAGAGGAGGAAAAGAAGGGGAGCTGATAACTGGCGAGAGGAGGAGGAGGAGGGGAACTGATAACCGGCGAGAGGAGGGGAACTGATAACCGGCGAGAGGAGGGGAACTGATAACCGAGGAGAGGAGGAAGAGAAGGGGAACTGATAACCAGTAAGAGGAGGAGGAGAACCGATAACCCGAGAAAGAAGGAGGTGGAAGAGGAGGAGGGGAACTGATAACCGGAGAGAGTAGGAGGAGGAAGAGGAGGGGAACTGATAACCGGTGAGCTAAGGAGGAGGGAAAATGATCATAGTGTAGGTGGGATCTTAGAAGATCTGTAGCGAAAACCCCTCCCCCCTCACTATCGGATAACACCCCCATCTCTCTCTGCACCTGAGCCTCTGACTCCCTTCCTCTCTCAGGATGACTCCCTGGTGGTGTGGAAGGAGGTTGGTCTGGCGCGGTTGTCGGAGAAGGAGCGCCGCGATGCTCTGAATGAGATTGTCATCCTGTCGCTTCTGCAGCACGATAACATTATCGCTTATTACAACCACTTCCTGGACAGTAACACGCTGCTGATCGAGCTGGAGTACTGTAACGGTGAGCTGACGCTCTGCTGTCCTGTCCCTCTCGAGGGCCACACCGCCGCTCTGACATCAGATTCATTTCCACAGGTGGCAATTTGTTTGACAAGATCGTCCGGCAGAAGGAGGAGCTGTTCCAGGAGGAGGTGAGGGGGCTCTGCGAGGTGAGGGGTCTCTGCAGGAGAAGGGATTAATAGCTGTTGTGCTCCGTGGAGGAGGGAATAATTGTAGGTTCTGTTTGATAATTCTACTGGGCTCCACTGTGGTGGCAAAAGTAACTGCGTGGGTGGATTTGGGGTTAATTGTGCTGCATTTAGTGTGAGTGATGATTGATAATAATGAGGGGCTTCTATGCCGACTTCTGCGGGGGGTGGGGATTAGTTAGTGGGCGGGGCTGTGAGGGGGTCAGTAAATGTGGGGGGGTTGGGATTGGTAACTGGGCCGTGCTCTGCGGGTGGGGTTAGTAAGTGGGCGGGGCTCTGCATGGTGGGGTTAGTACGTGGGCGGGGCTCTGCATGGTGGGGTTAGTAAGTGGGCGGGGCTCTGCATGGTGGGGTTAGTAAGTGGGCGGGGCTCTGCATGGTGGGGTTAGTATGTGGACGGGGCTCTGCAGGGGTTGGGATTGATAAGTGGGCGGGGTTCTGCAGATGGGATTGATAAGTGGGCGGGGCTCTGCAGGGGTTGGGATTGATAAGTGGGCGTGGCTCTGCAGATTGGATTGATAAGTGGGCGGGGCTCTGCAGGGGTGGATTACTTGCATTGTGACGGTTCTGTCCCTCTCCACAGATGGTTGTCTGGTATCTATTCCAAATTGTCTCTGCAGTCAGCTGCATCCACCGGGCCGGGATCCTGCACCGGTGAGCACTCGCTGGGTGTATCCAAGAGCCGGAGACTATGGAGATATTGGGGAAATGTCCGCGCAAACATCTTCTATGGAGATGTTGGGAGGGAGCTAATGGGCGGTCCCCATGGGGGAGGGTGGAGCTACTGGGCGTTGCCCATGGGGGAGGGTGGAGCTACTGGGCATTGCCCATGGGGGAGGGTGTAGCTAATGGACGGTCCCTTTCTCTTGCAGAGACATTAAGACATTGAACATCTTCCTCACTAAAGCCAACCTGATAAAGTTGGGGGACTACGGACTGGCCAAGCAGCTGAACTCTGAGTTCTCGATGGCAGAGACGGTGAGTGGCGGCTGTGTGCCAGGCGTGTGTGCGGAGGACTCTGCTCCCGGTGACCTCCTATCTGTGCTCTGCTTGCAGTGTGTCGGCACCCTCTACTACATGTCTCCAGAGCTCTGCCAAGGAGTGAAGTACAGCTTCAAGTCTGACATCTGGGCGGTGGGCTGCGTGCTGTATGAGCTGCTGACACTGACTCGCACGTTTGACGCCACGGTGAGCGCCTGTCACTTCTGTCCCGGACCTTCGCCTGTCTCTGCTAAAGCTGCTGTCTCACTTCTCACTCTACCCACAGAACCCACTCAACCTGTGTGTAAAGATCGTGCAGGGAAACTGGGCCGTAGAGCTGGATAACAGCGTGTACTCCCAGGAGCTGATTGATGTAGTGCGGCTGTGTCTGCAGCAGGTGAGTGTGTACTCTCAGGAGCTGATGGGTGTAGGACGGCTGTGTCTGCAGCAGGTGAGCTTGTACTCTCAGGAGCTGATGGGTGTAGTGCGGCTGTGTCTGCAGCAGGTGAGCTTGTACTCTCAGGAGCTGATAGGTGTAGTGCGGCTGTGTCTGCAGCAGGTGAGTGTGTACTCTCAGGAGCTGATGGGTGTAGGACGGCTGTGTCTGCAGCAGGTGAGCTTGTACTCTCAGGAGCTGATGGGTGTAGTGCGGCTGTGTCTGCAGCAGGTGAGCTTGTACTCTCAGGAGCTGATAGGTGTAGTGCGGCTGTGTCTGCAGCAGGTGAGTGTGTATTTCCCGGGAGCTGATGAATGTAGTGCGGCTGTGTCTGCAGCAGGTGAGCTTGTACTCTCAGGAGCTGATGGGTGTAGTGCGGCTGTGTCTGCAGCAGGTGAGTGTGTATTTCCCGGGAGCTGATGAATGTAGTGCGGCTGTGTCTGCAGCAGGTGAGTGTGTACTCCCAGGAGCTGATTGATGTAGTGCGGCTGTGTCTGCAGCAGGTGAGTGTGTATTTCCCGGGAGCTGATGAATGTAGTGCGGCTGTGTCTGCAGCAGGTGAGTGTGTACTCCCAGGAGCTGATTGATGTAGTGCGGCTGTGTCTGCAGCAGGTGAGTGTGTATTTCCCGGGAGCTGATGAATGTAGTGCGGCTGTGTCTGCAGCAGGTGAGCTTGTAATCTCAGGAGCTGATGGGTGTAGGACGGCTGTGTCTGCAGCAGGTGAGCTTGTACTCTCAGTAGCTGATAGGTGTAGTGCGGCTGTGTCTGCAGCAGGTGAGCTTGTACTCTCAGGAGCTGATAGGTGTAGTGCGGCTGTGTCTGCAGCAGGTGAGTGTGTATTTCCCGGGAGCTGATGAATGTAGTGCGGCTGTGTCTGCAGCAGGTGAGCTTGTACTCTCAGGAGCTGATGGGTGTAGTGCGGCTGTGTCTGCAGCAGGTGAGCTTGTACTCTCAGGAGCTGATGGGTGTAGTGCGGCTGTGTCTGCAGCAGGTGAACTTGTACTTCCCGTGAGCTAATAGGTGTAGTGCGGCTGTGTCTGCAGCAGGTGAGCTTGTACACTCAGGAGCTGATAGGTGTAGTGCGGCTGTGTCTGCAGCAGGTGAGTGTGTATTTCCCGGGAGCTGATGAATGTAGTGCGGCTGTGTCTGCAGCAGGTGAGTGTGTACTCTCAGGAGCTGATGAATGTAGTGCGGCTGTATCTGCAGCAGGTGAGCTTGTACTCTCAGGAGCTGATGGGTATAGTGCGGCTGTGTCTGCAGCAGGTGAGTGTGTATTTCCCGGGAGCTGATGAATGTAGTGCGGCTGTGTCTGCAGCAGGTGAGCTTGTATTTCCCGGGAACTGACAGGTATAGTGCGGCTGTGTCTGCAGCAGGTGATTGTGTACTCTCAGGAGCTGATAGGTGTAGTGCGGCTGTGTCTGCAGCAGGTGAGTGTGTATTTCCCGGGAGCTGATGAATGTAGTGCGGCTGTGTCTGCAGCAGGTGAGCTTGTACTCCCAGGAGCTGATTGATGTAGTGCGGCTGTGTCTGCAGCAGGTGAGTGTGTACTCCCAGGAGCTGATGGGTATAGTGCTGCTGTGTCTGCAGCAGGTGAGTGTGTACTCCCAGGAGCTGATAGGTGTAGTGCGGCTGTGTCTGCAGCAGGTGAGCTTGTACTCCCAGGAGCTGATAGATGTAGTGCGGCTGTGTCTGCAGCAGGTGAGCTTGTACTCCCAGGAGCTGATAGGTGTAGTGCGGCTGTGTCTGCAGATGGTGAGCTTGTACTTCCTAGGAGCTAATAGGTGTAGTGCGGCTGTGTCTGCAGCAGGTGAGCTTGTACTCCCAGGAGCTGATAGATGTAGTGCGGCTGTGTCTGCAGCAGGTGAGCTTGTACTCCCAGGAGCTGATAGGTGTAGTGCGGCTGTGTCTGCAGCAGGTGAGCTTGTACTCCCAGGAGCTGATAGGTGTAGTGCGGCTGTGTCTGCAGATGGTGAGCTTGTACTTCCTAGGAGCTAATAGGTGTAGTGCGGCTGTGTCTGCAGCATGTGAACTTGTATTTCCCGGGAACTGACAGGTATAGTGCGGCTGTGTCTGCAGCAGGTGAACTCGTACTTCCCGTGAGCTAATAGATGTAGTGCGGCTGTGTCTGCAGCAGGTGATTGTGTACTTCCCTGGAGCTGATAGGTGTAGTGCGGCTGTGTCTGCAGCAGGTGAGCTTGTACTCTCAGGAGCTGATGGATGTAGGACGGCTGTGTCTGCAGCAGGTGAGCTTGTACTCTCAGGAGCTGATAGGTGTAGTGCAGCTGTGTCTGCAGCCGGTGAACTTGTATTTCCCGGGAACTGATAGATGTAGTGCAGCTGTGTCTGCAGCAGGTGAGCGTGTACTCAGGAGCTGATGGGTGTAGTGCGGCTGTGTCTTCAGCAGGTGAGCGTGTACTCTCAGGAGCTGATAGGTGTAGTGGAGCTGTGTCTGCAGTAGGTGAGCGTGTACTTCCCAGGACCTGATGGGTGTAGTGCGGCTGTGTCTGCAGCAGGTGAACTTGTACTTCCCGTGAGCTAATAGGTGTAGTGCGGCTGTGTCTGCAGCAGGTGAGCTTGTACACTCAGGAGCTGATAGGTGTAGTGCAGCTTTGTCTGCAGCAGTTGAGCTTGTATTTCTTGAAAGCTGATGGGTATAGTGCGGCTGTGTCTGCAGCAGGTGAGCTTGTACTTCCTGTGAGCTGATAGATGTAGTGCGGCTGTGTCTGCAGCAGGTGAGCTTGTACTTCCTGGGAGCTGATAGATGTAGTGCGGCTGTGTTTGCAGCAGGTGAGCGTGTACTTCCCTGGAGCTGATAGGTGTAGTGCAGCTGTGTCTGCAGCAGGTGAGCTTGTACTCTCAGGAGCTGATAAATGTAGTGCGGCTGTGTTTGCAGCAGGTGAGCTTGTACTTCCTAGGAGCTGATAGGTGTAGTGCGGCTGTGTCTGCAGCAGGTGAGCTTGTACTTCCCGGTAGCTGTTAGTTGTAGCATGGCTGTGTCTGCAGCAGGTGAGCTTGTACTTCCCGGGAACTGATAGGTGTAGTGCGGCTGTGTCTGCAGCAGGTGAGTGTGTACTTCCCTGGAGCTGATAGGTGTAGTGCGGCTGTGTCTGCAGCAGGTGAGCTTGTACTCTCAGGAGCTGATGGGTGTAGTGCGGCTGTGTCTGCAGCAGGTGAGCTTGTACTCTCAGGAGCTGATGGGTGTAGTGCGGCTGTGTCTGCAGCAGGTGAGCTTGTACTCTCAGGAGCTGATGGGTGTAGTGCGGCTGTGTCTGCAGCAGGTGAGCTTGTACTCTCAGGAGCTGATGGGTGTAGTGCGGCTGTGTCTGCAGCAGGTGAGCTTGTACTCTCAGGAGCTGATGGGTGTAGGACGGCTGTGTCTGAAGCAGGTGAGCTTGTACTCTCAGGAGCTGATAGATGTAGTGCGGCTGTGTCTGCAGCAGGTGAGTGTGTACTCCCAGGAGCTGATAGGTGTAGTGCAGCTTTGTCTGCAGCAGTTGAGCTTGTATTTCTTGGAAGCTGATAGATGTAGTGCGGCTGTGTCTGCAGCAGGTGAACTTGTACTTTCTGGGAGCTGATAGATGTAGTGCGGCTGTGTCTGCAGCAGGTGAGCGTGTACTTCCCTGGAGCTGATAGGTGTAGTGCGGCTGTGTCTGCAGCAGGTGAGCTTGTACTCTCAGGAGCTGATGGGTGTAGTGGACTGTGTCTGCAGCAGGTGAGCTTGAACTTCCTAGGAGCTGATAGGTGTAGTGCGGCTGTGTCTGCAGCAGGTGAGCTTGTACTTCCCTGTAGCTGTTAGTTGTAGCATGGCTGTGTCTGCAGCAGGTGAGCTTGTACTTCCCGGGAACTGATAGGTGTAGTGCGGCTGTGTCTGCAGCTGGTGAGCGTGTACTTCCCGGGAGCTGATAGGTGTAGTGCGGCTGTGTCTGCAGCAGGTGAGCTTGTACTCTCAGGAGCTGATGGGTGTAGTGTGGCTGTGTCTGCAGCAGGTGAGCTTGTACTCTCAGGAGCTGATGGGTGTAGTGCGGCTGTGTCTGCAGCAGGTGAGCTTGTACTCTCAGGAGCTGATGGGTGTAGTGGACTGTGTCTGCAGCAGGTGAGCTTGAACTTCCTAGGAGCTGATAGGTGTAGTGCGGCTGTGTCTGCAGCAGGTGAGTGTGTATTTCCCGGGAGCTGATGAATGTAGTGCGGCTGTGTCTGCAGCAGGTGAGCTTGTACTCTCAGGAGCTGATGGGTGTAGGACGGCTGTGTCTGCAGCAGGTGAGCTTGTACTCTCAGGAGCTGATGGGTGTAGTGCGGCTGTGTCTGCAGCAGGTGAGCTTGTACTCTCAGGAGCTGATGGGTGTAGTGGACTGTGTCTGCAGCAGGTGAGCTTGAACTTCCTAGGAGCTGATAGGTGTAGTGCGGCTGTGTCTGCAGCAGGTGAGTGTGTATTTCCCGGGAGCTGATGAATGTAGTGCGGCTGTGTCTGCAGCAGGTGAGTGTGTATTTCCCGGGAGCTGATGAATGTAGTGCGGCTGTGTCTGCAGCAGGTGAGCTTGTACTCTCAGGAGCTGATGGGTGTAGTGCGGCTGTGTCTGCAGCAGGTGAGCTTGTACTCTCAGGAGCTGATGGGTGTAGTGCGGCTGTGTCTGCAGCAGGTGAACTTGTACTTCCCGTGAGCTAATAGGTGTAGTGCGGCTGTGTCTGCAGCAGGTGAGCTTGTACACTCAGGAGCTGATAGGTGTAGTGCGGCTGTGTCTGCAGCAGGTGAGTGTGTATTTCCCGGGAGCTGATGAATGTAGTGCGGCTGTGTCTGCAGCAGGTGAGTGTGTACTCTCAGGAGCTGATGAATGTAGTGCGGCTGTATCTGCAGCAGGTGAGCTTGTACTCTCAGGAGCTGATGGGTATAGTGCGGCTGTGTCTGCAGCAGGTGAGTGTGTATTTCCCGGGAGCTGATGAATGTAGTGCGGCTGTGTCTGCAGCAGGTGAGCTTGTATTTCCCGGGAACTGACAGGTATAGTGCGGCTGTGTCTGCAGCAGGTGATTGTGTACTCTCAGGAGCTGATAGGTGTAGTGCGGCTGTGTCTGCAGCAGGTGAGTGTGTATTTCCCGGGAGCTGATGAATGTAGTGCGGCTGTGTCTGCAGCAGGTGAGCTTGTACTCCCAGGAGCTGATTGATGTAGTGCGGCTGTGTCTGCAGCAGGTGAGTGTGTACTCCCAGGAGCTGATGGGTATAGTGCTGCTGTGTCTGCAGCAGGTGAGTGTGTACTCCCAGGAGCTGATAGGTGTAGTGCGGCTGTGTCTGCAGCAGGTGAGCTTGTACTCCCAGGAGCTGATAGATGTAGTGCGGCTGTGTCTGCAGCAGGTGAGCTTGTACTCCCAGGAGCTGATAGGTGTAGTGCGGCTGTGTCTGCAGATGGTGAGCTTGTACTTCCTAGGAGCTAATAGGTGTAGTGCGGCTGTGTCTGCAGCAGGTGAGCTTGTACTCCCAGGAGCTGATAGATGTAGTGCGGCTGTGTCTGCAGCAGGTGAGCTTGTACTCCCAGGAGCTGATAGGTGTAGTGCGGCTGTGTCTGCAGATGGTGAGCTTGTACTTCCTAGGAGCTAATAGGTGTAGTGCGGCTGTGTCTGCAGCATGTGAACTTGTATTTCCCGGGAACTGACAGGTATAGTGCGGCTGTGTCTGCAGCAGGTGAACTCGTACTTCCCGTGAGCTAATAGATGTAGTGCGGCTGTGTCTGCAGCAGGTGATTGTGTACTTCCCTGGAGCTGATAGGTGTAGTGCGGCTGTGTCTGCAGCAGGTGAGCTTGTACTCTCAGGAGCTGATGGGTGTAGTGCGGCTGTGTGTGCAGCAGGTGAGCTTGTACTCTCAGGAGCTGATGGATGTAGGACGGCTGTGTCTGCAGCAGGTGAGCTTGTACTCTCAGGAGCTGATAGGTGTAGTGCAGCTGTGTCTGCAGCCGGTGAACTTGTATTTCCCGGGAACTGATAGATGTAGTGCAGCTGTGTCTGCAGCAGGTGAGCGTGTACTCAGGAGCTGATGGGTGTAGTGCGGCTGTGTCTTCAGCAGGTGAGCGTGTACTCTCAGGAGCTGATAGGTGTAGTGGAGCTGTGTCTGCAGTAGGTGAGCGTGTACTTCCCAGGACCTGATGGGTGTAGTGCGGCTGTGTCTGCAGCAGGTGAACTTGTACTTCCCGTGAGCTAATAGGTGTAGTGCGGCTGTGTCTGCAGCAGGTGAGCTTGTACACTCAGGAGCTGATAGGTGTAGTGCAGCTTTGTCTGCAGCAGTTGAGCTTGTATTACTTGAAAGCTGATGGGTATAGTGCGGCTGTGTCTGCAGCAGGTGAGCTTGTACTTCCTGTGAGCTGATAGATGTAGTGCGGCTGTGTCTGCAGCAGGTGAGCTTGTACTTCCTGGGAGCTGATAGATGTAGTGCGGCTGTGTTTGCAGCAGGTGAGCGTGTACTTCCCTGGAGCTGATAGGTGTAGTGCAGCTGTGTCTGCAGCAGGTGAGCTTGTACTCTCAGGAGCTGATAAATGTAGTGCGGCTGTGTTTGCAGCAGGTGAGCTTGTACTTCCTAGGAGCTGATAGGTGTAGTGCGGCTGTGTCTGCAGCAGGTGAGCTTGTACTTCCCGGTAGCTGTTAGTTGTAGCATGGCTGTGTCTGCAGCAGGTGAG
Source organism: Phyllobates terribilis (assembly GCF_046119375.1). Lineage (NCBI taxonomy): Eukaryota > Metazoa > Chordata > Amphibia > Anura > Dendrobatidae > Phyllobates > Phyllobates terribilis. The sequence continues at coordinate 7,728,479 of NW_027362767.1, forward strand.
CTTGTACTTCCCGGGAACTGATAGGTGTAGTGCGGCTGTGTCTGCAGCAGGTGAGTGTGTACTTCCCTGGAGCTGATAGGTGTAGTGCGGCTGTGTCTGCAGCAGGTGAGCTTGTACTCTCAGGAGCTGATGGGTGTAGTGCGGCTGTGTCTGCAGCAGGTGAGCTTGTACTCTCAGGAGCTGATGGGTGTAGTGCGGCTGTGTCTGCAGCAGGTGAGCTTGTACTCTCAGGAGCTGATGGGTGTAGTGCGGCTGTGTCTGCAGCAGGTGAGCTTGTACTCTCAGGAGCTGATGGGTGTAGTGCGGCTGTGTCTGCAGCAGGTGAGCTTGTACTCTCAGGAGCTGATGAGTGTAGGACGGCTGTGTCTGCAGCAGGTGAGCTTGTACTCTCAGGAGCTGATAGATGTAGTGCGGCTGTGTCTGCAGCAGGTGAGTGTGTACTCCCAGGAGCTGATAGGTGTAGTGCAGCTTTGTCTGCAGCAGTTGAGCTTGTATTTCTTGGAAGCTGATAGATGTAGTGCGGCTGTGTCTGCAGCAGGTGAACTTGTACTTTCTGGGAGCTGATAGATGTAGTGCGGCTGTGTCTGCAGCAGGTGAGCGTGTACTTCCCTGGAGCTGATAGGTGTAGTGCGGCTGTGTCTGCAGCAGGTGAGCTTGTACTCTCAGGAGCTGATGGGTGTAGTGGACTGTGTCTGCAGCAGGTGAGCTTGAACTTCCTAGGAGCTGATAGGTGTAGTGCGGCTGTGTCTGCAGCAGGTGAGCTTGTACTTCCCTGTAGCTGTTAGTTGTAGCATGGCTGTGTCTGCAGCAGGTGAGCTTGTACTTCCCGGGAACTGATAGGTGTAGTGCGGCTGTGTCTGCAGCTGGTGAGCGTGTACTTCCCGGGAGCTGATAGGTGTAGTGCGGCTGTGTCTGCAGCAGGTGAGCTTGTACTCTCAGGAGCTGATGGGTGTAGTGTGGCTGTGTCTGCAGCAGGTGAGCTTGTACTCTCAGGAGCTGATGGGTGTAGTGCGGCTGTGTCTGCAGCAGGTGAGCTTGTACTCTCAGGAGCTGATGGGTGTAGTGGACTGTGTCTGCAGCAGGTGAGCTTGAACTTCCTAGGAGCTGATAGGTGTAGTGCGGCTGTGTCTGCAGCAGGTGAGTGTGTATTTCCCGGGAGCTGATGAATGTAGTGCGGCTGTGTCTGCAGCAGGTGAGCTTGTACTCTCAGGAGCTGATGGGTGTAGGACGGCTGTGTCTGCAGCAGGTGAGCTTGTACTCTCAGGAGCTGATGGGTGTAGTGCGGCTGTGTCTGCAGCAGGTGAGCTTGTACTCTCAGGAGCTGATGGGTGTAGTGGACTGTGTCTGCAGCAGGTGAGCTTGAACTTCCTAGGAGCTGATAGGTGTAGTGCGGCTGTGTCTGCAGCAGGTGAGTGTGTATTTCCCGGGAGCTGATGAATGTAGTGCGGCTGTGTCTGCAGCAGGTGAGTGTGTATTTCCCGGGAGCTGATGAATGTAGTGCGGCTGTGTCTGCAGCAGGTGAGCTTGTACTCTCAGGAGCTGATGGGTGTAGGACGGCTGTGTCTGCAGCAGGTGAGCTTGTACTCTCAGGAGCTGATGGGTGTAGGACGGCTGTGTCTGCAGCAGGTGAGCTTGTACTCTCAGGACCTGATAGATGTAGTGCGGCTGTGTCTGCAGCTGGTGAGCGTGTATTTCCTGGGAGCTGATAGGTGTAGTGCGGCTGTGTCTGCAGCTGGTGAGCGTGTATTTCCCGGGAGCTGATAGGTGTAGTGCGGCTGTGTCTGCAGCAGGTGAGCTTGTATTTCCTGGGAGCTCATGGGTGTAGTGCGGCTGTGTCTGCAGCTGGTGAGCGTGTACTTCCCGGGAGCTGATAGGTGTAGTGCGGCTGTGTCTGCAGCAGGTGAGCGTGTACTTCCCTGGAGCTGATAGGTGTAGTACGGCTGTGTCTGCAGCAGGTGAGCTTGTACTCTCAGGAGCTGATGGGTGTAGTGGACTGTGTCTGCAGCAGGTGAGCTTGAACTTCCTAGGAGCTGATAGGTGTAGTGCGGCTGTGTCTGCAGCAGGTGAGTGTGTATTTCCCGGGAGCTGATGAATGTAGTGCGGCTGTGTCTGCAGCAGGTGAGCTTGTACTCTCAGGAGCTGATGGGTGTAGGACGGCTGTGTCTGCAGCAGGTGAGCTTGTACTCTCAGGAGCTGATGGGTGTAGTGCGGCTGTGTCTGCAGCAGGTGAGCTTGTACTCTCAGGAGCTGATGGGTGTAGTGGACTGTGTCTGCAGCAGGTGAGCTTGAACTTCCTAGGAGCTGATAGGTGTAGTGCGGCTGTGTCTGCAGCAGGTGAGTGTGTATTTCCCGGGAGCTGATGAATGTAGTGCGGCTGTGTCTGCAGCAGGTGAGCTTGTACTCTCAGGAGCTGATGGGTGTAGGACGGCTGTGTCTGCAGCAGGTGAGCTTGTACTCTCAGGAGCTGATGGGTGTAGGACGGCTGTGTCTGCAGCAGGTGAGCTTGTACTCTCAGGACCTGATAGATGTAGTGCGGCTGTGTCTGCAGCTGGTGAGCGTGTATTTCCTGGGAGCTGATAGGTGTAGTGCGGCTGTGTCTGCAGCTGGTGAGCGTGTATTTCCCGGGAGCTGATAGGTGTAGTGCGGCTGTGTCTGCAGCAGGTGAGCTTGTATTTCCTGGGAGCTCATGGGTGTAGTGCGGCTGTGTCTGCAGCTGGTGAGCGTGTACTTCCCGGGAGCTGATAGGTGTAGTGCGGCTGTGTCTGCAGCAGGTGAGCGTGTACTTCCCTGGAGCTGATAGGTGTAGTACGGCTGTGTCTGCAGCAGGTGAGCTTGTACTCTCAGGAGCTGATGGGTGTAGTGGACTGTGTCTGCAGCAGGTGAGCTTGAACTTCCTAGGAGCTGATAGGTGTAGTGCGGCTGTGTGTGCAGCTGGTGAGCGTGTATTTCCCGGGAGCTGATGGGTGTAGTGCGGCTGTGTGTGCAGCTGGTGAGCGTGTACTTCCCGGGAGCTGATGGGTGTAGTGCGGCTGTGTGTGCAGCTGGTGAGCGTGTACTTCCCGGGAGCTGATAGGTGTAGTGCGGCTGTGTGTGCAGCTGGTGAGCGTGTATTTCCCGGGAGCTGATAGGTGTAGTGCGGCTGTGTGTGCAGCTGGTGAGCGTGTATTTCCCTGGAGCTGATAGGTGTAGTGCGGCTGTGTGTGCAGCTGGTGAGCGTGTACTTCCCGGGAGCTGATAGGTGTAGTGCGGCTGTGTATGCAGCTGGTGAGCGTGTATTTCCCGGGAGCTGATAGGTGTAGTGCGGCTGTGTGTGCAGCTGGTGAGCGTGTATTTCCCGGGAGCTGATGGGTGTAGTGCGGCTGTGTGTGCAGCTGGTGAGCGTGTATTTCCCGGGAGCTGATAGGTGTAGTGCGGCTGTGTCTGCAGCTGGTGAGCGTGTATTTCCCGGGAGCTGATGGGTGTAGTGCGGCTGTGTGTGCAGCTGGTGAGCGTGTATTTCCCGGGAGCTGATGGGTGTAGTGCGGCTGTGTGTGCAGCTGGTGAGCGTGTACTTCCCGGGAGCTGATAGGTGTAGTGCGGCTGTGTGTGCAGCTGGTGAGCGTGTATTTCCCGGGAGCTGATAGGTGTAGTGCGGCTGTGTGTGCAGCTGGTGAGCGTGTATTTCCCTGGAGCTGATAGGTGTAGTGCGGCTGTGTGTGCAGCTGGTGAGCGTGTACTTCCCGGGAGCTGATAGGTGTAGTGCGGCTGTGTCTGCAGCAGGTGAGCTTGTACTCTCAGGAGCTGATGGGTGTAGTGCGGCTGTGTCTGCAGATGGTGAGCGTGTATTTCCTGGGAGCTGATAGGTGTAGTGCGGCTGTGTGTGCAGCTGGTGAGCGTGTATTTCCCTGGAGCTGATAGGTGTAGTGCGGCTGTGTGTGCAGCTGGTGAGCGTGTACTTCCCGGGAGCTGATAGGTGTAGTGCGGCTGTGTGTGCAGCTGGTGAGCGTGTATTTCCCGGTAGCTGATAGGTGTAGTGCGGCTGTGTGTGCAGCTGGTGAGCGTGTATTTCCCGGGAGCTGATAGGTGTAGTGCGGCTGTGTGTGCAGCTGGTGAGCGTGTATTTCCCGGGAGCTGATGGGTGTAGTGCGGCTGTGTGTGCAGCTGGTGAGCGTGTATTTCCCGGGAGCTGATGGGTGTAGTGCGGCTGTGTCTGCAGCTGGTGAGCGTGTATTTCCCGGGAGCTGATAGGTGTAGTGCGGCTGTGTCAGCTTCTACCTCTTGTTGTCTTGGCTTCTGTTTTAGGACCCGGAGCTGAGACCAAGTGCGGATGAGATCTTGGAGCGATCGTTGCTGTGTCGTCGTCGGAGGTATTTGCAGCAGGGCACTTCTGGGTTAGGTTAGCTGTTGCATGGGTGGGGTGATGAGATGTCTATTTTTTCCGATACAGGGATATGGAAGAACGAGTGTCTCTCCTCAACAAGTCCAACAAGAGACCTAGGTGAGGATATGGATGTTGCACGGCGCTGTTCACACCTGACTTCTGGCACTTACAGTCTCCCCTGTCTATGAAGGCCCGGCACCGTCACTGAGGCCCCTGTTGCAGTGGTCACATCTCGAAGTAGTGAAGTCTATGTGTGGGGAGGTGGAAAGTCCACTCCTCAGAAGCTGGATGTGTTTAAGGGAGGGTGCCGTGCTCGGCAGGTGTGTGCGGGAGATGCTCACTTTGCAGTGGTGACCGTGGAGAAGGAGCTGTACACCTGGGTGGTGAGTCCCACTGGCCATGAACAGTAAATGCCGCCTTATCTACGTGTAGCTGACACACAATCTCCTCGCCCCCAGAATATGCAGGGAGGTTCAAAGCTCCACGGACAACTGGGGCACGGAGACCGCGCCTCGTACCGACAGCCAAAGCATGTGGAGAAGCTGCAGGGCAAATCTGTGCAACAAGTCAGCTGTGGGGGGGATTTCACCATGTGCATCACCGGTGAGTGGGGTGTACTTATTTTTTCTTGCTGATATAGCATCAGTAATTTCCACAGCTCTTCACGGACATCATTATCACTATGTGTGAGTGATGTTATGTCACCGCTGGGGGGAGCAGGAGGTGAATGAGTAGAAATAGCTATAATTTCATTTTAGTATATTGGAGCAGATGGGGCATGTTCTGTACGGGCAGCTCGCACTACACTGATGGGCTGCAGCCCGTCCAGAAGACTCGACCACGGAAGAGCCGGCCTATAGGGGGCAGGAGAGTGAGGAGAAAAAGGCCGGGCGCTCCGTAGTGCAGAAAGACGTAGTAAAGTGGACATGGTGAGGGCTGATGGCATATCGGGGGTCTCCTCAACCAGGAGGGATGTTCAGATAGCAAGCACAACCCTGTTCCAAAGCCAGAGATGGGATGAATCAGCTGCGGCGGCCCCAGGTGATGGTGGAGGCAGGAGCCACCATGGAACAGATAAATGGGTTAAAAAGTAAAAAAAGGGGGTGACCTAAGCGATGAGGAACCTGACAGACGGGCAGAGGACATCTACATGAGAACCTAAAGGGATACTGGACTGCGTGTTTCAGCATCGGACAAACGTCTTCCTCAGACCTACCTCCCTCCTCTCTCCTTCCTTTGCTCACCCCCTCCCTCTCGCCTCTTACCCCCCCTCCCTCTCGCCTCTTACACCCCCCCTCCCTCTCGCCTCTTACACCCCCCCACCCTCTCGCCTCTTACCCCCCCCACCCTCTCGCCTCTTACCCCCCCCCACCCTCTCGCCTCTTACCCCCCCAGCCTCTCGCCTCTTTCTTTCCCTCCCTCCCTCTCGCCTCTTTCTTTCCCTCCCTCCCTCTCGCCTCTTTCTTTCCCTCCCTCCCTCTCGCCTCTTTCTTTCCCTCCCTCCTTCTCTATCACATGTGTTGGGGAGTATAACCGTTGAGTGGGGGCGGTGTATCACCAGTGGGTTGGGGCTGTAACGCTCTGCAGCTAGTGCACCTTTCTTCCTGCCATGCAGATGAGGGGCAGCTCTACTCCTTTGGTTCGGATTACTATGGCTGCCTCGGAGTGGATCAGAGCTTGGGTTCGGAGGTCCTGGAGCCTGTCCTGGTGGATTTCTTTCTGCATGAGCCTATTGAGCAGGTGTCTTGCGGTGACAGTCATGTGATGGTTCTGACTCGCAGCAAGTGTGTGTACTCGTGGGGCTGCGGAGAGTACGGTACGTGGCGGTACAACGCACGGCGCCGCTGCGCAGTGCTGCATGTGGCTGTGACTTGTGTGTCTTCTGTGCAGGACGCCTGGGTCTGGACTCGGAGGACGATGTCTCCACACCTCAGAGGGTGAGTACTTGGCCCTTCCGGTCTTTCTCTTGTTAGATGGTTGGTGACCGCCTCTCCCGTTGTCAGGTGGAGGTGCAGCGCGGCCTGTGCATCGTGAGTGTCAGCTGTGGCGCTGACGGCAGCTTCCTTCTCACCCAGTCGGGTAAAGTTCTCGCCTGCGGCTTGAATGAACACAACAAACTGGGGCTGAACCAGTGCACGGCGGGCATCATTAACCACGAGGTGAGCGGCTGAGTGCCGGGGACTGTGCACAGCTGATTTTCTGCTGCTTTGTGTGATGTAGCTGCTTTGTCCTTAGGCTTATCGTGAGGTCCCGTACACCACGTCGCTGACCCTCGCCAAGCCACTCTCCTTCTATAAAGTGCGCAGCGTGTCTCCGGGAAAGACCCACACCGCCGCCATAGATGGTGAGGAGCGAGTCCAGTGCCGGCCGCCTGCCCTGCGCCAGCTCTGCTTTCACGTGTGCACTTTGTATTTTAGAGCGTGGCCGTCTCTTGACCTTTGGCTCTAATAAGTGTGGGCAGCTGGGTGTGGGCGACTACCGCAAGCATCTGGGCATCAATCTCCTGGGTGGACCTCTTGGTGGAAAGCAGGTGATAAGAGTGTCCTGTGGGGATGAGTTCACCATTGCAGCCACAGACGGTGAGTGACAGTACGCAGGGGAGGGAGGATGGTGGCAGGAGTGGTGGCAGTGGTACATGGGGGGATGGTGCTGGGGTGGGGTATGTTCGGTGGTACTGTAGGGATGCTATAGGGCAGGGGGGCAGTAGATGGAGGAATGGTTCTGGGATGGCGGAGGGTTGTATGGGAGGGATGGCATCGACATGGGTCTGGGGAGGTTTGGGTGGTAAATGGAGGCATGGGAGGGGCATTTCATAAAGGGGCATGGGAGGGGGATGGTACATGAAGGAATGGCACCAGGATGTGCCTTCCTTACATAGGTGATGTCTTGGGGGTGCGAAGTGGAGGAGATGGTGCCGGGATGGGGTGGGTAGTACATGGAGGGATGGAGCTGGGTGGGGGTGTGATGCGGTACATGGATGGGGGGGGGGGGGTTCAATACTTGGAGGGATGGCGGTGGGCTGAGGGAGGTGGGGGTGTGATGTGGTACATGGACAGGAGGAGCTCAGTACTTGGAGGGATGGCGGTGGGCTGAGGGAGGTGGGGGTGTGATGTGGTACATGGACAGGGGAGCTCAGTACTTGGAGGGATGGTGGTGGGTGTGATGTGGTACATGAATGGGGGAGGGTTGTATGTAGGGATGGCGGTGGGCTGGGGAGGTGTGGGGGTTCAGTACTTGGAGGCATGGCAGTGGGCTGTGGAGGTGGGGGTTGTGGTACATGGACGGGGGGGTTTCAGTACTTGGAGGGATGGCGGAGGTGGGGGTGTGATGAGGTACATGGATGGAGGGAGTTCAGTACTTGGAAGGGATGGCTGTGGGTTTGATGTGGTACATGAATGGGGGAAGGTTGTACGTAGGGATAGCGGTGGGCTGGGGAGGTGGGGGGGTTCAGTACTTGGAAGGATGGCAGTGGGCTGTGGAGGTGGGGGTAGTGATACATGGACAGGGGGGTTCAGTACTTGGAGGGATGGCGGTGTGATGTGGTACATGGATGGGGAGGGATGGCGGTGGGCTGTGGGGGTTGTGGTACATGGACGGGGGAGCTCAGTACTTGGAGGGATGGTGGTGGGCTGGGCGTGTGATGTGGTACATGGATGGGGGAGGGATGGCGGTGGGGGTTGTGGTACATGGACGGGGGGAGCTCAGTAGTTGGAGGGATGGCGGTGTGCTGGGGGTGTGATGTGGTACATGGATGGGGAGGGATGGCGGTGGGCTGTGGGGGTTGTGGTACATGGACGGGGGAGTTCAGTACTTGGAGGGATGGCGGTGGGCTGGGGGTGTGATGTGGTACATGGATGGGGGAGGGATGGCGGTGGGCTGTTGGGGTTGTGGTACATGGACGGGGGGAGCTCAGTACTTGGAGGGATGGCGGTGGGCTGGGGGTGTGATGTGGTACATGGATGGGGGAGGGATGGCGGTGGGCTGTGGGGGTTGTGGTACATGGACGGGGGAGTTCAGTACTTGGAGGGATGGCGGTGGGCTGGGGGTGTGATGTGGTACATGGATGGGGGAGGGATGGCGGTGGGCTGTTGGGGTTGTGGTACATGGACGGGGGGAGCTCAGTACTTGGAGGGATGGCGGTGGGCTGGGGGTGTGATGTGGTACATGGATGGGGGAGGGATGGCGGTGGGCTGTTGGGGTTGTGGTACATGGACGGGGGGAGCTCAGTACTTGGAGGGGTGGCGGTGGGCTGGGGGTGTGATGTGGTACATGGACGGGGGGGGCTCAGTACTTGGAGGGATGGCGGTGGGCTGGGGGTGTGATGTGGTACATGGATGGGGGAGGGATGGTGGTGGGCTGTGGTACATGGACGGGGGAGTTCAGTACTTGGAGGGATGGCGGTGGGCTGGGGGTGTGATGTGGTACATGGATGGGGAGGGATGGCGGTGGGCTGTGAGGGTTGTGGTACATGGACGGGGGAGCTCAGTACTTGGAGGGATGGCGGTGGGCTGGGGGAGGGATGGCGGTGGGCTGTGAGGGTTGTGGTACATGGACGGGGGAGCTCAGTACTTGGAGGGATGGCGGTGGGCTGGGGGAGGGATGGCGGTGGGCTGTTGGGGTTGTGGTACATGGACGGGGGGAGCTCAGTACTTGGAGGGATGGCGGTGGGCTGGGGGTGTGATGTGGTACATGGATGGGGGAGGGATGGCGGTGGGCTGTGGGGGTTGTGGTACATGGACGGGGGAGCTCAGTACTTGGAGGGATGGCGGTGGGCTGGGGGTGTGATGTGGTACATGGATGGGGGAGGGATGGCGGTGGGCTGTGGGGGTTGTGGTACATGGACGGGGGAGCTCAGTACTTGGAGGGATGGCGGTGGGCTGGGGGTGTGATGTGGTACATGGATGGGGGAGGGATGGCGGTGGGCTGTGGTACATGGACGGGGGGAGCTCAGTACTTGGAGGGATGGCGGTGGGCTGGGGGTGTGATGTGGTACATGGATGGGGGAGGGATGGCGGTGGGCTGTTGGGGTTGTGGTACATGGACGGGGGGAGCTCAGTACTTGGAGGGATGGCGGTGGGCTGGGGAGGTGGGGGTTGCGGTACATGGAGGGAGTGGACAGAACATTGAATCATGGTGCTGGGATGGGAGGGGGGGTAGTACATGGGTGAATGGCACCTGAATAGTGGTACAAAGGGGAGGAGCGTGGTACAAGCAGGGATGGGGAATGCTGGCGGAGTGATGCACCTCACCAGCAGCCATCTGCTTTTCCTTCAGATAACCACATCTTTGCCTGGGGTAATGGAGGGAATGGCCGTCTTGCCATGACACCAAACGAGCGCCCTCAAGGCTCTGACATCTGCACCTCATGGCCACGTCCAATATTTGGCTCTTTGCACCACGTGACTGACCTTTCCTGCTGTGGCTGGCACACCATCCTTATTGTGGGTGAGCATTCTCCATTGTGGGGTGGTCGGCCTGGGGCTGCTTGTAGGGGCTCTCTCTGTGGTGGGCGTTTGAGCCAGTGCTGATCGTGGGGGCGCTCTCTGCTGTGGGGACGGTGCTGATCGTGGGGGCGCTCTCTGCTGTGGGGCCGGTGCTGATCGTGGGGGCGCTCTCTGCTGTGGGGCCGGTGCTGATCGTGGGGGCGCTCTCTGCTGTGGGGCCGGTGCTGATCGTGGGGGCGCTCTTTGCTGTGGGGCCGGTACTGATTGTGGGGGCGCTCTCTGCTGTGGGGCCGTTACTGATCGTGGGGGCGCTCTCTGTTGTCGGGCCTGTGCTGATCGTGGGGGCGCTCTTTGAGGTGGGGCCGGTGGTGATCGTAGGGGCGCTCTCCGTTGTGGGGCCGGTACTGATCGTGGGGGCGCGCTCTGCTGTGGGGCCGGTGCTGATTGTGGGGGCGCTCTCTGCGGTGGGGCCGGTGCTGCTTGTGGAGCGCTCTCAGCTGCAGGATGATTGGGTCGGTACTGCTCGTGCTGGCGGTCTCAGCTGCAGGATGATTGGGTCGGTGTGGATTGTGGGGGTTTGTGTGTTGCTCTTTTCTTATTCTCATATTATTTTTGACAGAAAAAGTACTGAACTCAAAAACGATTCGCTCGAACAGCAGCGGCCTCTCGATTGGAACGCGTGAGTGTGGGAAGGGGTTAATGATGTGAGGGGTCTGTGCAGACGCAGCGGGTGCTCATTGCTCCCCCCACAGTGGCACAGAGCTGCTCTTCTCGGGGCTCAGCAGAAGGTGAAGGGGACAGTGCCAGCGAGTCCATAGCGTCCGAACCCAGTGATGGCTTCCGTGGGACGATGGAGGCAGAACCGGAGACCGGCCCTTTTAATACCACCGGAAACATGGAGAGCAGCGCGTGCCCCAGCTGGCTGCGACAGGTAAGATGGGCACTCCCCACGTGCACACAGCGGGCACGCGGTCAGGCCGGATCTTCATTATCCCTTACCCCGAGCAGGAGCTGGAGGAGGCAGAGTTCATCCCCATGCCTGAATCTCCCGCATTTCTCAGTATGGACTTCTCCCAGGACCAGGCTCTACCGCTGGAAGAGCCGCACAAGAAACCGGCAGATGAGACGGCCACACAGGTACTGGAGGCGGCGGGGCCGAGAGAATGGCGGGGGCGGCGGGGCCGAGAGAATGGCGGGGGCGGCGGGGCCGAGAGAATGGCGGGGGCGGCGGGGCCGAGAGAACTGCGGAGGCAGCGGAGCCAAGAGAATGGCGGTGGTGGGGCCGAGAGAATGGCGGTGGTGGGGCCGAGAGAATGGCGGAGGCGGCGGGGCCGAGAGAATGGCGGGGGCGGCGGGGCCGAGAGAATGGCAAAGAAAGAGAGAGATTGGTGGCGGAGGGGGCTGGGATGAGATATTGGAGGGGGAGGGGCCAAGAGGTTGGTGGGGGAGGGGCTGAGAGATTGGAGGGGGAGGGGCCGAGCGATTGGGGGCGGGGACGAGCGATTGGTGAGGGAGGGGCCGAGAGATTGGTGGTGGAGGAGGGGGCGGGGCCGTGCTTGTGATATCCTACATAAACCTATTTCCAGGAGGCCCAGACTTGTGTATGCAGCTCTCTGCAGGAAGAGGTGAAGAGACTGCAGGGACTGGTAAGCGCCTGTATGAGCGAGCAGGAGAGCCTGCGCAGAGACAATGCTCGGCTGGCGGTGCAGGTTCAGGCGCTGGAGGAGCGGCTGCAGGCAGCATCTCAGGTTGGTGTGAGAGTCTGTGCGATGTCACTAATCCTCCATTGTTCCTCATGGAAATGTGACGTCCTGCTTGTCTTTCTAGGAAGGTCAGATGGTCAGTAAACAAGGGGAGATGATCCAGGTGCTGCAGAGACAGGTAACAGAGCATGCTCACTGCCCTCCCCATGTACTCCGTCTGCCTGCTGCTCAGAAAAGATGGACGGACACACACACACACACACACACACACACACACACACACACACACACACACACACACACACACACACACACACACACACACACACACACACACACACACACACACACACACACACACGGACATGTACGTTTCATTGTCTTTACTGGAGAGGATTGTGCAGATACACGGCCGGCTCGCGGCTCTCCCACCCCAGGTGGCACTCCGCTGTCGGGGGCACAGGACCTCTCTGTATAAGACCAGTCTTAGCACCAGTACTCCATGAGGTGTATATGTAAGGGCCGGCTGGTAGAGGGCTTAGGGGTCCGCCAGCAGCCATCATGCCCTGAATAAGCTGCTCTTCTCCCTGCAGGTGGCGCTCTGGATGAAGGGCGCGTCCTCAGCCGCCGGCAGCACAGAGACCTCCAGAGAAGACTGTGATGAGGGCTCCTGGTGCTTCTTGGGCACAGACCCCTGTCGCTCTGCTTCTGGGACCCCCATGTGATTTCTGCACCACAGCCCGTTCCTGTTATAAATGAAAAGACTTGTCAGTGCCTTATCTGAGCACAGCGCCCCCTATGTGCCCGTGGGGATTATTGCCAGACTGGACAGTTTCTGCACGCCAAAGATGTACAGGCTAAAGTGAATGCGGGCACTGGCAGGGCCGGCGTACGGTCAGCAGTATTCAGCCACGCTCCGGGCCCGCCGCACACTAAATGTGAAATTAAACACTGTGTAAAGCTAAGCCGCTGTGTGCCCAATACTGTGCAGAAAGTAAGTGCCCCCCCCCCCCCCCCTGGTGTGCCACCAGCATGCACCCTGAGCACCACCAGTGTGCCTCATACTGTGCAGAAAGTAAGTGCCCCCCCACCGTGTGCCACCATCATGCACCCTGAACACCACCAGTGTACCTCATACTGTGCAGAAAGTAAGTGCCCCCCCCCCGGTGTGCCACCATCATGCACCCTGAGCACCACCAGTGTGCCTCATAGTGTGCAGAAAGCAAGTGACCCCCCCCCCCCCGGTGTACCACCATCATGCACCCTGAGCACCACCAGTGTGCCTCATACTGTGCAGGAAGCAAGTGCCCCCCCAGTGTGCCACCATCATGCACCCTGAGCACCACCAGTGTGCCTCATACTGTGCAGGAAGCAAGTGCCCCCCCCCCCCAGGTGTACCACCATCATGCACCCTGAACACCACCAGTGTGCCTCACACTGTGCAGAAAGTGCCCCCCTCCCCCCCCGTGCACCATCATCATGCACCCTGAACACCACCAGTGTGCCTCATATTGTGCAGGGAGCAAGTGCCCCCCCCGTGTACCACCATCATGCACCCTGAACACCACCAGTGTGCCTCATACTGTGTAGAAAGTGCCCCCCCCCTCCCCATGTGCCACCATCATGCACCCTGAGTACCACTAGTGTGCCTCATACTGTGCAGGAAGCAAGTGCCCCCCCCGTGTACCACCATCATGCACCCGGAGTACCACCAGTGTGCCTCATACTGTGCAGAAAGTGCCCCCCCGTGTACCACCATCATGCACCCTGAACACCACCAGTGTGCCTCACACTGTGCAGAAAGTGCCCCCCCCCGTGTACCACCATCATGCACCCTGAACACCACCAGTGTGCCTCACACTGTGCAGAAAGTAAGTGCCCCCCTCCCTCCCCCGTGCACCACCATCATGCACCCTGAACACCACCAGTGTGCCTCATATTGTGCAGGGAGCAAGTGCCCCCCCCCCCCCTCCTCGGTGTACCACCATCATGCACCCTGAGCACCACCAGTGTGCCTCATACCGTGTTGAAAGTGCCCCCCCCGTGTACCACCATCATGCACCCTGAACACCACCAGTGTGCCTCATACTGTGTAGAAAGTGCCCCCCCCCCTCCCCATGTGCCACCATCATGCACCCTGAGTACCACTAGTGTGCCTCATACTGTGCAGGAAGCAAGTGCCCCCCCGTGTACCACCATCATGCACCCGGAGTACCACCAGTGTGCCTCATACTGTGCAGAAAGTGCCCCCCCGTGTACCACCATCATGCACCCGGAGTACCACCAGTGTGCCTCATACTGTGCAGAAAGTAAGTGCACCCCCTTGTGCCACTATCATACACCCTGAGCACCACCAGTGTGCCCAATACTGTGCAAAAAGTAAGTGCCCCCCCGTGTGCTTCATACTGCAGAAAGTAAGTCCCCCCCCCCCCGTGTGCCCAATACTGTGCAGAAAGCAAGTGCCCCCCTGTGTGCCTCCATCATACACCCTGAGCGCCACCAGTGTGCGTCATACTGTGCAGAAAGTAAGTGCACCCCCGTGTGCCCCATTCTATGCACCCGGGCACAGCACAGAGAAACGGACGCTATGATCTGCTGCACAAATCAGGATTGTGTCTGAGCTCCCATATGTTATGATCGGCCCATGTGTGGGGTCGTGGCTGGGTTCCCATATGTTATGAGCGGCCCCATGTGTCGGGGTCGTGGCTGGGCTCCCATATGTTATGAGCGGCCCATGTGTCGGGGTCGTGGCTGGGCTCCCATATGTTATGAGCGGCCCATGTGTCGGGGTCGTGGCTGGGCTCCCATATGTTATGAGCGGCCCCATGTGTCGGGGTCGTGGCTGGGCTCCCATATGTTATGAGCGGCCCATGTGTCGGGGTCGTGGCTGGGCTCCCATATGTTATGAGCGGCCCATGTGTCGGGGTCGTGGCTGGGCTCCCATATGTTATGAGCGGCCCATGTGTCGGGGTCGTGGCTGGGCTCCCATATGTTATGAGCGGCCCATGTGTCGGGGTCGTGGCTGGGCTCCCATATGTTATGAGCGGCCCATGTGTCGTGGTCGTGGCTGGGCTCCCATATGTTATGAGCGGCCCCATGTGTCGTGGTCGTGGCTGGGCTCCCTTATGTTATGAGCGGCCCCATGTGTGGGGTCGTGGCTGGGCTCCCATATGTTATGATCGGCCCCATGTGTTGGGGTCGTGGCTCGGCTCCCATATGTTATGATCGGCTCCATGTGTCGGGGTCGTGGCTGGGCTCCCATATGTTATGATCGGCCCCATGTGTGGGGTCGTGGCTGGGCTCCCATATGTTATGAGTAGCCCATGTGTCGGGGTCGTGGCTGGGCTCCCATATGTTATGAGCGGCTCCATGTGTCGGGGTCGTGGCTGGGCTCCCATTTGTTATGAGCGGCTCCATGTGTCGGGGTCGTGGCTGGGCTCCCATATGTTATGAGTAGCCCATGTGTCGGGGTCGTGGCTGGGCTCCCATATGTTATGAGCGGCTCCATGTGTCGGGGTCGTGGCTGGGCTCCCATTTGTTATGAGCGGCTCCATGTGTCGGGGTCGTGGCTGGGCTCCCATGTTATGAGAGGCTCCATGTGTCGGGGTCGTGGCTGGGCTCCCATATGTTATGATCGGCCCCATGTGTCGGGGTCGTGGCTGGGCTCCCATATGTTATGAGCGGCCCCATGTGTCGGGGTTGTGGCTGGGCTCCCATATGTTATGAGCGGCCCCATGTGTCGGGGTTGTGGCTGGGCTCCCATATGTTATGAGCGGCCCCATGTGTCGGGGTTGTGGCTGGGCTCCCATATGTTATGAGCGGCCCCATGTGTCGGGGTTGTGGCTGGGCTCCCATATGTTATGATCGGCCCCATGTGTCGGGGTTGTGGCTGGGCTCCCATATGTTATGATCGGCCCATGTGTCGGGGTTGTGGCTGGGCTCCCATCTGTTATGATCGGCTCCATGTGTCGGGGTCGTGGCTGGGCTCCCATATGTTATGAGCGGCCCATGTGTCGTGGTCGTGGCTGGGCTCCCATATGTTATGAGCGGCCCCATGTGTCGTGGTCGTGGCTGGGCTCCCATATGTTATGAGCGGCCCCATGTGTGGGGTCGTGGCTGGGCTCCCATATGTTATGAGAGGCTCCATGTGTCGGGGTCGTGGCTGGGCTCCCTTATGTTATGATCGGCCCATGTGTCTGGGTCGTGGCTGGGCTCCCATATGTTATGATCGGCCCATGTGTCGGGGTCGTGGCTGGGCTCCCATATGTTATGATCGGCCCATGTGTCGGGGTCGTGGCTGGACTCCCATATGTTATGAGCGGCCCCATGTGTCGGGGTCGTGGCTGGGCTCCCGCGTATCTTATATTCGGGTTGTTCTGTGCTCGGCACATTAAACCTCGGCTTCGCCTCTGCTTGCCCGGGATCGCGGTGCACCTGCATATACTCAGCCTAACATGAACTCCGGCTGCAGCCACCTAATCACTTCTCACAGGACTGGGGGTCTCACCCTTGGACCCCTGTCAGATTCTCCCCTGTTCAGTAGACTATTTAGCTATATCGCTGCTCACAGATGATAGAGAAAACCTCCACAAAAAAGTAACAAAAACCAGCTCCTCTGTACTCAGAAGTACAGCTCTCCCTCAGGTACCGGGCGCTGATCAGTAAAAACCAGTCCATATAAAATACCAAATAAGGAAGAAGAAGATGGCACGGACCGGTCCATAAAAAATATTCACCTTTATTGAATCACATTAAAACGTGAAGCGGGGAGAAGAGTGCTTCACCTGGAGGACGACGGCCGTTTTGTGCCTATCTGCGTTTCTACGGGTCACTATACACAGAGGAAGTGACGGAGGTCAGTATACAGTTAGGTCCATATATATTTGGACAGAGACAACATCTTTCTAATTTTGGTTCTAGACATTACCACAATGAATTTTAAACAAAACAATTCAGATGCAGTTGAAGTTCAGACTTTCAGCTTTCATTTGAGGGTATCCACATTAAAATTGGATGAAGGGTTTAGGAGTTTCAGCTCCTTAACATGTGCCACCCTGTTTTTAAAGGGACCAAAAGTAATTGGACAGATGAAATAATTGTAAATAAACTGTTCATTTCTAGTACTTGGTTGAAAACCCTTTGTTGGCAATGACTGCCTGAAGTCTTGAACTCATGGACATCACCAGACGCTGTGTTTCCTCCTTTTTGATGCTCTGCCAGGCCTTCACTGCGGTGGTTTTCAGTTGCTGTTTGTTTGTGGGCCTTTCTGTCTGAAGTTTAGTCTTTAACAAGTGAAATGCATGCTCAATTGGGTTGAGATCAGGTGACTGACTTGGCCATTCAAGAATATTCCACTTCTTTGCTTTAATAAACTCCTGGGTTGCTTTGGCTTTATGTTTTGGGTCATTGTCCATCTGTAGTATGAAACGACGACCAATCAGTTTGGCTGCATTTGGCTGGATCTGAGCACACGGTATGGCTCTGAATACATCAGAATTCATTCGGCTGCTTCTGTCCTGTGTCACATCATCAATAAACACTAGTGACCCAGTGCCACTGGCAGCCATGCATGCCCAAGTCATCACACTGCCTCCGCCATGTTTTACAGATGATGTGGTATGCTTTGGATCATGAGCTGTACCACACCTTCGCCATACCTTTCTCTTTCCATCATTCTGGTAGAGGTTGATCTTGGTTTCATCTGTCCAAAGAATGTTCTTCCAGAACTGTGCTGGCTTTTTTAGATGTTTTTTAGCAAAGTCCAGTCTAGGCTTTTTATTCTTGATGCTTATGAGTGGCTTGCACCGTGCAGTGAACCCTCTGTATTTACTCTCATGCAGTCTTCTCTTTATGGTAGATTTGGATATTGATACGCCCCCTCCTGGAGAGTGTTGTTCACTTGGTTGGCTGTTGTGAAGGGGTTTCTCTTCACCATGGAGATTATTCTGCGATCATCCACCACTGTTGTCTTCCGTGGGCGCCCAGGTCTTTTTGCATCGATGAGTTCACCAGAGCTTTCTTTCTTTCTCAGGATGTACCAAACTGTAGATTTTGCCACTCCTAATATTGTAGCAATTTCTCGGATGGGTTTTTTCTGTTTTTGCAGCTTAAGGATGGCTTGTTTCACCTGCATGGAGAGCTCCTTTCACCGCATGTTTACTTCACAGCAAAACCTTCCAAATGCAAGCACCGCACCTCAAATCAACTCCAGGCCTTTTATCTGCTTAATTGAGAATGACATAACGAAGGGATTGCCCACACCTGTCCATGAAATAGCCTTGGAGTCAATTGTCCAATTACTTTTGGTCCCTTTAAAAACAGGGTGGCACATGTTAAGGAGCTGAAACTCCTAAACCCTTCATCCAATTTTAATGTGGATACCCTCAAATGAAAGCTGAAAGTCTGAACTTCAACTGCATCTGAATTGTTTTGTTTAAAATTCATTGTGGTAATGTCTAGAACCAAAACTAGAAAAATTTTGTCTCTGTCCAAATATATATGGACCTAACGGTATAATACCCCAACACACCTGGCAATGTGTAATCCGTGTGACGTCACCACCCCCTAAAAAATGCTTACAAAACATAGTTACTCTATTACCGCAGCAGAAGGAAAACAATTAGATCATGAAAAGCTAGAGATGTCTAATTTATCACGTAATACCTGTAAGGAGCCGGCGCTCGTCTGCGCAAGATCCACCTCGCTGCTCTTCTCTGGAGGAGCCGGTGCCAATCTCCTCCTCGTGGAGGTCCGTGATCCGGCTCTACACCAGCAAATACACCTGAATTACCATACAACCCTTAGATGTTGTATTAGTCTCTGAGAGACTTCAGTCTGAATAGACTTCATGTTCCCGAAAGCGTATAAACATCGGACGAATGGTTTTGCCTCTGTAAAAGAACAAACATGGGCAAAATAATTACATCGACCACAAACTATGTGCGACATGAAGTGAGTTCTCTGCAGTATGGTATACATCACCTATTGTAAGGGATTTGTCTGTAAGATGGAGCGCACAGAAACTACAATTGAACATTTAAAAAATTACCTTTACTGCCTGTTTGCAACCAATTTTTGGAACACAGCTGCATCACTTCTTATTGCTGCCAAAGAATTACCATCTATATTACCCACACTAAAGCCCAGAGGGCCTATACGGCACAGCCTTTCTCCTTCTGGGACTTGCTGTTCTACCTGTAAGTGAGAAATGAAAGATTTCTACAAGTTTATCTTCCTGGTTGCCTTAAACATGTCAATCCTAAACTGGGTAAAATCAAAAAAGTCTCTGGGATACAATAGTTTAAGCCTTTGGAGAGCAAAACCAATGCGTTTACCCAAAGAGATTTATTAAATTGTAGCTAGAAAAAAAAGATTAATTTTTAGCTTTAAATTTAGTGCAATGGATAGGCAAATTAGCTTCGCTATATACAAATATTGGCATATATTAGAACAAGACGTCTGAGATAGTAGCAAGTGGCCCCTGATCTCCTGTAGAAGTAAAAACCTAAAAGATTTATTGGGGCACAACGGATTTAAGTGCCCTTCCAAAAACTGGTTGCAAACAGGCTGTAAAGGTAATTTTTTAAATGTGGCAATTGTAGTTTCTGTGCGCTCCATCTTACAGACAAATCCCTTACAATAGGTGATGTATACCATACTGCAGAGAACTCACTTCATGTCGCACATAGTTTGTGGTCGATGTAATTATTTTGCCCATGTTTGTTCTTTTACAGAGGCAAAACCATTCGTCCGATGTTTATACGCTTTCGGGAACATGAAGTCTATTCAGACTGAAGTCTCTCAGAGCCTAATACAACATCTAAGGGTTGTATGGTAATTCAGGTGTATTTGCTGGTGTAGAGCCGGATCACGGACCTCCACGAGGAGGAGATTGGCACCGGCTCCTCCAGAGAAGAGCAGCGAGGTGGATCTTGCGCAGACGAGCGCCGCGTCCCACAGGGATTACGTGATAAATTAGACATCTCTAGCTTTTCATGATCTAATTGTTTTTCTTCTGCTGCGGTAATAGAGTAACTTGTATGTTTTGTAAGCATTTTTAGGGGGTGGTGACGTCACACGGATTACACATTGCCAGGTGTGTTGGGGTATTATATACTGACCTCCGTCACGTCCTCTGTGTATAGTGACCCGTAGAAGCGCAGATAGGCGCGAAACAGCCGTCGTCCTCCAGGTGAAGCACTCTTCTTCCCGCTTCACGTTTTAATGTGATTCAATAAAGGTGCTGACAGACACGGCTGGAATGCAGACAGGCAGATACTGGCAGGTATGAACGCAGGCTGGATAGGGACCAGTACAGACTGGGATACAGGAACAGAGCCGCGGGTGCGGTGGACTAGCAGAGCAGAATGGCAGGCGCGGAGGACAAGCGGGGTAGAGCAGAGCGAAACCGCAGGTGCGGTGGACAAGCAGAGCGAAACTGCAGGTGCGGTGTACAAGCAGAGCAGAGCGAAACCGCAGGTGCGGTGGACAAGCAGAGTGTTACGCTCGCGCCCGGACTGACTGGCGTGATTAGTGATCCCACTGTACCATGAACCGAGGGTGCCTGGAGGGGCGTAACTAAGTATCAACCCGATCCAACCAAGGTCGCACGGCGGCTCAGTCGACTCCGTGAACCAAGGAGGAACCGAGCAGAGGGACCAGGTGCTACTCCAGGTCAGACCCCGGTCACAGCTGTTGACCCACACCGGGGAATGCAGGAACAGGCCGGTTAGATTGGCATACTGACAGGTGGGTATTGGCAGGCACGGCTGGTATGCAGACAGGTGGGTGCTGGGAAGCACGGCTGGTATGCAGACAGGTGGGTACTGGCAAGCACGGCTGGTATGCAGACTGGGTAGGGTCCAGTACAGACTGGGAGACAGGAACAGAGCCACAGATGCGGTAGACAAGCAGAGTAAAGCGAAACCGCTGGAGCGGAGAACTAGGCAGAGCAGAGCGGAACCGCTGGAGCGGTGGACAAGGCAGAGCAGAGCGAAACCGCAGGTGCGGTAAGCAGAGCAGAGTGAAACCGCAGGTGCGGTCGACAAGGCAGAGCAGAGAGGAACCGCCGGAGCGGTGGGCAAGACAGAGCAGAGAGAAACCGCCGGAGCGGTAGACAAGGCAGAGCAGAGCGAAACCGCCGGAGCGGTGGACAAGGCAGAGCAGAGAGGAACCACCAGAGCGGTAAGCAAGCAGAGCAAAGCGAAACCGCAGGTGCGGTGGACAAGGCAGAGCAGAGAGGAACCGCCGCAGCGGTGGGCAAGGAGAGCGGAGCGAAACCGCTGATGCGGTGAGCAAGGAGAGCGGAGCGAAACTGCAGGTGCGGTGGACAAGGCAGAGCAGAACAGGGCTGAAGGTGCAGGCAGAGAGGACAGGGCTCTGGTCACATGGAACAGACTGGAAAATACAGGAAGATGGCTAGAACACAGGAGGTAGATACGGAGGAAGGGAAAAGGGACAAGCAGAATCACAAGGTACTTACAATGAAGTAGCGAGTGGACACAAAACTCACAAACAGAAGTACAGAGACAACGAGTTGGAGTTAGGTGCAGGTTCAGACACTGCAGGAAGAGGGAAGGTACAAACATAGAAACAAACAGGTAACAGACTAGGAGACAGTTCAGACAGGAACTGATACAGGAACGAGCCTGGGTATATAGCCCCCAGAGTGGCGGAAACAGACTAGAAGTCAAAGGTAACAGGCCTGGGTATGCGGCCCCCAGGGTGGCAGAAACAGACAAGAAGCAGAACAAGACCAGGCAACTCAGAGGCAAGGAGCACACCGATAGTTAGTGTTGCTCAGGCACCTCCTTCTGGGTGGAGGGGGTTTAAATATCCAGTGACTCACAGCAATAGGCTGGGGACGCATTAGGAGTGCACCCACTGCAGCTAGAAGAATCAGGAAGTAACCGGGCCGCCGCCCTAAGCAATCAGACAAGAGACATGCACACAGCATGAACTGGAGCAAGGTTTGCAGGCTGGACTGACAGGTAAGATTGCGGTCTTGCATAGTGGGAGGTGGTGCACTATGCAAGCACGCCGCCAGGGATGTTACAGTACCCCCCCCTTTACGCCCCCTCTTCTTCAAGCCTGCAAGGGTCTTCTGCAGAGAATTTGGAGGCCAATCCTTCTCTTCAAGAGGATTACCTAAACACATGCTAAAAAGAAAGAAAGAAATGTTTATTAAATGGAAAGAGGGAGGCATATCTAAAGAAGATTATAATGCAGTCTGCAGATCCTGCAGGGCACGTATCAGGTTAGCTAAAGCTGACAATGAATTAAGGCTTGCAAGAGATGTCAAAAGCAATAAAAAAGGATTTTGGGGGTATGTCAAAAGTAAAAGAAAAGTCAAAGATGCTATAGGATTTTTACAGGATGAAAATGGAGAAATGGTAAGAGAGGATGTTGAGAAGGCCGAACTTTTTAATTCCTATTTTGCATCTGTTTTCCCTCAGAAAGAAAATGTAACATCAACTGATCTTCACTGTCCTTTTAAAGGAATAGAGGAATCCAAGTTATCTGTAAACAGAAAGCTTGTGAGGGAATATTTAGCTAACATAAATGAGTTCAAGTCTCCAGGTCCAGATGAATTACACCCCAGAGTACTGAAGGAGATCGTAGAAGAAATTTTAGAACCACTCTCCATAATCTTTGAAAATTCTTGGAAAACAGGAGAAGTCCCAGAAGACTGGAGAAGAGCAAATGTTGTTCCTATCTTCAAAAAGGGGAAGAAGGTGGACCCAGGGAACTATAGGCCGGTGAGTCTGACTTCTATACCAGGAAAGATCTTTGAACAAATTATTAAACAACATGTATGTAAGTACATGGATAAGAATGAAGTGATTAACCAGAGTCAGCATGGGTTTGTAACTAACAAGTCATGTCAGACTAACTTAATTTCCTTCTATGACAGAATCACTGACTGGGTGGATCAGGGAAATGCTGTAGATATAGTATATCTTGACTTCAGCAAAGCATTTGACAAAGTATCTCACATCATCCTTATTGAAAAAATGACCAAGTATGCAATGGACCAGGCAACTGTTAGGTGGATTCATAACTGGCTTAGTGATCGGACTCAAAGGGTGGTTGTAAATGGCTTCACATCCAGCTGGATGAATGTCTCAAGTGGGGTACCACAGGGCTCCATCCTGGGACCTGTATTGTTCAACATCTTTATCAATGATTTAGATGAAGGAATTGAGGGTAAACTGATTAAATTTGCTGATGACACAAAGCTAGGAGGGATAGCTAATACTAGAGAAGAGAGAGAGAGGATTCAAAAAGACCTAAATAAACTGGAGCAGTGGGCAGCAACCAACAGAATGGTTTTTAACAGGGAAAAATGCAAAGTACTACATCTGGGCAATAAAAATGAAAAAAGCATATACAGAATGGGAGGAATAGAGCTAAGCAACAGTACATGTGAAAAAGACTTAGGTATACTAATAGATCATAGACTGAACATGAGTCAACAGTGTGATGCAGCAGCAAAAAAGGCAAATACAATTCTGGGATGTATTAACAGAAGCATACAGTCTAGATCACGTGAAGTCATTATCGGTCTTTACTCCTCTTTGGTCAGACCTCATCTGGAATACTGTGTACAGTTTTGGGCACCACATTTTAAAAAAGACATAGACAAACTGGAGCAAGTTCAGAGAAGAGCGACCAGAATGGTGACTGGTCTGCAAACCATGTCCTATGAGGAACGGTTGCAGGATTTGGGAATGTTTAGCTTGCAAAAAAGAAGACTGAGAGGAGACTTAATAGCTGTCTACAAATATGTCAAGGGCTGTCACATTGTAGAAGGATCATCTTTATTCTCATTTGCACAAGGAAAGACTAGAAGCAATGGGATGAAACTAAATGGGAGGAGACACAGATTAGATATTAGAAAAAACTTTTTGACAGTTAGGGTGATTAATGAGTGGAACAGGCTGCCACGAGAGGTGGTGAGTTCCCCTTCAATGGACGTCTTCAAACAGAGGCTGGACAGACATCTGTCTGAGATGATCTAGTGAATCCTGCTTTGAGCAGGGGGTTGGACCAGATGACCCAGGAGGTCCCTTCCAACTCTACCATTCTATGATACCTCTTCTGTCCATTAGAGGAAACGAAACTGGTATCATCTTGGTGACTAGTATGCTTCCTCTTATCAAGCCATCCTCAGTAGCAGATGAAGTGGGTGAAGTACCAGGAACAGCACACAGAAAAGTCTCTCTCCATTTGTTATCAGGTAGCACCCTGGTGGATTCAGGAGACAACTGGAGGTCCTCCGCCTGGTTGGAGGGGTGCAGAGACTCGGGGGTAACCACCGCCTTGACGTACACTTTGCCAAGCTTACTGGATGAAGTGGGCGGCGTACCGGGTGTAGGAAAGTCTCTCTCCGTTTATCAGGTAGCACCCCGGGAAATTCAGGAGACAATTGGAGGTCCCCAGCCTGGATGGAGGAGTGCAGAGACTCGGGGGTAATCACTGCTTTGAAATACACTTTGCCAAGCTTACTGGATGAAGTGGGCGAAGTACCAGGTACAGGGTGTAGGAAAGTCTCTCTCCATTTGTTATCAGGTAGCACCCCGGAGGATTCAGGAGACAACTGGAGGTCCTCTGCCTGGTTGGAGGGGTGCAGAGACTCGGGGGTAAACACCGCCTTGATGGATGTAAGACCAGATTTATTAGAGACGGAGGGTCCTTGCTTAGGGACCATCTTCAATCTGGTTTCAGAGATGACATGTCTGTAAGGCGGGACGGTACCTGAAGCCAGATCATTGGTACAATCGTCGAGACTGTGTGGGGACATCGCCTCCGCTTCTCTTCCTTCGGAGACTTCAGCGCACAGTGAGTCAGTGACTAGCAGATCTGGTGAAGAAGAAGAAGAAACTGCTGACTGTCCTGAAGATATGGGGACTGGACACCCCTTGTACCTTAGCAGTCCCCCAGGATACACCATGCAGGATCTCCAGACCTGAGCGGGCACTAGATCTCTCGGTTCAGGACGACCTGTGGGTAAGCCAGTCAGCACCTGGAACGTGAACTTCTTCATGTGTAATGCTCCAATCTGGAGCTTAATTTGTACAAACATATTTTGACTGTTTCGGAGTAGGGCTCGTCCTTCCGCTGACCATGCCCAAACCGGCTTCTGGAGTTGTCGGATGGGAATCAGACACAGACTCTTCAAGGCTTTAAGCCCGAAACTTCCGGTTAATCCGAGGCCTTCACTTGCCAAGGAGACAGTCATGGTCATCTGTGGAGAGGAAACACTAACGCCAAGGGCAGCCTCTCCTACAGGCCTAATGTCTTGGGATTCTCCAACCTTCGCTGGACAAAGACCGTCAGGGGGTCCCAAACAACCACAGCGGGACCGCAATCCGATTTTGTGACTGAGTTCCGGCCTCTGCTTCGCCTGACGAACATGGTCACCCTTCATGGATTCAGTGCGGGTAGCTGCTTTTACAGGCTGGTGAACAGGAGGTCTGTGGGAGGACAGAACCTGGCGTGATGGTTTACCTCTACGCCTTGCACGTCTGGACTGCCTCTTGAGGTTGGGAAGAGAAGTATTCTGTGGAGCATAGTCCTCCTGTGTGGATTCTGGGTGGGCAGTAGTCTCTTCGGGCTGGAGGACTGGTAGGCTACCTACACACATTACCCATCGGGGCTGCTCCAGGATACTGGGAAGGGAAGCTTTAGCAGAGGCTTCAGGATAAGGGTCATCGAAGACCATTAGAAAGGCCACCAGGAAGGCCTACAGGTCAAAGATGATAGGATCCCATGCTTCCCATAGGGGGGTGATCCATTTCAAGGCATCACCCGCTAGGTAGGACATCATAAATGCTACTTTAACCCGATCGGTAGGAAAATAGTGAGCATAGAACTTGAAATGCAGCATACATTGCTCCACAAATGCACGGCTTCGTTTTGGATCCCCATAGTACCGTGGTGGATCCGCAGGAACGAGTGCTGATAGATCCATTTGGGCTGATGCGTATATCGCCTGGGCCACAGCTTGAGAATTTTTTTTTTCTTGGTGCACGTATTCGCCAGACAAGGATTCAAAATGTCTCAGAGCGAAAGGCCGTGGGGCTCAACGGGAACCATGGCCTGAGCAAACTGTTACGCTCGCGCCCGGACTGACTGGCGTGAGCGTGATTAGTGATCCCACTTTACCATGAACCGAGGAGTGCCTGGACTGGCGTAACTAAGTATCAACCTGATCCGACCAAGGTCGCACGGCGGCTCAGTCGACTCCGTGAACCAAGGAGGAACCGAGTAGAGGGACCAGGTGCTACTCCAGGTCAGACCCCGGTCACAGCTGTTGACCCACACCGGGGAATGCAGGAACAGGCCGGTTAGACTGGCATACTGACAGGTGGGTATTGGCAGGCACGGCTGGTATGCAGACAGGTAGGTGCTGGGAAGCACGGCTGGTATGCAGACCGGTGGGTACTGGCAAGCACGGCTGGTATGCAGACTGGGTAGGGTCCAGTACAGACTGGGAGACAGGAACAGAGCCGCAGATGTGGTAGACAAGCAGAGTAAAGCGAAACCGCCGGAGCAGAGGACTAGGCAGAGCAGAGCGGAACCGCCGGAGCGGTGGACAAGGCAGAGCAGAGCGAAACCGCAGGTGCGGTAAGCAAGCAGAGCAGAGCGAAACCGCAGGTGCGGTGGACAAGGCAGAGCAGAGAGGAACCGCCGGAGCGGTGGGCAAGACAGAGCAGAGAGAAACCGCATGTGCGGTGGACAAGGCAGAGCAGAGCGAAACCGCCGGAGCGGTGGACAAGGCAGAGCAGAGCGAAACCGCTGGAGCGGTGGACAAGGCAGAGCAGAGAGGAACCGCAGGTGCGGTAAGCAAGCAGAGCAAAGCGAAACCGCAGGTGCGGTGGACAAGGCAGAGCAGAGAGGAACAGCCGGAGAGGTGGGCAAGACAGAGCAGAGAGAAACCGCTGACGCGGAGAGCAAGCAGAGCGGAGCGAAACCGCAGGTGCGGTGGACAAGGCAGAGCAGAACAGGGCTGAAGGTGCAGGCAGAGAGGACAGGGCTCTGTTCACATGGAACAGATTGGAAAATACAGAAAGATGGCTAGAACACAGGAGGTAGATACGGAGGAAGGGAAAAGGGACAAGCAGAACCAGATACACACAAGGTACTTACAATGAAGTAGCGAGTGGACACTAAACTCACAAACAGAAGTACAGAGACAACGAGTTGGAGTTAGGTGCAGGTTCAGACACTGCAGGAAGAGGGAAGGTACAAACATAGAAACAAACAGGTAACAGACTAGGAGACAGTTCAGACAGGAACTGATACTGCAACGAGATACAGGAACGAGCCTGAGTATACAGCCCCCAGAGTGGCAGAAACAGACTAGAAGTCACAGGTAACAGGCCTGGGTATACAGCCCCCAGGGTGGCGGAAACAGACTAGAAGTCACAGATACAGGTAACAGGCCTGGGTATGCGGCCCCCAGGGTGGCAGAAACAGACAAGAAGCAGAACAAGACCTGGCAACTCAGAGGCAAGGAGCACACCGATAGTTAGTATTGCTCAGGCACCTCCTTCTGGGTGGAGGGGGTTTAAATATCCAGTGACTCACAGCAATAGGCTGGGGACGCATTAGGAGTGCGCCCACAGCAGCTATAAGAATCAGGAAGTAACCGGGCCGCGATGAGCAGATCGCTTGTATGCAGCAGAAATGCTTATGTTGTATGAGCGCTGACCACTAGGTGGCGCTCATAGCAATTGAGACATGACAACCACAGGCGTCTACTGCAGACCCTGGGTTGTCATGCCCATCCATTGGTGACCCGCGATCACATGACGGGGTCACCGATGGGCGGGGCTTAGGACGCGCTTCCCGGAAGAGCATGCTGCTGTCAGAGATTGACAGCGGCATTCAACATGTTAACAGCCGCGGATGGATTGCGATTCCACCCGCGGCTGTTGCGGGCACATGTCAGCTGTAATAATCAGCTGACATGTGCTCGGTTCAGTGCGGGCTCACCGCCAGAGCCCATGATGAACCGGCCTTTCTGACCTGGTGCGTATTATTACTGACCAGGTCGGAAAGGGTTTAATCTCTCTGTACGGTGCTGTCATAGTGAAGGGTAAATATGATAATTGCTTACTGGTAATTTGATTTTCCAGAACCATGACAGCGCCGTGCTACTTCCCTCACTTCTTCTTTTACTTTGGTGGTGGAAAACGTCCTGTTTTAAAAAACAAAAAACAAAAACAAAACCCCACTGGTTTGTGTAAACTCTATAAGGTGAATGTTGATCACTATTGTTGTATGCATATGTCTTAACAAGGCAGTTACCTCTTATTGTCTGTAAACACACGGGGGAGGAGGAGAGGAGCCACCCCTTTTATTTTGATAGGTTTCCTGGGGTCGGATATCCTCTCTCTCTGCATGGTGCTGTCATGGTTCTGGAAAATCAAATTACCGGTAAGCAATTATCATATTTGCTGTTGCTGCTTTTGGTGACTGGCTGCAGCGCTGAGACAATACCAGTCAGTGTGCTCCGCAGCTCTAACTCTTCTAATGGTCCAAGTCACTGAGCTCACTGATTGGTTGCAGTGCTGAGACAATACCAGTCAGTGAGCTCCGCAGCTCTAACTCTTCTAATGACCCAAGTCACTGAGCTCACTGATTGGCTGCAGTGCTGAGACAATACCAGTCAGTGAGCTCCGCAGCTCTAACTCTTCTAATGACCGAAGTCACTGAGCTCACTGATTGGCTGCAGTGCTGAGACAATACCAGACATGGGGAGCAGCAGGGAAGAACTAGTGCTGGACCCAGGGAGGGGGGGTAAAGCCAGTTTATTTTTATTTTTTTTTTTATTATAAAACTGCAGCTGAGGGACAGGTGTTGGGCGGCGGCCTTGTTGGCTTTGGCGGGGTCTCGCTGCAGAAGCGGCTTCAGTCACACTTTACATGGACATGTTGTGGGGTTTGGCACTGTGCACTGGCCAATGTCTACTGTGGGGGGCGCTGCCAGCGTCTGACACAGCAGCGTGTTGTTCTGTACAGGCCGATGATCCCTCCTCATCTGCCCACACAGGTCGCACCATGTGATAAACAGACAATTACACAGCTAGGACTGAAGATGTTCAGACACTGGAGCCACTGCTCAGCAGATGTCCCGCGGATGCTGGACACTACATGGCAGGAGCCTCGTCTGTATGGCCAGACACTGTGACGCCCTCTACAGTCCTGAGAAAGTAACATATACTATACAGACTACTGCAGGCGGCCTCGTACCTGTGTCAGCGGCGGGATGGTGGAGGCCGAGGCTTGCTTCTAATTGTCTCACACTTGGGAATATGTCGTTCAGCTGCACGTGGAGCAAAGCGCCGGCTGCAGTGAGGACACGACACATAATCGGGGTTCTCCTCGGGGGGAGGAGGAGGAAGGTCAGATATCCTCCCACCTCTGGCAATAACATCCTGCACTACCCGTGCCTGACGGATCGTCCTCAGGAAAGACTCATGCTTCTGACGCCAGGAGTTAACCTTCACCTGAGAAAAAGAGAAACGTGGACATAGGGGATGAAAAAGCAAATACAGACCAGTGACATATCAAGATTTATGAGGTCAAGGAGAGAAGGTGAAGAGAAGATGCGGGAAGTAAGAAGGCAAAGAGAGAAGGTGAAGAGAAGACGCGGGAGGTAAGAAGGCAAGGAGAGAAGGTGAAGAGAAGATGCGGGAGGTAAGAAGTCAAGGAGAGAAGGTGAAGAGACGGTGCGGGAGGTAAGAAGGCAAGGAGAGAAGGTGAAGAGAAGATGTGGGAGGTAAGAAGGCAAGGAGAGAAGGCGAAGAGAAGGTGTGGGAGGTAAGAATGCAAGGAGAGAAGGTGAAGAGAAGATGTGGGAGGTAAGAAGGCAAGGAGAGAAGGCGAAGAGAAGGTGTGGGAGGTAAGAATGCAAGGAGAGAAGGCGAAGAGAAGGTGTGGGAGGTAAGAATGCAACGAGAGAAGGTGAAGAGAAGATGCGGGAGGTAAGAAGGCAAGGAGAGAAGGTGAAGAGAAGATGCGGGAGGTGAGAAGGTGAAGAGAAGGTGTGGGAGATAAGAAGGCAAGGAGAGAAGGTGAAGAGAAGGTGCGGGAGATAAGAAGGCAAGGAGAGAAGGTGAAGAGAAGATGCGGGAGGTAAGAAGGCAAGGAGAGAAGGTGAAGAGAAGGTGCGGGAGATAAGAAGGCAAGGAGAGAAGGCGAAGAGAAGGTGTGGGAGGTAAGAAGGCAAGGAGAGAAGGTGAAGAGAAGGTGCGGGAGATAAGAAGGCAAGGAGAGAAGGTGAAGATAAGATGCGGGAGGTAAGAAGGCAAGGAGAGAAGGTGAAGAGAAGGTGCGGGAGATAAGAAGGCAAGGAGAGAAGGTGAAGAGAAGGTGCGGGAGATAAGGCAAGGAGAGAAGGTGAAGAGAAGGTGCGGGAGGTAAGAAGGCAAGGAGAGAAGGTGAAGAGAAGGTGCGGGAGATAAGAAGGCAAGGAGAGAAGGTGAAGAGAAGGTGCGGGAGATAAGAAGGCAAGGAGAGAAGGTGAAGAGAAGGTGCGGGAGATAAGAAGGCAAGGAGAGAAGGTGAAGAGAAGGTGCGGGAGGTAAGAAGGCAAGGAGAGAAGGTGAAGAGAAGATGCGGGAGGTAAGAAGGCAAGGAGAGAAGGTGAAGAGAAGATGCGGGAGGTAGGAAGGCAAGGAGAGAAGGTGAAGAGAAGATGCGGGAGGTAAGAAGGCAAGGAGAGAAGGTGAAGAGACGGTGCGGGAGGTAAGAAGGCAAGGAGAGAAGGTGAAGAGAAGGTGCGGGAGGTAAGAAGGCAAGGAGAGAAGGTGAAGAGAAGGTGCGGGAGGTAAGAAGGCAAGGAGAGAAGGTGAAGAGAAGGTGCGGGAGGTAAGAAGGCAAGGAGAGAAGGTGAAGAGAAGATGCGGGAGGTAAGAAGGCAAGGAGAGAAGGTGAAGAGAAGATGCGGGAGGTAAGAAGGCAAGGAGAGAAGGTGAAGAGAAGATGCGGGAGGTAAGAAGGCAAGGAGAGAAGGCGAAGAGAAGGTGTGGGAGGTAAGAATGCAACGAGAGAAGGCGAAGAGAAGGTGCGGGAGATAAGAAGGCAAGGAGAGAAGGTGAAGAGAAGATGCGGGAGGTAAGAAGGCAAGGAGAGAAGGTGAAGAGAAGGTGCGGGAGATAAGAAGGCAAGGAGAGAAGGTGAAGAGAAGGTGCGGGAGATAAGAAGGCAAGGAGAGAAGGTGAAGAGAAGGTGCGGGAGGTAAGAAGGCAAGGAGAGAAGGTGAAGAGAAGGTGCGGGAGATAAGAAGGCAAGGAGAGAAGGTGAAGAGAAGGTGCGGGAGGTAAGAAGGCAAGGAGAGAAGGTGAAGAGAAGGTGCGGGAGATAAGAAGGCAAGGAGAGAAGGCGAAGAGAAGATGCGGGAGGTAAGAAGGCAAGGAGAGAAGGTGAAGAGAAGATGCGGGAGGTAAGAAGGCAAGGAGAGAAGGTGAAGAGAAGATGCGGGAGGTAAGAAGGCAAGGAGAGAAGGTGAAGAGACGGTGCGGGAGGTAAGAAGGCAAGGAGAGAAGGTGCGGGAGGTAAGAAGGCAAGGAGAGAAGGTGCGGGAGGTAAGAAGGCAAGGAGAGAAGGCGAAGAGAAGATGCGGGAGGTAAGAAGGCAAGGAGAGAAGGCGAAGAGAAGGTGCGGGAGGTAAGAATGCAACGAGAGAAGGCGAAGAGAAGATGCGGGAGGTAAGAAGGCAAGGAGAGAATGTGAAGAGAAGATGCGGGAGGTAAGGCAAGGAGAGAAGGTGAAGAGAAGGTGCGGGAGGTAAGAAGGCAAGGAGAGAAGGTGCGGGAGATAAGAAGGCAAGGAGAGAAGGTGAAGAGAAGGTGCGGGAGATAAGAAGGTAAGGAGAGAAGGTGAAGAGGAGATGCGGGAGGTAAGAAGGCAAGGAGAGAAGGTGAAGAGGAGATGCGGGAGGTAAGAAGGCAAGGAGAGAAGGTGAAGAGAAGATGTGGGAGGTAAGAAGGCAAGGAGAGAAGGTGAAGAGAAGATGTGGGAGGTAAGAAGGCAAGGAGAGAAGGCGAAGAGAAGGTGTGGGAGGTAAGAATGCAACGAGAGAAGGTGAAGAGAAGGTGCGGGAGGTAAGAAGGCAAGGAGAGCAGGTGAAGAGAAGATGCGGGAGGTAAGAAGGCAAGGAGAGAAGGTGAAGAGAAGATGCGGGAGGTAAGAAGGCAAGGAGAGAAGGTGAAGAGACGGTGCGGGAGGTAAGAAGGCAAGGAGAAAAGGTGAAGAGAAGGTGCGGGAGGTAAGAAGGCAAGGAGAGAAGGTGAAGAGAAGGTGCGGGAGGTAAGAAGGCAAGGAGAGAAGGTGAAGAGAAGGTGCGGGAGGTAAGGTGAAGAGAAGGTGCGGGAGGTAAGAAGGCAAGGAGAGAAGGTGAAGAGAAGGTGCGGGAGGTAAGAATGCAACGAGAGAAGGTGAAGAGAAGATGCGGAAGGTAAGAAGGCAAGGAGAGAAGGTGAAGAGAAGATGCGGGAGGTAAGAAGGCAAGGAGAGAAGGTGAAGAGAAGATGCTGGAGGTAAGAAGGCAAGGAGAGAAGGTGAAGAGAAGATGCGGGAGGTAAGAAGGCAAGGAGAGCAGGTGAAGAGAAGATGCGGGAGGTAAGAAGGCAAGGAGGGAAGGTGAAGAGGAGATGCGGCAGGTAAGAAGGCAAGGAGAGAAAGTGAAGAGAAGATGCGGGAGGTAAGAAGGCAAGGAGAGAAGGTGAAGAGAAGATGCGGGAGGTAAGAAGGCAAGGAGAGAAGGTGAAGAGAAGATGCGGGAGGTAAGAAGGCAAGGAGAGAAGGTGAAGAGAAGATGCGGGAGGTAAGAAGGCAAGGAGAGAAGGTGAAGAGAAGATGCGGGAGGTAAGAAGGCAAGGAGAGAAGGTGAAGAGAAGATGCGGGAGGTAAGAAGGCAAGGAGAGAAGGTGAAGAGAAGATGCGGGAGGTAAGAAGGCAAGGAGAGAAGGTGAAGAGACGGTGCGGGAGGTAAGAAGGCAAGGAGAGAAGGCGAAGAGAAGGTGCGGGAGGTAAGAATGCAACGAGAGAAGGCGAAGAGAAGATGCGGGAGGTAAGAAGGCAAGGAGAGAAGGTGAAGAGAAGATGCGGGAGGTAAGGCAAGGAGAGAAGGTGAAGAGAAGGTGCGGGAGGTAAGAAGGCAAGGAGAGAAGGTGAAGAGAAGGTGCGGGAGGTAAGAAGGCAAGGAGAGAAGGTGAAGAGAAGGTGCGGGAGGTAAGAAGGCAAGGAGAGAAGGTGAAGAGAAGGTGCGGGAGGTAAGAATGCAACGAGAGAAGGTGAAGAGAAGATGCGGAAGGTAAGAAGGCAAGGAGAGAAGGTGAAGAGAAGATGCGGGAGGTAAGAAGGCAAGGAGAGAAGGTGAAGAGAAGATGCTGGAGGTAAGAAGGCAAGGAGAGAAGGTGAAGAGAAGATGCGGGAGGTAAGAAGGCAAGGAGAGCAGGTGAAGAGAAGATGCGGGAGGTAAGAAGGCAAGGAGGGAAGGTGAAGAGGAGATGCGGCAGGTAAGAAGGCAAGGAGAGAAAGTGAAGAGAAGATGCGGGAGGTAAGAAGGCAAGGAGAGAAGGTGAAGAGAAGATGCGGGAGGTAAGAAGGCAAGGAGAGAAGGTGAAGAGAAGATGCGGGAGGTAAGAAGGCAAGGAGAGAAGGTGAAGAGAAGATGCGGGAGGTAAGAAGGCAAGGAGAGAAGGTGAAGAGAAGATGCGGGAGGTAAGAAGGCAAGGAGAGAAGGTGAAGAGAAGATGCGGGAGGTAAGAAGGCAAGGAGAGAAGGTGAAGAGAAGATGCGGGAGGTAAGAAGGCAAGGAGAGAAGGTGAAGAGACGGTGCGGGAGGTAAGAAGGCAAGGAGAGAAGGCGAAGAGAAGGTGCGGGAGGTAAGAATGCAACGAGAGAAGGCGAAGAGAAGATGCGGGAGGTAAGAAGGCAAGGAGAGAAGGTGAAGAGAAGATGCGGGAGGTAAGGCAAGGAGAGAAGGTGAAGAGAAGGTGCGGGAGGTAAGAAGGCAAGGAGAGAAGGTGCGGGAGATAAGAAGGCAAGGAGAGAAGGTGAAGAGAAGGTGCGGGAGATAAGAAGGCAAGGAGAGAAGGTGAAGAGGAGATGCGGGAGGTAAGAAGGCAAGGAGAGAAGGTGAAGAGGAGATGCGGGAGGTAAGAAGGCAAGGAGAGAAGGTGAAGAGAAGATGCGGGAGGTAAGAAGGCAAGGAGAGAAGGTGAAGAGACGGTGCGGGAGGTAAGAAGGCAAGGAGAAAAGGTGAAGAGAAGGTGCGGGAGGTAAGAAGGCAAGGAGAGAAGGTGAAGAGAAGGTGCAGGAGGTAAGAAGGCAAGGAGAGAAGGTGAAGAGAAGGTGCGGGAGGTAAGAAGGCAAGGAGAGAAGGTGAAGAGAAGGTGCGGGAGGTAAGAATGCAACGAGAGAAGGTGAAGAGAAGATGCGGAAGGTAAGAAGGCAAGGAGAGAAGGTGAAGAGAAGATGCGGGAGGTAAGAAGGCAAGGAGAGAAGGTGAAGAGAAGATGCTGGAGGTAAGAAGGCAAGGAGAGAAGGTGAAGAGAAGATGCGGGAGGTAAGAAGGCAAGGAGAGCAGGTGAAGAGAAGATGCGGGAGGTAAGAAGGCAAGGAGGGAAGGTGAAGAGGAGATGCGGCAGGTAAGAAGGCAAGGAGAGAAAGTGAAGAGAAGATGCGGGAGGTAAGAAGGCAAGGAGAGAAGGTGAAGAGAAGATGCGGGAGATAAGAAGGCAAGGGCAGAAGGTGAAGAGAAGATGCGGGAGGTAAGAAGGCAAGGAGAGAAGGTGAAGAGAAGATGCGGGAGGTAAGAAGGCAAGGAGAGAAGGTGAAGAGAAGATGCGGGAGGTAAGAAGGCAAGGAGAGAAGGTGAAGAGAAGATGCGGGAGGTAAGAAGGCAAGGAGAGAAGGTGAAGAGAAGATGCGGGAGGTAAGAAGGCAAGGAGAGAAGGTGAAGAGACGGTGCGGGAGGTAAGAAGGCAAGGAGAGAAGGTGAAGAGACGGTGCGGGAGGTAAGAAGGCAAGGAGAGAAGGTGAAGAGACGGTGCGGGAGGTAAGAAGGCAAGGAGAGAAGGTGAAGAGAAGGTGCGGGAGGTAAGAAGGCAAGGAGAGAAGGTGAAGAAAAGATGCGGAAGGTAAGAAGGCAAGGAGAGAAGGTGAAGAGAAGATGCGGGAGGTAAGAAGGCAAGGAGAGAAGGTGAAGAGAAGATGCGGGAGGTAAGAAGGCAAGGAGAGAAGGTGAAGAGAAGATGCGGGAGGTAAGAAGGCAAGGAGAGAAGGTGAAGAAAAGATGCGGGAGGTAAGAAGGCAAGGAGAGAAGGTGAAGAGAAGATGCGGGAGGTAAGAAGGCAAGGAGAGAAGGTGAAGAGAAGATGCGGGAGGTAAGAAGGCAAGGAGAGAAGGTGAAGAGAAGATGCGGGAGGTAAGAAGGCAAGGAGAGAAGGTGAAGAGAAGATGCGGGAGGTAAGAAGGCAAGGAGAGAAGGTGAAGAGGAGATGCGGCAGGTAAGAAGGCAAGGAGAGAAAGTGAAGAAAAGATGCGGGAGGTAAGAAGGCAAGGAGAGAAGGTGAAGAAAAGATGCGGGAGGTAAGAAGGCAAGGAGAGAAGGTGAAGAGAAGATGCGGGAGGTAAGAAGGCAAGGAGAGAAGGTGAAGAGAAGATGCGGGAGGTAAGAAGGCAAGGAGAGAAGGTGAAGAGAAGATGCGGGAGGTAAGAAGGCAAGGAGAGAAGGTGAAGAGAAGATGCGGGAGGTAAGAAGGCAAGGAGAGAAGGTGAAGAGAAGATGCGGGAGGTAAGAAGGCAAGGAGAGAAGGTGAAGAGAAGATGCGGGAGGTAAGAAGGCAAGGAGAGAAGGTGAAGAGAAGATGCGGGAGGTAAGAAGGCAAGGAGAGAAGGTGAAGAAAAGATGCGGGAGGTAAGAAGGCAAGGAGAGAAGGTGAAGAGAAGATGCGGGAGGTAAGAAGGCAAGGAGAGAAGGTGAAGAGAAGATGCGGGAGGTAAGAAGGCAAGGAGAGAAGGTGAAGAGAAGATGCGGGAGGTAAGAAGGCAAGGAGAGAAGGTGAAGAGGAGATGCGGGAGGTAAGAAGGCAAGGAGAGAAGGTGAAGAGGAGATGTGGGAGGTAAGAAGGCAAGGAGAGAAAGTGAAGAAAAGATGCGGGAGGTAAGAAGGCAAGGAGAGAAGGTGAAGAAAAGATGCGGGAGGTAAGAAGGCAAGGAGAGAAGGTGAAGAGAAGATGCGGGAGGTAAGAAGGCAAGGAGAGAAGGTGAAGAGAAGATGCGGGAGGTAAGAAGGCAAGGAGAGAAGGTGAAGAGAAGATGCGGGAGGTAAGAAGGCAAGGAGAGAAGGTGAAGAGAAGATGCGGGAGGTAAGAAGGCAAGGAGAGAAGGTGAAGAGAAGATGCGGGAGGTAAGAAGGCAAGGAGAGAAGGTGAAGAGAAGATGCGGGAGGTAAGAAGGCAAGGAGAGAAGGTGAAGAGACGGTGCGGGAGGTAAGAAGGCAAGGAGAGAAGGTGAAGAGACGGTGCGGGAGGTAAGAAGGCAAGGAGAGAAGGTGAATAGAAAATGCGGGAGGTAAGAAGGCAAGGAGAGAAGGTGAAGAGAAGATGCGTTAGGCAAGAAGGCAAGGAGAGAAGGTGAAGAGAAGATGCGGGAGGTAAGAAGGCAAGGAGAGAAGGTGAAGAGAAGGTGAAGAGAAGATGCGTTAGGCAAGAAGGCAAGGAGAGAAGGTGAAGAGAAGATGCGTTAGGCAAGAAGGCAAGGAGAGAGAGGGGGCGGCTGACCTGGGGCAGTGGGGACGTTCGATCCCTCTTCTTGTGCAGATACGGCTCTAGATCAGTTCCTTTGGCTCGGGCCTTGGAGGAGTCAAACACTTTCCTTCTGGAGCTGTGTGTCTTCTGGCATACCGCAGCATGCTTCTGCAGACGATGTGCCATAAAGCGTCGGCCACACAGCTGACATTGGACGAGCGGCT
Organism: Phyllobates terribilis; assembly: GCF_046119375.1. NCBI lineage: Eukaryota > Metazoa > Chordata > Amphibia > Anura > Dendrobatidae > Phyllobates > Phyllobates terribilis. Next base: position 7,764,976 of record NW_027362767.1, read on the forward strand.
GGCCCGGGTTCTGAGGGAAGTTTCCTTGGAGCAATATCTCCTCATCCAGGAGACCAGATGATGGAAGTCCCATGTCCTGCACCCTAGGAGCCTCCAGTGTGAGCTGATGAAATGTGTCTTCAACTTGTGTGACCGCAGGATGGCCCGAGCCTCTGCCTCCATGAGACTGCTGACGGGACTCTACTATTGAGAGGCTGCTATCCTCCTCAGCCTTCATCCTGCCCCAGCTGTACTGGTTTATGGAGTGGGCACTGTGCCTGGTGGCCGGCTCCCTGCTTCCACTATACTGGTCTATGGAAAGGTGACTATCTTTTATGGCCCTCTCCCTGCCCCCCCTGTACTGATCTATAGAGAGGGGGTTGTTGTTTGTGACCTTCTCTGTTCTGTCTTTGGTGGCCCTCTTCCTGCCTCCGCCGTCTCCTTCCTCCAGTTTGGTTCTTCTAGACCTCGTCTTGGTGTCTTGGATCTCTCGGGCCTTCCTTTCCTCCCATTCTGATTCTTCCTTTTCCTTCTGGATGCGCCGCAGTTCTTCCTCTGTTCTGCGCAGCTTTTCTCGCAGTAACGCCTCTTTCCTGCGGATTTCAGCCTCCAGATTCATCTCACGTTTCTCCAGTTCTTGCCATTGGTCAGGGCGACTTGGTCCCGACTTGGAGCGGACATGTGGCAGTGAGGGCTTGATGCTGGCAGCACTGGCTGATGGACAGCGGGGTACTTTGGGATGACTGTGAGGATACACGGGCTTTAGCAGGTGCGCCCTGTCCACACCTGCTGTCCTTTTCGCCACGGTCCAGTTAGAAGCCCAGGCCTTCTCCTCTAGAGGCTGCTGGGTTCTGGAGCCGGTGATCCGCTGGGAGATGCGCTCTTGTTGCTGCGTCAGAAGTTTTAGCATTTTCTGCTCTTTCTCCTGCAGCGCTCGCTCCTGGTATTCATTCTTTAACAGCTCCAGTTTAGAGGGAAGGAGGGGACCTTGTCTTGGACGGAGGGGCGACAGCTGACATTCACCCCGGCCCTCAGCAGACGTGAAGGAAGCCAGCGATAGTCTCGCCATCCTGGAAGGAAAGGACGGAGAAAAGTCAATACTCTATAGAGCAACCACCCATAGGTGAGCGAGGAAAGGTCAGATCCCAGAGCAGAACGCCCTGGGACCCGGCTCCACGCTACACGGCCGCCTCCCCGGGACCCGGCTCCACGCTACGCGGGCCGCCTCCCCGGGACCCGGCTCCACGCTACACGGCCGCCTCCCCGGGACCCATCTCCACGCTACACGGCCGCCTCCCCGGGACCCATCTCCACGCTACACGGCCGCCTCCCCGGGACCCGGCTCCACGCTACGCGGGCCGGCACCCGGCTCCACGCTACGCGGGCCGGCACCCCGGCACTAGGCTCCACGGGCCGCCTCCTCGGCACCCGACTCCACGGGCCGCCTCCATGGGACCCGGCTCCACGCTACAAGGGCCGCCAACCCCCCGGGACCCGGCTCCACACTACACGGGCCGCCTCCCACCAGGGACCCGGCTCCACACTACACGGGCCGCCAACCCCCCGGGACCCGGCTCCACACTACACGGGCCGCCAACCCCCCGGTACCCGGCTCCACACTACACGGGCCGCCTCCCACCCGGGACCCGGCTCCACACTACACGGGCCGCCAACCCCCCGGTACCCGGCTCCACACTACACGGGCCGCCTCCCACCCGGGACCCGGCTCCACACTACACGGGCCGCCAACCCCCCGGGACCCGGCTCCACACTACACGGGCCGCCAACCCCCCGGGACCCGGCTCCACACTACACGGGCCGCCAACCCCCCGGGACCCGGCTCCACACTACACGGGCCGCCAACCCCCCGGGACCCGGCTCCACACTACACGGGCCGCCAACCCCCCGGGACACGGCTCCACACTACACGGGCCGCCTCCCACCAGGGACCCGGCTCCACACTACACGGGCCGCCAACCCCCCGGGACCCGGCTCCACACTACACGGGCCGCCAACCCCCCGGGACCCGGCTCCACACTACACGGGCCGCCAACCCCCCGGGACACGGCTCCACACTACACGGGCCGCCTCCCACCAGGGACCCGGCTCCACACTACACGGGCCGCCAACCCCCCGGGACCCGGCTCCACACTACACGGGTCCCCGAACACATGCTGGCTATCTGGGGGGCCCTTACCGCACTCACTTGGGGCCACAGGACCGCTGCTCTCGCACTTCACTGCTCAGTTTTGTTGTGCTCGTTGCTAGGCAGCGAAGCGACGTGACGTCAGAGAAGGGCTGACGCTGATGGCATCATCATTAAGCGCCTACCGATCAGCTCTGTAGTCATAGGAACGGCTGGAGATCTGCAGGTGTGTGACCGGGAACCGCGTCTGTGAGCGGGGGAATGATAGGACTGCGGTATCATATACTGTACAACCCCCCCCCCACCCTCTGTGCGAGGAGGACAACCCCACCCCTCTGTACGAGGAGGACAACCCCACCCCCCTGTACGAGGAGGACAACCCCACCCCCCTGTACGAGGAGGACAGTCGCCCCCCCCCACCCTCTGTACGAGGAGGACAGTCGCCCCCCACCCTCTGTACGAGGAGGACAGTCGCCCCCCCCACCCTCTGTACGAGGAGGACAGTCGCCCCCCCCACCCTCTGTACGAGGAGGACAGTCGCCCCCCCCACCCTCTGTACGAGGAGGACAGTCGCCCCCCCCACCCTCTGTACGAGGAGGACAGTCGCCCCCCCACCCTCTGTACGAGGAGGACAGTCGCCCCCCCCACCCTCTGTACGAGGTGGACAGTCGCCCCCCCCACCCTCTGTACGAGGTGGACAGTCGCCCCCCCACCCTCTGTACGAGGAGGACAGTCGCCCCCCCCACCCTCTGTACGAGGTGGACAGTCGCCCCCCCCACCCTCTGTACGAGGTGGACAGTCGCCCCCCCCACCCTCTGTACGAGGTGGACAGTCGCCCCCCCCCACCCTCTGTACGAGGAGGACAACCCCACCCCCCTGTACGAGGAGGACAGTCGCCCCCCCACCCTCTGTACGAGGAGGACAGTCGCCCCCCCCCACCCTCTGTACGAGGAGGACAGTCGCCCCCCCACCCTCTGTACGAGGAGGACAGTCGCCCCCCCCACCCTCTGTACGAGGAGGACAGTCGCCCCCCCCACCCTCTGTACGAGGAGGACAGTCACCCCCCCACCCTCTGTACGAGGAGGACAGTCGCCCCCCCCACCCTCTGTACGAGGAGGACAGTCGCCCCCCCCACCCTCTGTACGAGGAGGACAGTCGCCCCCCCCACCCTCTGTACGAGGAGGACAGTCGCCCCCCCCACCCTCTGTACGAGGAGGACAGTCGCCCCCCCCACCCTCTGTACGAGGAGGACAGTCGCCCCCCCCACCCTCTGTACGAGGAGGACAGTCGACCCCCCACCATCTGTACGAGGAGGACAGTCGCCCCCCCACCCTCTGTACGAGGTGGACAGTCGCCCCCCCCACCCTCTGTACGAGGAGGACAGTCGCCCCCCCACCCTCTGTACGAGGAGGACAGTCGCCCCCCCCACCCTCTGTACGAGGTGGACAGTCGCCCCCCCCCACCCTCTGTACGAGGAGGACAGTCGCCCCCCCTACCCCCTGCACTAGGAGGAGAACAGTCGCCCCCCCACCCCCTGCACGGGATAGGACAACTTCCCCCCCCGTACGAGGAGAACAGTCACCCACCCCCTGCACGGGGAGGACAACTCCCCCCCCCCCCCCCCCTCTGTACGAGGAGGACAGTCGCCCCCCCCCCCTCTGTACGAGGAGGACAGTCGCCCCCCCCTACCCTCTGTACGAGGAGGACAGTCGCCCCCCCCTACCCTCTGTACGAGGAGGACAGTCGCCCCCCCCTACCCTCTGTACGAGGAGGACAGTCGCCCCCCCCTACCCTCTGTACGAGGAGGACAGTCGCCCCCCCCTACCCTCTGTACGAGGAGGACAGTCGCCCCCCCCTACCCTCTGTACGAGGAGGACAGTCGCCCCCCCCACCCTCTGTACGAGGAGGACAGTCGCCCCCCCCACCCTCTGTACGAGGAGGACAGTCGCCCCCCCCACCCTCTGTACGAGGAGGACAGTCGCCCCCCCCCCACCCTCTGTACGAGGAGGACAGTCGCCCCCCCCACCCCCTGTACGAGGAGGACAGTCACCCCCCCCACCCTCTGTACGAGGAGGACAGTCGCCCCCCACACCCTCTGTACGAGGAGGACAGTCGCCCCCCCCCACCCTCTGTACGAGGAGGACAGTCGCCCCCCCCACCCTCTGTACGAGGAGGACAGTCGCCCCCCCCCCACCCTCTGTACGAGGAGGACAGTCGCCCCCCCCACCCTCTGTACGAGGAGGACAGTCACCCCCCCCCACCCTCTGTACGAGGAGGACAGTCACCCCCCCCACCCTCTGTACTAGGAGGACAGTCGCCCCCCCCACCCTCTGTACTAGGAGGACAGTCGCCCCCCCACCCTCTGTACTAGGAGGACAGTTGCCCCCCCGTCCCATTGTACAATGAGGACAGCCCACCTTTCAGCGTTGTAGGAAAAGAAAATCCCGGCACTCACGTGTTGATAATCAGTTGATTTATTCCACAACTCACACAAGACGTTTCAGCCTGTCCAAGGCTTTTTTTCAACAATTGAAAAAAGCCTTGGACAGGCTGAAACGTCTTGTGTGAGTTGTGGAATAAATCAACTGATTATCAACACGTGAGTGCCGGGATTTTCTTTTCCTACAGACATTGTTTTCCACGTGCACCACTCTAGCTATACGGAGTGCCGACTATTCCTTTTTGATACTCACCTTTCAGCGTTAACCTTGCTGGCTCGTTGTTGTTGTTCTTTTTCTTATTGTGCTGTCATGGACTTGAGCATGTAACTTGCTGAGACCTTTAGTGCCTGAGCTGGAGCTCTTGAGTTTCATGCAGTTTATCTGACCTTGGGTTGAATTTTCCTTGACGTCCATTGCATGAAAACAAATCTGTCTTGAATGTTTTCCACTTGTGAATAATCTTTCTCGCTGTAGAATGATGGACTCCAGATTGTCTGGATTTGGCCTTATAACCCTCCTCAGAGTGATGGGCAGCAGCAATTACTTCTCTAGAGTCCTTGCTGGTGTCTTTCCTTCTTGGTATTGTTACTATGCGCTTGACTGCTCCCAACCGGCAAACAGAACAGCTGAAGCTCATCGGCCGGGGTCACACGGGTATAAAAAAAACGGTCCTTAGCACTGCTCCGATGTATACAGTGGTGTGAACGAGCCCTTACGGAGAGCATTTGATTAGCAGCAGCTGGCCACTATTTGCCCCCTAAATAGAAGCAGTAAGGGTGTACTTCATTTTCCACTCAGTTTTTCTAACGTGTGCGCACACGGGCGTGGCGGCAGGGCACATGGGCATGGCGGCAGCACAGCCGCGTGGCCCCCAGTCAGTCCCTTGTGTTTTCTATCCTTTTCAGGTGCCACTGTGTGTTTGCGGACTGTGCCAGTCTGCTCCACCCCCAGGATCATGACGGAGGGTGACACCTTTATCTGTCTGGACTATGAGGTCTTTGGGAAGGTTCAAGGTGTTTTCTTTCGCAAGCACACACAGGTAACTGAGGGACCGGCACATGGTGCACCAGCAGTGATGACCACCCTCCTGTTTGGGGGCCCTGTGTGACTTGTGTTTCCCCTGTTGCAGGCAGAGGGGACTCGTCTGGGTCTGGTCGGATGGGTGCAGAATACAGAACATGGAACGGTCAGAGGTCAATTACAAGGTCCTGTGGCCAAAATGCGGGAAATGCAGCAATGGCTGCAGAAAACAGGGAGCCCAAAGTCCAGAATCACAGGGGCCCAATTCCATAATGAGAAGAAGATCCTGCAGCTGGAACATGCCGGCTTCCAGATCCGCAAGTGACCGGCTCTGCTGTGCGGCGTCACGACTCTCGTAGTGGCCTGACCCATAGGACGGCTCTTGCTGCATAGAGCAGGTTTTGCCTCTCTGTGTACCCCATTGGGCTGAGCCCCATGGCCGCTACCAAGTCAGGTCGCAAAGACTAATATTGCATGCATGGACTCCCAACCTCAGCTTTGTGCTGCTCAGACCCTCACAATTCATAGTGACCACCCCACCATATATGTGATGTCCTACCAGTGCACGGTGTCTGCCGCCTCTACCCACTCCAATATTAAAGTGTTTGTCTTCTACTGATGATCCTCGTCTCTGCCTCCCAGCGTCCGATACGGCGTCCATTCACATCTGTCCTTAATACAGCCCTACGTACAATCTGTGGGTCACAGTATAAGGGGGGTCCTGTACGAGCCCCTCGTCTGCGTGTCACAGTATAGAGGGGGGTCCTGTACGAGTCCCTCGTCTGCGTGTCACAGTATAGAGGGGGGTCCTGTACGAGTCCCTCGTCTGCGTGTCACAGTATAGAGGGTGATCCTGTACGAGACCCTCGTCGGCATGTCACAATATAGAGGGGGGTCCTGTACGAGACCCTTGTCTGCGTGTCACAGTATAGAGGGGGTTCCTGTACGAGACCCTCGTCTGCGTGTCACAGTATAGAGGGGGGTCCTGTACGAGACCCTCGTCTGCGTGTCACAGTATAGAGGGCGTCTGCGTGTCACAGTATAGAGGGGGTTCCTGTACGAGACCCTCGTCTGCGTGTCACAGTATAGAGGGGGGTCCTGTACGAGACCCTCGTCTGCGTGTCACAGTATAGAGGGGGGTCCTGTACGAGACCCTCGTCTGCGTGACACAGTATAGAGGGCGTCTGCGTGTCACAGTATAGAGGGGGGTCTTGTACGAGACCCTCGTCTGCGTGTCACAGTATAGAGGGGGGTCCTGTACGAGCCCCTCGTCTGCGTGTCACAGTATAGAGGGGGGTCCTGTACGAGCCCCTCGTCGGCATGTCACACTATAGAGGGGGGTCCTGTACGAGACCCTCATCTGCATGTCACACTATAGAGGGGGGTCCTGTACGAGACCCTCGTCTGCGTGTCACAGTATAGAGGGGGGTCCTGTACGAGCCCCTCGTCTGCGTGTCACAGTATAGAGGGGGGTCCTGTACGAGCCCCTCGTCGGCATGTCACACTATAGAGGGGGGTCCTGTACGAGCCCCTCGTCGGCATGTCACAGTATAGAGGGGGGTCCTGTACGAGACCCTCATCTGCATGTCACAGTATAGAGGGGGGTCCTGTACGAGACCCTCGTCTGCGTGTCACAGTATAGAGGGCGTCTGCGTGTCACAGTATAGAGGGCGTCTGCATGTCACAGTATAGAGGGGGGTCTTGTACGAGACCCTCGTCTGCGTGTCACAGTATAGAGGGGGGTCCTGTACGAGACCCTCGTCTGCGTGTCACAGTATAGAGGGGGGTCCTGTACGAGACCCTCGTCTGCGTGTCACAGTATAGAGGGGGGTCCTGTACGAGCCCACCGTCTGCGTGTCACAGTATAGAGGGGGGTCCTGTACTGTTGAGGGAGGGCAGCAATGACCCTTCACGGTTGACCAAGTGAGTGTCAAATTATTATGTTACAAGGTTGATTGCGCAATTCAACAGAAAGCCAGATGGAGACAAAGTTCTATATGGGGGGATCCGGAGAATCTCTAACCCCGTTTATTCTACTTAGCATTATATATTGTTTTGAGTATATCAATAGCCAATCACCTACAGCCATACTACAGGCTTAAACCAATGTTAGTACAATTATTACGGAAACACATATATGGTCATATTATCGTTAGTTCGGTGCATGATGGAAAGTTACAAGGTTATACACATCCCGGCTCAGACTAGTTAGATAACAGGAGCACGGTGTTTCATAGAATGTTCTTGAGAGAAAAGGTTCCTGTGAGAAAATTGCATGTGAAGCAGGAGAAAAGAATAAAAGAATGTATGCTATGCACGGAGTAATAATAACATGATTTTAGAAGCAAGCAGCAGAAATGAAGTAACTATAGCATGAATATCGATATGTACTTTACAGTACGAGCCCCTCGTCTGCGTGTCACAGTATAGAGGGGGGTCCTGTACGAGCCCCTCGTCTGTGGGTCACAGCATAGAGGAGAACATGTCTATTATTGTTGTCACCACCAGGGGGCGGGGCTGACAACCTCCAACATTTGTATACAGGCTGGTTGTCGGCAGTAATAGATGTGGATGATGGTTGTAGTAGTGCAGATCGGAGCAGTAGTCCGGGATGTATAGGTAAGCTGTGTTGTATAGTAACTCTTTGTCCTTCTCCTTCTACAGCGGTGAGGCCGTGACCTGATGGTCTCCATGCTCCGAGCTTTGGCAGAAGAGGTGAGGTGCCGGCTGCGCTCGGCCGTGGCCGTCACCTCGGTGGCGCAGTGTGTGGAGGAGCTGGTGCTGAACAGCGTGGATGCGGGGGCCTCGTGCATCGCGGTGCGTGTGGACCTGGAAACCTTCAAGGTGCAGGTTGTGGACAATGGGTGCGGACTGTGCCGTGAAGACATGGAGCGCGTGGGCAGGAGGTACTTCACGAGTAAATGTCACACCGTCGAGGACCTGGAGGAGCTGCGGTTTTATGGTTTTCGGGGAGAAGCTATAGCGAGTATGGTGGACACGTCCAGCGTGGTGGACATCTGCTCCAAGCACAGAGACTCTCAGCAGACGTTCAGCAGACTCTTCCAGAAAGGGAACCCACTGGAGGTTGTGGAGGTAGAAAGCCCCCGACCCAGTGCTGGGACCACAGTCACCATCTACAGCCTGTTCTCCAGTTTGCCCGTCCGCAGGAGATGTCTGGACCCGGCACTGGAGCTGGAGCGGATCCGTCACCGGGTGGAGGCCATCTCTCTGCTGAGGCCGTGCGTCTCCTTCTCCTTGAGAAATGACTCTGCTCATTCTGTGCTGCTTCAGTTACCAAAAACCAAGGACCTGTGTTCCCGATTTTGCCAGATCTATGGCTTGTCCAGAAGCCAGGGCCTGCGGGAGGCGCAGCACACACACGGCACGTTCACAATGCAGGGACTCGTCAGCCGCGAGGGCCACTACAACAGGACCATGCAGTTCCTGTACGTCAACCAGCGCCTGGTCCTGAAAACGAGCCTACATAAACTCATGGACTCCATCATAAGGAAGGAGAGCGCCATCTGCAGAGCGAGCAGCCGTCCGCGCTCTGCCACTGATCTCTACGGTATCTTCATAGTTAATATCCAGTGTCCTGCGTCCGGGTATGACATCTGCTTTCAGCCGGATAAGACATTGATCCAGTTCCAGGACTGGGACGCGGTAATGAGCTGCACGGAGCAGGGGCTCAGGACTTTTCTGAAGAGGGAGAACCTGCTCCTAGAACCATCAAAAGAAGCCATGATCGCATCTAGCCAAAAACATAGGTCTGATTCATCCTGTGAGGAGGGTGAGCGGTCCGGCCCACCCCAGGACCCCTGGAAATCGCACCACTCAGATGCAGCTCATCTGAGATCCAAGTCTGTAAACAGGAGCAGTGATATCTCAGAAGCGGGGGCTCAGGAAGACCACCAGCTCCCTGGAACAGTCTCTCAGACACTCATGGTGTCACGCGACAGCAGGAAAGTATGTGACATCCAGGAGGTTGCAGGAAACCATGGTAGGAGCTCCCTACCTCCTCCTAATACCTGCACAATACACGAGGGGACAATGTTCACCACCACTCTGTCATGTGCCACGAGCAAGACCACCTCATCTGTACCCCCAAGCCCCTCTAACTCTAGATATAGCAATACTGGATCTGCCTCCACCACTCTATCCTGTACTACGAGTGAGAAGACCACCTCATCTGTACCCCAAAACTCCTCTAACCCTAGATATAGCAATACTGGATCTGCCTCCACTGCTCTGCCCTGTGCTATGAGTGAGAAGACCACCTCATCTGTACCCCAAAACTCCTCTAACCCTAGATATAGCAATACTGGATCTGCCTGCACCACTCTATCCTGTACTACGAGTGAGAAGACCACCTCCACTATACCCCACACTCCCCCTAACCCTGGATGTTCCAGTACTGGGTCGGTCTCCACTGTTCTGCCCTGTGCCATAAGTGAGAAGACCACCTCATTTGTACCCCAAAACCCCCTTAACCCTAGATGTCCCCAGACTGGATCTGTCTGCACTGCTCTGTCCAGTGCCACGAGTGAGAAGACCACCTCATCTGTACCCCAAAACCCCCCTAACTCTAGATGTCCCGGGACTAGATCTGCCTCCTCTACTCTGTCTTGTGCGACGAATGAGAAGACCACCTCATTTGTACCCTCAAACTCCTCTAACCCTAGATGTAGCAGTCCTGGAGCTGACTCCACCGCTCTGTCTTGTGCCACGAGTGAGACCACCTCATCTGTACCCCACACTCCCCCTTACCCTAGCTATAGCAGTCCTGGAGCGGCCTCCACTGCTCTGTCTTGTGCCACGAGTGAGAAGACCACCTCATCTGTACCCCACACTCCCCCTTACCCTAGATGTCCCGGGACTCGATCTGAGCCTCTACAGAAGGACATCAGTAAATCAGCTGTTTGTACAGCGATATCTGCTCCATATCCATTACCAAACGAACAACAAAAAGGCCGAGCAACCAAAAGGGTGAAGAATAAAAATCAGAGACCTGGTACAGAGCCCACGAAGATCCAGCTGAGCGTGGCCTCCAGCCTGGGGGGGACCCTGGACAAGTTCAGAAGACGCTATGGAAAGAAGTGTCCGGTGGATAGGGATTATCAGGAACAACCCCCCAAATGCCCTGGGAAGAGTGAAGCCATCCATCTTATCCATTGTGCTGGTACAGATATGCCCCCCTCTGCTGTGCGGACCACCCCGCCAGGACCGCCAGAGTATGTGGGCATAAAACAAAGAGAATCTCATCATCCAGAATGTTCCCCAACATTAACCACCAAACTGTGCCGGCTAAGGAACCAGAGCGAGAGGTGGTGGGGTACGGGTAAGCCTGCCCCGAGTGCACCCCACAGCCCCGCTGCCATCTGTGGTAACGGTGCCAATCAGATGCAGCAATCAGCACGGAGCCCCGGGGGGCGATCGGCTGATGACCCCCTAGATGGGCCCGTGTCCCATGAATGGCTGCACTGCTACCAAGAGTCTCTAGGTAAAAGTGTCTTCATTAACACCACGACAGGGCTCAGCAGTTATAGCGCCCCCACCAGGGACACGCCAGCTGCCTGCACCAAGGACTTCTCCAACATGGCGGTGAACGTGGTCTGCAGTAGCGGTATGTATACCTGTATGGTGGGGTGGAGGACCCCAATGAATCATTGTACAGAAGGCGTGTGACTGCAGCGTCTCCCGCTGGCCAGTTATGTCATCTCTGCTCTCATTGCTCTAGGCTTCCAGTATCAGAGTCATCCCTTTAAGAGTCAAGCCCTTTTACCTTTCCTGCCCAGGCCCCGGCATGAGAGAGACGCAGCAGCAGGACAGACAGGTAGTGATGGCCGCCGCTGCGTCACTGATAGACGGTGTAGTAATGGTGCTGTCTCCTGCAGATAATGGGGCCCTGTCCTCGCTCTACACTGAATGGACCAACCCGGTGTATGAGCGCCATCCAGTGGTGAGTGTGCTGGCCACCAATGGCATCTGTGCTGCATTCTGACTGCACATGTACACCTGTGCTACACGGAAATCTGCTCCTCCCGCGCCGGACGCCACACGTATGCGCCGGACGCCACACAGGACTGCATACACGTACAGTGGCATGTAAAAGTTTGTACACCCCTGGTCAAAATTCCAGTTATTGTGAACAGTTAAGCAAGTTGAAGATGAAATGATTTAAAAGGCCTAAAATTACAGATGACGCATTTCCTTTGTATCTTGGGCAAAATATATATTTTACCCTGCATGGTTAGTACCTAGTAGCGCCCCCTTTTGAGAGTATCACAAATTGTAAACGCTTTTTGCAGCCAGACAAGAGTCTTTCAGTTCTTGTTTGAGGGATTTTCATCCTTTCTTCCTTGGAGAATTCTTCCGGTTCTGTGAGATTTCTGGGGCGTCTTGCATGTTCTGCTATTTTGAGGTCTAGCTATAGATTTTCAATGATGTTCAGATTAGCAGACCGTGAGGGCCATTGTAAAACCTTCAGCTTGCGCCTTTTGATGTCGTCTATTGTGGATTGTGACGTGTGTTTAGGATCATTATCTATTTGTAGAAGCCATCCTATTTTCACAGATTTCATTGAATCGATTCTTCCCTCTACCCGTGAAATATTCCCCATGCCATTGGCTGCAGCACAACCCCAAAACATGATTGATCCTCCCCCATGCTTAATGGTTGGTGAGATGTTCTTTTCCTGAAATTCTGTGCCCTTTTTTTCTCCACACATACCTTTGATCATTGTGGCCACAGACTTCTATGTTACCTCATCGGTCCATGGGACTTGTTTCCACAATGCTTCAGGCTTGTTTAGATGTTCTTTTGCACTTCTGATGCTGAATTTTATGGTGAGGACGCAGGAGAGGTTTACTTCTGATGACTCTTCATTGAAGGCCATATTCGTGCAGGTGTCTCTGAACAGTAGAACAATGTACCACAACTCCAGACTCTGCTGAATCTTTCTGAAGGTCTTTTTCGGTCAGGGCTTCTGATTTGCCTCTCTAGCAATCCTACGAGCTGCTCTCACTAACATTTTGCTTGGTCTTCCAGACCTTATCTTGACCTCCACTGTTCTTGGTATCTGCCATTTCTTATTTACATTTCGAACTGAGGAAAGGGCAACTTGAAAACGCTTCGCTATCTTCTTATAGCTTCTCCTGCTTTGTGGCCTCCACCATTTTCAGCGCTCGGCGGCTGCTTAGAAGAAGCCATGGCTGCTGTTTATGGCACAAGGTTAGAGGAGGCTGGCTTTAATTTGCATCACCGGCCTTTCCCAACGATGATGGTGAACAAGCCATAACCCTAACAGACTAATTAAGGTCTGAAAAATTGGTCAAAGTTATCTGAGCACACAAATCTCCAAGGTGCACAAACTTTTACATCGGCTCATTTTCCTTTTTGTAATTTTTTAATGGTAAAAAATGACAGTATATACATTTTTCCCCCTAAAATACAAAGGAAATGCGTCATCTGTAACTTTAGGTCTTTTATAGATCATTTCATCTTCAATTTACTTAACTGTTCACAACAACAGTAATTTTCACCAAGGGTGCACAAACTTTTACATGCCACTGTGTGTGCCGCACAGGACCGTGTACATGTTTTCCCGACAGGACTATGATGATCTGGGCGACTGCTGATCTCTCTTCTCCATTCTCAGCTTGCGGTGGATGTGAGTCGGGAACATTCGGATGTTCTGTCAGTGAAGATCCACAACATTCTGTGTCCGTACCGTTTCACCAAGGAGATGGTGCACAGCATGAAGGTAAGAGTGCGGGGCACTGGTGGAGGGTCTGACCGCCCCCGCCGTCCATCTCTCTGCCGAGCCCCCACGGCCCATCTCTCTCTCTGCCGAGCCCCCCGCCGTCCATCTCTCTCTGCCGAGCCCCCCGCCGTCCATCTCTCTCTGCCGAGCCCCCCGCCGTCCATCTCTCTCTGCCGAGCCCCCCCGCCGCCCATCTCTCGCGGCCGAGCCCCCCCGCCGCCCATCTCTCGCGGCCGAGCCCCCCCGCCGCCCATCTCTCGCGGCCGAGCCCCCCCGCCGCCCATCTCTCGCGGCCGAGCCCCCCCGCCGCCCATCTCTCGCGGCCGAGCCCCCCCGCCGCCCATCTCTCGCGGCCGAGCCCCACCGCCGCCCATCTCTCGCGGCCGAGCCCCCCCGCCGCCCATCTCTCGCGGCCGAGCCCCCCCGCCGCCCATCTCTCGCGGCCGAGCCCCCCCGCCGCCCATCTCTCGCGGCCGAGCCCCCCCGCCGCCCATCTCTCGCGGCCGAGCCCCACCGCCGCCCATCTCTCGCGGCCGAGCCCCCCCGCCGCCCATCTCTCGCGGCCGAGCCCCCCCGCCGCCCATCTCTCGCGGCCGAGCCCCCCCGCCGCCCATCTCTCGCGGCCGAGCCCCCCCGCCGCCCATCTCTCGCGGCCGAGCCCCCCCGCCGCCCATCTCTCGCGGCCGAGCCCCACCGCCGCCCATCTCTCGCGGCCGAGCCCCCCCGCCGCCCATCTCTCGCGGCCGAGCCCCCCCGCCGCCCATCTCTCGCGGCCGAGCCCCCCCGCCGCCCATCTCTCGCGGCCGAGCCCCCCCGCCGCCCATCTCTCGCGGCCGAGCCCCCCCGCCGCCCATCTCTCGCGGCCGAGCCCCCCGCCGCCCATCTCTCGCGGCCGAGCCCCCACCACCTCCTCATTGTTCCAGGTGCTGCAGCAGGTGGACAGTAAGTTTATCGCTTGTGTGATGGAGGCCGGGCCGGGACTCTCCGAGGTGTCAGGTAAGAGATCAGGCGGGGCAGTAATGATGGATCGGAGGATCTGTCGGTGCCGGCCAGTGATCTGTTGTGTGCCACGTCTCCTGTACAGGTGGCCAGCTCCTGGTATTAGTGGACCAGCATGCTGCACATGAGCGTGTGCGCCTGGAGCAGCTGATCGCAGGTAGGTGCACACACGGCGGGGACCGCGGCTGCTGGCGCATACTCAGCTTTCACGACTGTCGATCTTGTAGACTCTTTTGAAGGCTCCTCTGAATGCCGGGAGCGGCGGCTGAAGGTTTCTGTGGTGGATCCGGCTCTAGAGGTTCACGTGTCGGAGGAAGAATATCGCATACTTAGGTAATTGCCACTTCTACCAGTGTCGCCACTGGGTGCCACGCTGCGCCATGACTACTGCTGCTTCTCCTGCAGGACACGAGCCGCATCGCTGTGGAGACTGGGCCTCAGCCTTTCATTCCCCGACATCGGGAGCCCTCGGATATTGGTCAGTGAGATCCCTTTATGTTTCCTGGAGAGGGAGGCCAACGAGACCCAGAGAGGGAGGAGGCCGGTGCTCAGGAGTATTGTGGAGGTGAGCGGAGCGTGTGTGAGGTGCGCTCTGCAGGAGAGCAGAGCGTGTGTGAGGTGCGCTCTGCAGGAGAGCAGAGCGTGTGTGAGGTGCGCTCTGCAGGAGAGCAGAGCGTGTGTGAGGTGCGCTCTGCAGGAGAGCAGAGCGTGTGTGAGGTGCGCTCTGCAGGAGAGCAGAGCGTGTGTGAGGTGCGCTCTGCAGGAGAGCAGAGCGTGTGTGAGGTGCGCTCTGCAGGAGAGCAGAGCGTGGGTGCCGCGTGCCCTGCGGGAGGTGAGCGGAGCGTGGGGGCCGCGTGCCCTGCGGGAGGTGAGCGGAGCGTGGGGGCCGCGTGCCCTGCGGGAGGTGAGCGGAGCGTGGGGGCCGCGTGCCCTGCGGGAGGTGAGCGGAGCGTGGGGGCCGCGTGCCCTGCGGGAGGTGAGCGGAGCGTGGGGGCCGCGTGCCCTGCGGGAGGTGAGCGGAGCGTGGGGGCCGCGTGCCCTGCGGGAGGTGAGCGGAGCGTGGGGGCCGCGTGCCCTGCGGGAGGTGAGCGGAGCGTGGGGGCCGCGTGCCCTGCGGGAGGTGAGCGGAGCGTGGGGGCCGCGTGCCCTGCGGGAGGTGAGCGGAGCGTGGGGGCCGCGTGCCCTGCGGGAGGTGAGCGGAGCGTGGGGGCCGCGTGCCCTGCGGGAGGTGAGCGGAGCGTGGGGGCCTTGTGCCCTGCGGGGAGGTGAGCGGAGCGTGGGTGCCGTGTGCCCTGCGGGGAGGTGAGCGGAGCGTGGGCGCCGTGTGCCCTGCGGGGAGGTGAGCGGAGCGTGGGCGCCGTGTGCCCTGCGGGGAGGTGAGCGGAGCGTGGGCGCCGTGTGCCCTGCGGGAGGTGAGCGGAGCGTGGGCGCCGGGTACCGTGCGGGAGGTGAGCGGAGCGTGGGGGCCGCGTGCCCTGCGGGAGGTGAGCGGAGCGTGGGCGCCGCGTGCCCTGCGGGAGGTGAGCGGAGCGTGGGGGCCGCGTGCCCTGCGGGGAGGTGAGCGGAGCGTGGGGGCCGCGTGCCCTGCGGGGAGGTGAGCGGAGCGTGGGGGCCGCGTGCCCTGCGGGAGGTGAGCGGAGCGTGGGGGCCGCGTGCCCTGCGGGAGGTGAGCGGAGCGTGGGGGCCGCGTGCCCTGCGGGAGGTGAGCGGAGCGTGGGGGCCGCGTGCCCTGCGGGAGGTGAGCGGAGCGTGGGGGCCGCGTGCCCTGCGGGAGGTGAGCGGAGCGTGGGGGCCGCGTGCCCTGCGGGAGGTGAGCGGAGCGTGGGGGCCGCGTACCCTGCGGGAGGTGAGCGGAGCGTGGGTGCCGCGTGCCCTGCGGGAGGTGAGCGGAGCGTGGGTGCCGCGTGCCCTGCGGGAGGTGAGCGGAGCGTGGGTGCCGCGTGCCCTGCGGGAGGTGAGCGGAGCGTGGGTGCCTTGTGCCCTGCGGGGAGGTGAGCGGAGCGTGGGTGCCGTGTGCCCTGCGGGAGCCGTGTGCCCTGCGGGAGGTGAGCGGAGCGTGGGGGCCGCGTGCCCTGCGGGAGGTGAGCGGAGCGTGGGGGCCGCGTGCCCTGCGGGAGGTGAGCGGAGCGTGGGGGCCGCGTGCCCTGCGGGAGGTGAGCGGAGCGTGGGTGCCTTGTGCCCTGCGGGGAGGTGAGCGGAGCGTGGGTGCCGTGTGCCCTGCGGGAGGTGAGCGGAGCGTGGGTGCCGTGTGCCCTGCGGGAGGTGAGCGGAGCGTGGGTGCCGTGTGCCCTGCGGGAGGTGAGCGGAGCGTGGGTGCCGTGTGCCCTGCGGGAGGTGAGCGGAGCGTGGGTGCCGTGTGCCGTGTGCCCTGCGGGAGGTGAGCGGACCGTGGGTGCCGTGTGCCCTGCGGGGAGGTGAGCGGAGCGTGGGTGCCGTGTGCTCTGCGGGAGGTGAGCGGAGCGTGGGTGCCTTGTGCCCTGCGGGAGGTGAGCGGAGCGTGGGTGCCGTGTGCCCTGCGGGGAGGTGAGCGGAGCGTGGGTGCCGTGTGCCCTGCGGGGAGGTGAGCGGAGCGTGGGTGCCGTGTGCCCTGCGGGGAGGTGAGCGGAGCGTGGGTGCCGTGTGCCCTGCGGGGAGGTGAGCGGAGCGTGGGTGCCGTGTGCCCTGCGGGGAGGTGAGCGGAGCGTGGGTGCCTTGTGCCCTGCGGGAGGTGAGCGGAGCGTGGGTGCCTTGTGCCCTGCGGGGAGGTGAGCGGAGCGTGGGTGCCTTGTGCCCTGCGGGGAGGTGAGCGGAGCGTGGATTCCGTGTGCCCTGCGGGAGGTGAGCGGAGCGTGGGTGCCGTGTGCCCTGCGGGAGGTGAGCGGAGCGTGGGTGCCGTGTGCCCTGCGGGAGGTGAGCGGAGCGTGGGTGCCGTGTGCCCTGCGGGAGGTGAGCGGAGCGTGGGTGCCGTGTGCCCTGCGGGAGGTGAGCGGAGCGTGGGTGCCGTGTGCCCTGCGGGAGGTGAGCGGAGCGTGGGTGCCGTGTGCCCTGCGGGAGGTGAGCGGAGCGTGGGCGCCGGGTACCGTGTGCCCTGCGGGGAGGTGAGCGGAGCGTGGGTGCCGTGTGCCCTGCGGGAGGTGAGCGGAGCGTGGGGGCCGTGTGCCCTGCGGGAGGTGAGCGGAGCGTGGGTGCCGTGTGCCCTGCGGGAGGTGAGCGGAGCGTGGGTGCCGTGTGCCCTGCGGGAGGTGAGCGGAGCGTGGGCGCCGGGTACCGTGTGCCCTGCGGGGAGGTGAGCGGAGCGTGGGTGCCGTGTGCCCTGCGGGAGGTGAGCGGAGCGTGGGGGCCGTGTGCCCTGCGGGAGCCGTGTGCCCTGCAGGAGGTGAGCGGAGCGTGGGGGCCGTGTGCCCTGCGGGAGGTGAGAAAGCGTGGGGGACGCGTGCCCTGCGGGAGGTGAGCGGAGCGTGGGGGACGCGTGCCCTGCGGGGAGGTGAGCGGAGCGTGGGTGCCTTGTGCCCTGCGGGAGGTGAGCGGAGCGTGGGGGCCGTGTGCCCTGCGGGAGCCGTGTGCCCTGCAGGAGGTGAGCGGAGCGTGGGGGCCGTGTGCCCTGCGGGAGCCGTGTGCCCTGCAGGAGGTGAGCGGAGCGTGGGGGCCGTGTGCCCTGCGGGAGGTGAGCGGAGCGTGGGGGACGCGTGCCCTGCGGGAGGTGAGCGGAGCGTGGGTGCCGTGTGCCCTGCGGGAGGTGAGCGGAGCGTGGGGGCCGTGTGCCCTGCGGGAGGTGAGCGGAGCGTGGGGGACGCGTGCCCTGCGGGAGGTGAGCGGAGCGTGGGTGCCTTGTGCCCTGCGGGAGGTGAGCGGAGCGTGGGGGCCGTGTGCCCTGCGGGAGGTGAGCGGAGCGTGGGTGCCGTGTGCCCTGTGAGACTGACCGCTGAGCTCACATTTTACTGTTCCTCTCTTCCACAGGAATATCTGCAGGAACAGGTGCAGGTAAGAGCCCCCTGGCCCCCGCGTCCCGGCCTCCGCCCCCACCTCCCTGCTGCCGCATGCTGTTGGTGCACAGTCGGCGGTTTATTGCTGAACATAAAACGCTTCACCATATAATGGGAACAAATAATCCTCCAGCCCCTATTTATTATCATTCATGCTCCATGGAGCTCAGCCTGCAGCCTCACATAGATTCAGAGGAAGGCAGACCCCCCCATAGGTCAGACCCTAATAGCCCCATACATATTAGAGGAATATTCCTTCTCTCCTCCTCGTGCGGCGATCAGACGAGGTCTCTGGATCCACAACCTGTAATATTATATCACCCAGAAAGTCATCCGGCAATAATGGATCAAACACCACAGGATCATGGGGCAGAGCGATAAGGACCCCACAGTCTCGCTGCAGTTACGCTAAAGACCCCGCAGTCTCGCGGTGAAGAATCGCTGTGATTAGGATTACACCTTCTTTCCTATAGAGGGCGCCCCTGTAGCGGATGCATCATTACTGATAACCTGTGGATTTATTCCTTCGGTCACTAATACTGAAATCCCACCATAAGGATCTGTGCCGCCACCTTGTGAACGCTTTACACTGTGTTCCAAATTATTATGCCAATAATATTTTCTCAGATTTTCCCAAATTACCTATATGAATTGCAGTCATTGTAATTTTCCAGTCAAATAACTATTCGAGTACAATTGAAAGGTTTTTGTACAAACTTCCTATGATAACAGGATATTTTTAAAGAAATAAAACACTCAAACTGCACTCAAAATGCATGCTCCAAATTATTATGCACAGCAGAGTTTTCAACCTTTTCATTTTAATAAAGAACAAAAAAATGGTGATTTGTGAAATTATAAGCATTAGCAGGTTATTACACACTGAAATCAAACAGTTTTCAACTCAAAACTTTATTCTAGGTGATGTTACATTTGCACATAGGACCCCTTGTTGGAAAGGAGCTTCTGAACTCTCTCGTCCATTGAATTTGTCAGGTTTTGGATGGTTTCTGCTTCAATTGTTTTGCATGAGGACAGAATACCCTCCCAGAGCTGTTGCTTAGATGTGAACTGCCTCCCGCCATCATAGACACTCCTTTTGATGATGCTCCACAGGTTCTCAATGGGGTTGAGGTCAGGGGAGCATGGGGGTCACACCATAAGTTTGTCCCCTTTTATGCCCATAGCAGCCAGAGATGCAGATGTGTTATGTGCAGCATGAGACGGGGCATTATCATGCATGAAAATGATCTTGCTGCGGAATACACGGTTCTTCTTCTTGAACCATGGAAGGAAGTGCTGTTTGAGAAACTTAACATACATTATGGAGTTCATCTTTACCCCTTCAGGGATCCTAAAAGGGGCCGACAATCTCTCTCCCCATGATTCCAGCCCAAAACATTACTCCACCTCCTCCTTGTTAGCGCCGTAGCCGTGTTTGCATGGGGTGTCCATCAACCAGCCATCCTCCACTCCATCCATCTGGACCATCGAGATCATTTTCATGCATGATAATGCCCCGTCTCATGCTGCACATAACACATCTGCATCTCTGGCTGCTATGGGCATAAAAGGGGACAAACTTATGGTGTGACCCCCATGCTCCCCTGACCTCAACCCCATTGAGAACCTCTGGAGCATCATAAAAAGGAGTGTCTATGATGGCGGGAGGCAGTTCACATCTAACAACAGCTCTGGGAGGGTATTCTGTCCTCATGCAAAACAACTGAAGCAGAAACCATCCAAAACCTGACAAATTCAATGGACGAGAGAGTTCAGAAGCTCCTTTCGAACAAGCGGTCCTATGTGCAAATGTAACATCACCTAGAATAAAGTTTTGAGTTGAAAACTGTTTGATTTCAGTGTGTAATAACCTGCTAATGCTTATAATTTCACAAATCACCATTTTTTTGTTCTTTATTAAAATGAAAAGGTTGAAAACTCTGCTGTGCATAATAATTTGGAACATGCATTTTGAGTGCAGTTTGAGTGTTTTATTTCTTTAAAAATATCCTGTTATCATAGGAAGTTTGTACAAAAACCTTTCAATTGTACTCGAATAGTTATTTGACTGGAAAATTACAATGACTGCAATTCATATAGGTAATTTGGGAAAATCTGAGAAAATATTATTTGCATAATAACTTGGAACACAGTGTATACACCGCTGTATGAGGGGCTGAGCAGTACCCCTGTACACACGGTGATGTCGTATACCCCCGTATACTGTGGTTAGGATGATGGCGGGGGAGGGGCACCGTTCTGATTGTGGCGTTTCTCCTTAGTTATTGCAGGTGACCGGTGCAGGGAGCGTCGCGGTGCCGGGGTCGGTGCTCCGGGTGTTGGCGTCGCAGGCCTGTCATGGTGAGTCGGGTACCTCATTATGTGCCGCTACGGCCGCGCGCAGGATCCGAGCTTCCTGGCGATCTGTCATGCCGTCAGGCTCTAGCCCCTACACAAGCTGCAGCGAAGGACAGGTTCTCACAGCTTTATTTCCATGCGCTCTGATCACAGGGGCAGTGAAGTTTAACCATCGGCTGACTGTGGCCGAGTGCTGCCAGCTGCTGCGCTCTCTGGCCCAGTGCGCTCTGCCGTTCCAGTGTGCACATGGACGACCATCAATCCTGCCCCTGGCTGACCTGCAGCACGTGGCCCCCGAACCAGAGGTGAGACCCCACCATGTCCTGCAGAGGCAGTTACCGCTCCCTGCCCCCCGATGTCTCTGACCTCTCTTTCTCCCCAGGTTTCTCCATCTCCAAACCTGCGTCGTCTGAGGCAGCGGCAGCTGAGGTGGCAGCTGACAAAATAAAGGGACAAACAGCGGCAACCTGGCACGTGTTTATTGCATCACAGCTCGTGGTCGGCGGGGTGGTAAAGCTCGCTCATCAGCCGGTAGATGTAGGACGGGGCGTTCCCCCCAATATTAGAGATGAAGAGGGTGATGAGCTCCGCCGGAACGTGATCGAAGATGGGGCAGTGAGCGCTGACCTCCGCCAGGATCTCCCCTGAGGGAAACAGAGGATGAGTATGGGGCCGCCCCCGCAGAGTCAGCCCTGCCACCCCCTCGCTTCCGCACAGTCGCCCAATACTCACCCTCTGAGAAGGGAAGGACTTCTTGTGGAGACACAAATTTGTGGAAGGAATCCTCTTCATTAGGAAACTGTGAAGATAACAAAGATCAGACAATGCGCTGCACCCCCTCCTCCCGGCGAGAGCCCCCCGACAACACTGCACTCCCAACGAGAGCCCCCCCGACAACACTGCACTCCCAACGAGAGCCCCCCCGACAACACTGCACCCCCTCCTCCCAGCGAGAGTCCCCCGACAACACTGCACCTCTTCCCAACAAACACGCGCACCGTCTGGTTCTGCGCCACAGGAATTGGGGGGTACCTGAGGCGACAGCTTGAACATGGGGGCGCACACTATCAGGGGGGTGGAGTGATGCTTTGCCGCCAGGGCGAGGGTGTGTGTGCCGGACACGGCCCGCAGGGAGCCATTGGCCAGGATGGTCTTAGTCCCTATGATGACCTAGAAGGGAGAAAAAGAAAGGCATGAAGGACTGTGGTGACTGACAAAACGGCGGCCCACCCGCTCCCTCCATCACCCACCTTATTAACACGTGACATGACGGCAAAAATGGCGGCGTCCGTGATGACGGTGGTCTCTATTCCTGCCTTGGATAAACTGACCGCCAAGTCGTGACCCTGGAAGGAGAATTCAGCCATAGTGAAGGGAGTCCTGGTACCGGCCAGAAGGGTGCACGCTCCGCCATATACCCGCCAGAAGGGGGCGCGCTCCGCCATATACCCACCAGAAGGGGGTACGCTCCACCACCAAGACACGCCACATACCCACTAGAATGGGGCGCACTGACAAGACTCGTATCTGGCAAAAGATGGTGACCTCTGCCATCAAGATGAGTCGCCCCCCAAAAAAGGTGCAGACTACTACCATGATGTGACACATACCTGACAGAAGGGGGCACACTCGGCCACAATGACATGAAACTTGCGCTTCCGGGCAGCTTCTTCCAGGAAGAGTTGTACGGTGCGTGAGCACCCGATGGTCATGATCACCTCGTTGGAGTGAATGTGTTCTTTGGCCTGAGCTGCGATGTTGTCCGTCGTCCCCTCTGTCATAGAAATAATGGAGTCAGTAGAGGAGATGAGCCGCGGTGACACCTGACAAGACAGACGCATGGGGTGGCCGGCCACACCTGACCGACAGACGCGCCGCTCACCCTGATGCTTCAGGCAGGTGGGGGTGCACAGGCGCCTGGTGCAGAATCTGCGTCATAATTACCCAGCTCTATCAGCAGCTCGTTCACCACCTCGATCACGTTGGCCTTCAGCAGTGGGAATGGGGTATTAAAGTCGTCATTAGGCCCCTCCGCGGTCACCAGCTTGTGCAGAGACTCTTGCTGCTCATTCTCCTCACTGCACCCTCGCAACCTGCACAGAACAGATGACACTGGGGGGGGGGCAGAGACCAACACTGGTGGGGAAGGGGGGGTATGCAGAGACAAACACTGGCAAGGAAAGGGGGGGGGGGGGGGAGAGACCAATACTGCGGAGGGGAGCAGGGACCAACACTGGCAGCGAGGGGGGGGGGGGGGCAGCGGAGGAGCTATGGGAGAGGAGGAGGACCCGAAGAAGGAAGAGAGAGAGAGAGAGGGGAGCTGGGGAATCCTGGAGGGGAAGGGGGACAGTGGTCCCGTAGGACGAGGAGGGGGGTACTGAGGACCCATGAAAGAAGAGGAAGGGCAGAGAGGTTAAGAGAACAGAGGATCCATGGGAGGAGGACGGGGCCAGAGGGAGAGGAGGCAGACGACGTGATGCCGGCTCACCTGCTGTATTCCTCGCGTATCAGCTTCAGGACGCGTCGTACCATGTTGCCTACTGTCGTCTCAGACGGCTGAGCTGCGGTCATTCTCCGGCCCTCTCTGCGGATGATGACCATCAGTTCACCTGGAAGATGGGAAATTGCCATTATATGGACCCCCAAATATATCAGCCTTGTGTACAGAAGCAAAACGTGGCAGCGTGTCGCCTCAGAAGCAAAACGTGGCAGCGTGTCGCCTCAGAAGCAAAACGTGGCAGCGTGTCGCCTCCAGGCTCCTCCTATTCCTGATCTCGGGGTCTGGACTTTTAGCTGAGATGAATCTGTGCTACAGTAAATTTATCACTTACACATCAGCCGTGTATGAGGGAGTCTGAGTCGTGGAGTCGGTGGCATGGACATTGAGGAGTCGGAGGTTTGGCTTACTGACTCCAGCGGTAACCCTGCGCACACCGCACTGAAGTGTCAGCAGCGCTTCCCCTCTAGTCCAGACTGTGCACCACCCTGGTAAATATATTCTATACAGCTGAAACCAGAAGTTTCCATCCACTATATAATAAGACACATCTGCAGGTTTTTCTCAATATCTGACATGAAATCGGAATAAACCTTTCCCGTTTTAGGTCATTTACCATCATTTTTAATATTTGCCAAATGCCGGAATAATGAGAGAGAGAGAGAATGTTTTAAGGCATTTTTATTACTTACTGCAAAGTCAGAAGTTTCCATACATTTCATTAGTATTTGGTGCCATGGCCCTTAACCTGAATGACTTGGGTCAGACGTTTGGGATCTCCTTCCACAAGCTTCTCACAATAGTTGGTGGAATTTGGGCCGATTCCTCCTGACAGAACTGGTGTAACTGATCCAGTTGTAGGTCGTCTTGCTCAGCGCTCGCAGCCTTTTCAGCTTTGCCTATAGATTTTCAATAGGATTGAGATCAGGGCTTTGTGATGGCCGCTCCAAAACATTGACTTTGTTATCCTTAAGCCACTCTGTTACCATTTTGGCAGTATGCTTAGGGTCATTGTCCATTTGGAAGACCCATTTCTGCCCAAGCTTTAACCTCCTGGCTGATGTCTTGAGATGTTGCTTCAGTATTGCCACATAATCTTCTTTTCTCATGATGCCATCTATTTTGTGAAGTGCACCAGTCCCTCCTGCAGCAAAACAACCCCACAACGTGATGCTGCCACCCCCGTGTTTCACAGTTGGGATGGTGTTCTTAGGCATCCAAGCTTCTCCCTTTTTCCTCCAAACGTAAGGATGGTCATTATGCCCAAAGAGTTCAATTTTAGTTTTATCAGATCACAGGACATGTCTCCAAAAATTAAGGTCTGTGTTTGCAAACATTAAAAGGGGTTGTCCAGTACTTTATATTACTCCCTCAATGTATTCTCTCGGGGCCCCTAAGGATTTTTGTAATTACCTTATGTTGCAGATATTGCCTGTGAGCAGCGCTATCACTGGCCGCTCACAGGCATCACGTGACTCCCGGCTGCCGCCTGCTCTGACATCCGCCGATGTCACGACAAGTGCTGGCAGCAGTCGGGGGTCTTTGTCTTGCGTGTTCCAGGTGGATGCCAGGCTGTGGGTGGGGTTATCAATCACGTCACACCCAGCTTCCACCGCTCGCTCTGCCTCTCACCATTCATTGGGAAAGCGGGCGGTGGATGCCGGGTGTGACGTGGGGGGTAACCCCACTCACAACCCAGCAGCCACCACGGGGACCCCAGAGCTGAGTTTCGCCTCACTTGTCGTGACGTCAGCGCGGGGGTCACGTGATGCCTGTGAGCAGCCACGGATAGCGCCACTCACAGGCCGAAACAGCAACGTAAGGTAATTGCAAAAAGGTTTAGGGGCCCCGGGGGGATAATACACTGCTGAAAAAAATAAAGGGAACACTGAAATCCCCCCTCCTAGATCTGAATGGATGAAATCTTCTCATTGAATACTTTGTTCTGTAGAAGCTGAATGTGCTGACAACAAAATCACCCAAAAATCATCAATGGAAATCACATTTATTAACCAATGGAGGCCTGGATGTGGAGTCACCCCCAAAATTACAGTGGAAAAACCCACTACAGGCTGATCCAACTGTGATGTAATGTCCTTAAAACAAGTCAAAATGAGTCTCAGTATTGTGTGTGGCCTCCACGTGCCTGTATGACCTCCCTACAACGCCTGGGCATGCTCCTGATGAGGCTGAGTATTGTGTGTGGCCTCCACGTGCCTGTATGACCTCCCTACAACACCTGGGCATGCTCCTGATGAGGCTGAGTATTGTGTGTGGCCTCCACGTGCCTGTATGACCTCCCTACAACACCTGGGCATGCTCCTGATGAGGCTGAGTATTGTGTGTGGCCTCCACGTGCCTGTATGACCTCCCTACAACACCTGGGCATGCTCCTGATGAGGCTGAGTATTGTGTGTGGCCTCCACGTGCCTGTATGACCTCCCTACAACGCCTGGGCATGCTCCTGATGAGGCTGAGTATTGTGTGTGGCCTCCACGTGCCTGTATGACCTCCCTACAACGCCTGGGCATGCTCCTGATGAGGCTGAGTATTGTGTGTGGCCTCCACGTGCCTGTATGACCTCCCTACAACGCCTGGGCATGCTCCTGATGAGGTTGAGTATTGTGTGTGGCCTCCACGTGCCTGTATGACCTCCCTACAACGCCTGGGCATGCTCCTGATGAGGCTGAGTATTGTGTGTGGCCTCCACGTGCCTGTATGACCTCCCTACAACGCCTGGGCATGCTCCTGATGAGGCTCAGTATTGTGTGTGGCCTCCACGTGCCTGTATGACCTCCCTACAACGCCTGGGCATGCTCCTGATGAGGCTGAGTATTGTGTGTGGCCTCCACGTGCCTGTATGACCTCCCTACAACGCCTGGGCATGCTCCTGATGAGGCTGAGTATTGTGTGTGGCCTCCACGTGCCTGTATGACCTCCCTACAACGCCTGGGCATGCTCCTGATGAGGCTGAGTATTGTGTGTGGCCTCCACGTGCCTGTATGACCTCTCTACAACGCCTGGGCATGCTCCTGATGAGGCTGAGTATTGTGTGTGGCCTCCACGTGCCTGTATGACCTCCCTACAACGCCTGGGCATGCTCCTGATGAGGCTCAGTATTGTGTGTGGCCTCCACGTGCCTGTATGACCTCCCTACAACGCCTGGGCATGCTCCTGATGAGGTTGCAGATGGTCTCCTGTGGGATCTCCTCCTAGACCTGGACTAAAGCATCCGCCAACTCCTGGACAGTCTGTGGTGCAACGTGACGTCGGTGGATGGAGCGAGACATGATGTCCCAGATGTGCTCAATCGGGTTCAGGTCTGGGGAACGGGCGGCCAGTCCATAGCTTCAATGCCTTCACTAATCCTGGTGTTCTGTAGCAAATGCCAAGCGTCCTGCACGGTGTTGGGCTGTGAGCACAACCCCCATCTGTGGACGTCGGGCCCTCATACCACCCTCATGGAGTCGGTTTCTAACAGTTTGTGCAGACACACGCACATTTGTGGCCTGCTGGAGGTCATTTTGCAGGGCTCTGGCAGTGCTCCTCCTGTTCCTCTTAGCACAAAGGTGGAGGTAGCGGTCCTGCTGCTGGGTTGTTGCCTTTCTACAGCCCCCTCCACGTCTCCTGGTGTACTGGCCTGTCTCCTGGTAGCGCCTCCAGCCTCTGGACACTACGCTGACAGACACAGCAAACCTTCTTGCCACAGCTCGCATTGATGTGCCATCCTGGATGAGCTGCACTACCTGAGCAACTTCTGTGGGTTGTAGAGTCCGTCTCATGCTACCACGAGTGTGAAAGCACAACCAACATTCAAAAGTGACCAAACCATGAGCCAGAAAGCATTGGTACTGAGATGTGGTCTGTGGTCCCCACCTGCAGAACCACTCCTTTATTGAGGGTGTCTTGATAACTGTCAATAATTTCCATCTATTGTCTATTCCATTTGCACAACAGCATGTGAAATTGATTGTCAGTCAGTGTTGCTTCCTAAGTGGACAGTTTGATTTCACAGAAGTTTGATTTACTTGGAGTTATATTCTGTTGTTTAAGGGTTCCTTTTATTTTTTGAGCACTGTATATATATACACACAAGACAGGAGAGGTAGTACTTTGCAGTGTATATATATGGGCTGTATATATATTAGGGGTGTGTGTATATACAGTACAGACCAAAAGTTTGGACACACCTTCTCATTTAAAGATTTTTCTATATTTCCATGACTATGAAAATTGTACATTCACACTGAAGGCATCAAAACTATGAATTAACACATGTGGAATTATATACTTAACAAAAAAGTGTGAAACAACTGAAAATATGTCTTATATTCTAGGGTCTTCACAGTAGCCCCCTTTTGCTTTGATGACTGCTTTGCACACTCTTGGCATTCTCTTGATGACCTTCAAGAGGTAGTCACCGGAAATGGTCTTCCAACAATCTTGAAGGCGTTCCCAGAGTTGCTTAGCACTTGTTGGCCCTTTTGCCTTCACTCTGCGGTCCAGCTCACCCCAAACCATCTCGATTGGGTTCAGGTCTGGTGACTGTGGAGGCCAGGTCATCTGGCGTAGCACCCCATCACTCTCCTCCTTGGTCAAATAGCCCTTACACAGCCTGGAGGTGTTTGGGGTCATTGTCCTGTTGAAAAATAAATCATTGTCCAACTAAACGCAAACCGGATGGAATAGCATGCCGCTGCAAGATGCTGTGGTAGCCATGCTGGTTCAGTATGCCTTCAATTTTGAATAAATCCCCAACAGTGTCACCAGCAAAGCCCCCCCACACCATCACACCTCCTCCTCCATGCTTCACGGTGGGAACCAGGCATGTAGAGTCCATCCGTTCACCTTTTCTGCGTCGCACAAAGACACGGTGGTTGGAACCAAAGATCTCAAATTTGGACTCATCAGACCAAAGCACAGATTTCCACTGGTCTAATGTCCATTCCTTGTGTTCTTTAGCCCAAACAAGTCTCTTCTGCTTGTTGCCTGTCCTTAGCAGTGGTTTCCTAGCAGCTATTTTACCATGAAGGCCTGCTGCACTAAGTCTCCTCTTAACAGTTGTTGTAGAGATTACAGATGAGCGGTGTTCGACTAGAACTGTTCGCCAATGTCAAATTCGGCTGTTCGAGGTTATGTTCGATAACTGTTCATGCACCAAAAGCGTGTCCTGCATGTCTGACGCTATTTAGAGCACCAATCATGCAGGGATTGTCTGCCACTCACTGTAATGTGACAGCCATGGTGGTTGTGGCATTACAGTGGTTGCCCAAATCGATGGGAACAGTGCTCACAGTGAAACATGAAAAGCCGGCAATTCAGCAGCGGCATATACCTGTACCCGACAATTTAGAACAGAAAGAATAGAGTATCACACATAGATTAGATAGATAGAAACATGTCAGTCACATATATATGAAGTACAGTGACAGTGTTGAATACTGTACTTGTCATTTAGTGTTAAAATAAAGGATTTATTAAAAAAAAAATTGGCGTGGGGTTCCCCGTAATATTAGTCTCTAGCGGAGGTTAAGCAGACGGCTTGTCATCCTTCAGAGACACTGCAGAGCGCAAGCATGCCTGCACTCTGCAGTGTCTATGAAGGATGGCATGCTGGATGGCAGCGCTCAGCTGCGATCCAGCCTGTCATCTCATTGCCATCCCAACGTGGGAGAATTCTCCTGCTCAAGCGCTGAGCGCAGGAGAATTCTCCCACGCTGTCAGTGACGTGCATGAGGTGAGCTGACCTCTGCTCATCTGGATGCCGTCACAGCCAGACACTGCAGAGCGCAAGCATGCCTGCGCTTCTCAGTGTCTGCGGGATGACAGGCTGGATGGCAGCTTTCGGCTGCGATCCAGCCTGTCATGTGAACGTAGCAGAGCTGGAGCTGTCGTGGGAAACATGGAAAGGTAAGGATGAGATTGGTTTATTATTTTACTTTTATTGCAGGAGATCGTTGGCTTCAGCTGGAATGGGCGTTATGGTAAGTATGGTTTAATTTAGAACATTAAAGAATTGAGTGTTTATTTCAATTAAAGGACTTTATTCTGGGTGTTTGTGTTTTTATTTAACTTTGACTATGGGGTTAGTAATGGGGGTGTCTTATAGACGCCTCTCCATTACTAACCTGGGCTTGATGTCAGCTGGCATTATAAGCTGACATCAACCCCAACCCTATTACCCCACTGCCACCGCTACAGGGCAGTGGGAAGAGCGAGGCTAAGTGCCAGAATTGGCGCATCCTATTTCTGGGGCGGCTCACGGATGGTTTTTCTAGCCTGGGAGGGGGCAAATATTCATGGCACCCTTCCTGGGCTATTAATATCAGCCCCCAGCTGTCTGCCTAGCCTTTGCTAGCTATTAAAATAGGGGGACCCCACTCATTTTTTTTGGGGTCCCCCATTTTAATAGCTAGTAAAGGCTAGGTATTCAGCTGGGGGCTGATATTAGTAGCCTGGGGGGGTACTGTGCAAGGTGTATACATATATATATATACATACACAGGGGGGGTACTTTGCAGGGTGTATACATATATATATACACATACACATACACAGGGGGGTACTGTGCAGGGTGTATACATATATATATATATATATATATATATATATATATACATACACAGGGGGGGGTACTGTGCAGGGTGTATACACACATATATATATATACATATACACAGGGGGGGTACTGTGCAGGGTGTATACACACACATATATATATATATACACATACACAGGGGGGGTACTGTGCAGGGTGTATACATATATATATATATATATATACACATACACAGGGGGGTACTGTGCAGGGTGTATACATATATATATATATATACATACACAGGGGGGTACTGTGCAGGGTGTATACATATATACATACACAGGGGGGGGTACTGTGCAGGGTGTATACATATATATACATACACAGGGGGGGGTACTGTGCAGGGTGTATACATATATATATATACACATCTACACAGGGGGGGGGTACTGTGCAGGGTGTATACACATATATATATATATATACATACACAGGGGGGGTACTGTGCAGGGTGTATACATATATATATATACATACACAGGGGGGGTACTGTGCAGGGTGTATACATATATATATACATACACAGGGGGGGTACTGTGCAGGGTGTATACATATATATATATACATAGACAGGGGGGTACTGTGCAGGGTGTATACATATATATATATATATACATACACAGGGGGGGTACTGTGCAGGGTGTATACATATATATATATATATACATACATACATACATACATACACAGGGGGGGTACTGTGCAGGGTGTATACATATATATATATATATACATACACAGGGGGGGTACTGTGCAGGGTGTATACATATATACATACACAGGGGGGGTACTGTGCAGGGTGTATACATATACATACATACATAGACAGGGGGGTACTGTGCAGGGTGTATACATATATACATACACAGGGGGGGTACTGTGCAGGGTGTATATATATATATATATATACATACACAGGGGGGTACTGTGCAGGGTGTATACATATATATATATATATACACAGGGGGGTACTGTGCAGGGTGTATACATATATATACACACATACACAGGGGGGTACTGTGCAGGGTGTATACATATATATATATATATATACATACACAGGGGGGGTACTGTGCAGGGTGTATACATATATATATACATACACAGGGGGGGGGTACTGTGCAGGGTGTATACATATATATATATACATACACAGGGGGGGGGGGTACTGTGCAGGGTGTATACATATATATATATACATACACAGGGGGGGGGTACTGTGCAGGGTGTATACATATATATATATACATACACAGGGGGGGGTACTGTGCAGGGTGTATACATATAGATATATACATACACAGGGGGGGTACTGTGCAGGGTGTATACATATATATATATACATACACAGGGGGGGGGTACTGTGCAGGGTGTATACATATATATATATACATACACGGGGGGGGGGTACTGTGCAGGGTGTATACATATATATATATACATACACAGGGGGGGGTACTGTGCAGGGTGTATACATATATATATATATACATACACAGGGGGGGTACTGTGCAGGGTGTATACATATATATATATACACATACACAGGGGGGGGTACTGTGCAGGGTGTATACATATATATATATATATACACATACACAGGGGGGGGTACTGTGCAGGGTGTATACATATATATATATATACATACACAGGGGGGTACTGTGCAGGGTGTATACATATATATATATATATATACATACACAGGGGGGGGGGTACTGTGCAGGGTGTATACATATATATATATATATATACATACACAGGGGGGGGGTACTGTGCAGGGTGTATACACATATATATATATATATATACATACACAGGGGGGGTACTGTGCAGGGTGTATACATATATATACATACACAGGGGGGGTACTGTGCAGGGTGTATATATATATATATTACATACACAGGGGGGGTACTGTGCAGGGTGTATACACACATATATATACATACACGGGGTGGGTACTGTGCAGGGTGTATACACACACATATATATATATATATATATATATATACACATATACATATACACAGGGGGGGTACTGTGCAGGGTGTATACACATATATATATATATATATACACATCTACACAGGGGGGGGGGTACTGTGCAGGGTGTATACACACACATATATATACATATACACAGGGGGGGTACTGTGCAGGGTGTATATACACATATATATATATACATATACACAGGGGGGGTATTGTGCAGGGTGTATACACACATATATATATACATACACAGGGGGGTACTGTGCAGGGTGTATACACATATATATATATACATATACACAGGGGGGGTACTGTGCAGGGTGTATACACATATATATATACATATACACAGGGGGGGTACTGTGCAGGGTGTATACACATATATATATACATATACACAGGGGGGTACTGTGCAGGGTGTATACACATATATATATATACATATACACAGGGGGGTACTGTGCAGGGTGTATACACATATATATATATACATATACACAGGGGGGGTACTGTGCAGGGTGTATACACACATATATATATATACACAGGGGGGGTACTGTGCAGGGTGTATACACACATATATATATATACATACACAGGGGGGGTACTGTGCAGGGTGTATACACATATATATATACATATACACAGGGGGGTACTGTGCAGGGTGTATACACATATATATATATACATATACACAGGGGGGGTACTGTGCAGGGTGTATACACACATATATATATATATACATACACAGGGGGGGTACTGTGCAGGGTGTATACACACATATATATATATATACATACACAGGGGGGGTACTGTGCAGGGTGTATACACATATATATATATACATATACACAGGGGGGGTACTGTGCAGGGTGTATACACATATATATATACATATACACAGGGGGGGTACTGTGCAGGGTGTATATACATATACACAGGGGGGGTACTGTGCAGGGTGTATACACATACAGTACAGACCAAAAGTTTGGACACACCTTCTCATTTAAAGATTTTTCTGTATTTTCATGACTATGAAAATTGTACATTCACACTGAAGGAATCAAAACTATGAATTAACACATGTGGAATTATATACTTAACAAAAAAGTGTGAAACAACTGAAAATATGTCTTATATTCTAGGTTCTTCAAAGTAGCCACCTTTTGCTTTGATGACTGCTTTGCACACTCTTGGCATTCTCTTCATGAGCTTCAAGAGGTAGTCACCGGAAATGGTCTTCCAACAATCTTGAAGGAGTTCCCAGAGATGCTTAGCACTTGTTGGCCCTTTTGCCTTCACTCTGCGGTCCAGCTCACCCCAAACCATCTCGATTGGGTTCAGGTCTGGTGACTGTGGAGGCCAGGTCATCTGGCGTAGCCCCCCATCACTCTCCTTCTTGGTCAAATAGCCCTTACACAGCCTGGAGGTGTTTGGGGTCATTGTCCTGTTGAAAAATAAATGATGGTCCAACTAAACGCAAACCGGATGGAATAGCATGCCGCTGCAAGATGCTGTGGTAGCCATGCTGGTTCAGTATGCCTTCAATTTTGAATAAATCCCCAACAGAGTCACCAGCAAAGCCCCCCCACACCATCACACCTCCTCCTCCATGCTTCACGGTGGGAACCAGGCATGTAGAGTCCATCCGTTCACCTTTTCTGCGTCGCACAAAGACACGGTGGTTGGAACCAAAGATCTCAAATTTGGACTCATCAGACCAAAGCACAGATTTCCACTGGTCTAATGTCCAGTCCTTGTGTTCTTTAGCCCAAACAAGTCTCTTCTGCTTGTTGCCTGTCCTTAGCAGTGGTTTCCTAGCAGCTATTTTACCATGAAGGCCTGCTGCACAAAGTCTCCTCTTAACAGTTGTTGTAGAGATGTGTCTGCTGCTAGAACTCTGTGTGGCATTGACCTGGTATCTAATCTGAGCTGCTGTTAACCTGAGATTTCTGAGGCTGGTGACTCGGATAAACTTATCCTCAGAAGCAGAGGTGACTCTTGGTCTTCCTTTCCTGGGGCGGTCCTCATGTGAGCCAGTTTCTTTGTAGCGCTTGATGGTTTTTGCAACTGCACTTGGGGACACTTTCAAAGTTTGCCCAATTTTTCGCACTGACTGACCTTACTTTCTTAAAGTAATGATGGCCACTCGTTTTTCTTTACTTAGCTGCTTTTTTCTTGCCATAATACAAATTCTAACAGTCTATTCAGTAGGACTATCAGCTGTGTATCCACCAGACTTCTGCACAACACAACTGATGGTCCCAACCCCATTTATAAGGCAAGAAATCCCACTTATTAAACCTGACAGGGCACACCTGTGAAGTGAAAACCATTTCCGGTGACGACCTCTTGAAGCTCATCAAGAGAATGCCAAGAGTGTGCAAAGCAGTCATCAAAGCAAAAGGTGGCTACTGTGAAGAACCTAGAATATAAGACATATTTTCAGTTGTTTCACATTTTTTGTTAAGTATATAATTCCACATGTGGTAATTCATAGTTTTGATGCCTTCAGTGTGAATGTACAATTTTCATAGTCATGAAAACACAGAAAAATCTTTAAATGAGAAGGTGTGTCCAAACTTTTGGTCTGTACTGTATGTATATATATATACACACACATACACAGGGGGGGGTACTGTGCAGGGTGTATACACACATATATATATATACATATACACAGGGGGGGGTACTGTGCAGGGTGTATACACACATATATATACATATACACAGGGGGGTACTGTGCAGGGTGTATACATATATATATACATACACAGGGGGGGGTACTGTGCAGGGTATACATGTATACACAGTGCGATGTGCACGCGCTGCGCGCTCCCGGTCACGTGGCTCTTTCTCACCGGCATTCCCCCATCTGGCCTGGGCGATGATTCTGCGCAGTAATGACACCGTCTCCCGCGCCGTCTCCTCCGAGCTCTGCCGCCCGCCTCCCCGCTTCAGGCCGGTGATGAAGGTCTCTATCCGCTCGGACAGCTCCGTCTCCTTCTCGTTAGCGGCCGGCATGTTACCGAGAGCAGGAAGATGGCGGCGGCAGGAGAGGTGCGCGAGGGGCCGCGGGCACGTTGTACGTGACGTCACGGCCGCGCGCCTCTCCTGCTTCAGTGCGCGAGGACTCGGCCACAAAACTCCTCGCAATAACAACCGGCGGTGAGGAGCGGCAGATTCCAGCCATCACAGCCGCTATCCAAAGGGTTAAATCACCTCCGGCCTCACAATCCGCCCTGCTCTGGTCTGGTCTCTGGGCTATGTTCTCACATTGCATTTTTGCTGCGACAAAACCTGCTCTCTTGGCAGTAAAGATGCTGCATCAGGTTGTGATGCGTTTTTGTCAGGTCTCTTGTGTTGATAAAGTTTAGTGCATAAAATAATAACCTGGTGCAAGTTCCTCAGGTTTTGGCACCAGAAATGCATTGACCCCCTTTACACCTGGGTTTTTTGCAGCCTTTTCTGCAGCGTTTTTTGCGCGTCCTATGGGTGAAGGCCGCGACGTGCTGCAGATACGCAGCTCCATGAAGAGCAGGAGACTCCGGTGAGGCCGGAGATACTGAAATCTCATAGACTGCCGTAAAGCGCAGCTGAAAACGTCATAAAAAAGCAGGAAAAACGCAACGTGTGAACTCATCCTTACAGGTCAGAGAAGCCGCATCACAGACCGGTGGTGGCGGCGGAGCGAGCGCGGTGTGAGCGGCCGTCTCCAGGGGGCGCACAGCCTGTCATGGTGCAGTCACTGCGCCGGCACCATCCGTCTGGTTCATGTTACGGCCCGTGAGCCCCGACTGGGCCAGAGAACGCCC
Source organism: Phyllobates terribilis (assembly GCF_046119375.1). Taxonomy (NCBI): domain Eukaryota; kingdom Metazoa; phylum Chordata; class Amphibia; order Anura; family Dendrobatidae; genus Phyllobates; species Phyllobates terribilis. The sequence continues at coordinate 7,800,551 of NW_027362767.1, forward strand.
TAAATGCAGAGTGACCCCATGCACCGGACCACCACATGCCCCCTCCGGCGGCTGCAGCGTGGTGTGTGCAGAGTATTGTCGCTGCGGCCGATCACCGGTGACTCCGCTGTGTTCCCTGCCCGTGCAGCGTTGCCGCGTCCTGCACATTGTACGGGGCGGATCGACATTCTGCGGCTCATAAAGCCGCCGGTGAGTTTACACTGCGTCAGGTAGAAGCGCGGGGGCCGGAGACCTCTATAAATCCACCGCGCTACCTCTGCACAGCGCAGAGGTGGACGCAGCGATTACAGGGCATGGGCACGCCGCCTACAACAAACCGGTACCTTCTACCCCTCAGTACAGCGCTGCTATCGCACCACCTTCATGACCATTTTTGTGCCAGTTTTATATTTTTTGTAGCCGCTTGACATCAGGATCCTCCTGCAGAAAGGTTTATTATTGTCATTAGTGATGGGCGAGCATACTCACAAGTACTCGCCCGAGCATCTCACTGCTCGGCGCTCGCCGAGTATTTCCGGGGTTGCTCGGTGGGAGCTTGGGTCCCCTCCCTGCATGTTTGGCGCTCTTTACAGAGCCAATGAACATGCAGGGATTGCCTGCCATGCTCTGTAATGCCGTAGCCATGTTGGTTGTGGCATTACAGTGATTGGCTGACGCACAGCGTCATCAGGTCTATATCAGACCTGGCGCCGCCATGCTCGTCATTTTCATGTATGGAGTGCCGAAGTTCTTTTTGCAATTGAGATTACTCTTTTCTTCAGAGCACCCGAATAGACCAGTGAGCGACCCCTCTCTTTTTTCTATGCTCGTCACAGTCACTCCGGATCAGACAGTGTAGGGAGAGGTTTGCTTGTTTCTAGTTAGTGTAGGTATTCCAAACTATATTAGAGACACATATCCATCTCAACAAACAGTCCTTCTGAGGACTAATCCATCTGCAGAGCTATCAGGTAGGCAGTGTATATAGCAGACTGCAGTGCATATAGCATGATAGGCTCCATTCCAGTTCTGTCTTCTGCTGCTGTTAGATATTTCTAGAAATAGGCCCAGGTCTCAGGGGCCAGGAATATTTTTTTTTTGCATCTTAATCCTCATAATTTGCTTAAAAAGCAATCCAGAGAACACTGCTGTTCTGCACCATTCCCTTGTTGGCACTGCAGAATACAGCCAGGTCCTTCCCATATTACAGCGCTAAAAATCCAGCTATTTAAAACTGTGTTTTCTGCGTCACACGGATCACATCCACTACCGTTCAAAAGTTTGGGGTCACCCAGACAATTTTGTGTTTTCCATGATACTTTTATTTATCAAATGAGTTGCAAAATGAATAGAAAATATCATCCAGACATTGAGAAGGTTAGAAATAATGATTTTTATTAGAAAGAATAATTTTCTCCTTCACACTTTGCTTTGGTCACAGAATGCTCCTTTGCAGCAATTCCAGCATTGCAGACCTTTGGCATTCTAGCTGTTAATTTGCTGAGGTCATCTTGAGACATTTCCCCCCATGCTTCCTGAAGCCCCTCCACAAGTTGGATTGGCTTGATGGGCACTTTTTGCACCATACGGTCAAGCTGCTCCCACAACAGCTCAATGGGGTTGAGATCTGGTGACTGCGCTGGCCGCTCCATTACAGATAGAATACCAGCTGCCTGCTTCTTCCCTAAATAGTTCAGGCATAATTTGGAGGTGTGCTTTGGGTCATTGTCCAGTTGTGAGATGAAATTGGCTCCAATCAAGCACTGTGCACAGGGTATGGCATGGCGTTGCAAAATGGAGTGATAGCCTTCCTTATTCAAAATCCCATTTACCTTGTACAAATCTCCCACTTTACCAGCACCAAAGCAACCCCAGACCATCACATTACCTCCACCATGCTTGACAGATGGCGTCAGGCACTCTTCCAGCATCTTTTCAGTTGTTCTGCGTCTCACAAATGTTCTTCTGTGTGATCCAAACACCTCAAACTTTGATTCGCCTGTCCATAAAACTTTTTTCCAATCTTCCTCTGTCCAATGTCTGTGTTCTTTTGCCCATATTAATCTTTTCCTTTTATTAGCCAGTCTCAGATATGGCTTTTTCTTTGTCCTGAAGGCCAGCATCCCGGAGTCGCCTCTTCACTGTAGACGTTGACACTGGCGTTTTGCGTGTACTATTTAATGAAGCTGCCAGTTGAGGAGCTGTGAGGCGTCGATTTCTCACACTAGAGACTCTAATGTCCTTGTCTTGTTGCTCAGTTGTGCAGCGGGGTCTCCCACTTCTCTTTCTACTCTGGTTAGAGCCTGTTTGTGCTCTCCTCTGAAGGGAGTAGTACACACCGTTGTAGGAAATCTTCAGTTTCTTGGCAATTTCTCGTATGGAATAAGCCTTCATTTCTAAGAACAAGAATAGACTGTCGAGTTTCACATGAAAGTTCTCTTTTTCTGGCCATTTTGAGAGTTTCATAGAACAAACAAATGTAATGCTCCAGATTCTCAACTAGCTCAAAGGAAAGTCAATGTTATAGCTTCTCAAATCAGCCAAACCATTTTCAGCTGGGATAACATACTTGTGCAAGGGTTTTATAAACATCCATTAGCTTCTTACACAGTTAGCAAACACAATGTACCATTAAAACACTGGAGTGGTGGTTGTTGGAAATGGGCCTCTATACACCTATGCAGATATTGCAATAAAAACAAGACGTTTGCAGCTAGAATAGTCATTTACCACATTAACAATGTATAGAGTGTATTTCTGATTCATTTAATGTTAGCTTCATTGAAAAAAAATGGGCTTTTCTTTCAAAAATAATAAAACTTCTAAATGACCCCAAACTTTTGAACGGTAGTGTACGTTTTCAGGAAATACTGCCATTTCTGACCTCCATTAAAAATTACCTTCAGTGTGTCAGTGAAGCAATTGACACCGGTTTGCTGGTTAAACTACTTACCTACAGGCCAGGTATTTAAAACGGTGGTTTGTCCGTCACACGGATCACATATAAGTTCGCTCCAAACTCAGTCATTTAATAGACGAACTTCGGCCCACATCATAATCTTTGCGGGTAGGGGGTCTGGAAAATCAACTCATCCCCGATCACCGCATACTTGTGCCTACTCAAAAACATATAAACACAGGAGAACCCACGAGTATAATGGCATAAAAAGACTTTATTAATGTATGATTCATTAAAAAGTGATACATCAATTATAAATCGTATTATCAAAGTGTAATCATACAGATATATAGGTCATATTCAATTACTGAGCTTAACCAGAGAAAAAGGGGGAAAAAGGAAATATTTCCCCACAGGACCCCAGTAGACAGTGCACAATAATGGAAAAACAAAGGAGGAATCAAATAAACCAATCACTCAGTTGTAGTTGTGATAGACTATCATAGTCGATTCCATGAAAGGACACAAGTCACTCACCCAATAGGCGGGGGTCCAGCTCAGGGGGGAACAGTGCAGAGACAGGACAGTGGTCAAATTAGAGCCTCGACATACGTTTCGCCAATGGATTTAGCTTTTTCAAGAGGCATATGTGATAGAGCTGCAAGGACCTCTTATATACGCCCCCAAAACGATCACATGTGTGATCATGTGATCGGCCAAGATGGCCGCTCATCAGCCGATACTCACGGCTCATGCGCCAAGGTTATCAGCGCCTCCCCGCAAGCGTCCCACCCAACTTGAAGGAGGAGTATATTCATATGGGGGCGTCCTCCATCTAGTCCATTTCTGCATAAGACTGACGGGGATCCATAAGCTTGGGTCAGCAACCGCAGATAGAGTGGAGCAAAGTGGAGGGTCCATGAGGCAAAATCACTAAATATAAAAAGATAATAAGTAAAATCAATCACAAGAATAAAGTCACCCAATAAAAACATATGACCATAGTAAAGTCCCATATAGAGAAATACCCATAGGGCCAACAGGAGAGCAAAGGAATTTTTTACAATATATAATAACCATTTTAAATTTTAGATGTTATTCCAAAAGGAGGTAAATATCCCACTTCAGAGAAACGACGAAAACCCCAAATTCTCATTCAGGCCCCGCGGAGCCACAGTGTCCAAAGTGACGATCCATCTGGCCTCTTTTTGGGCCAGAAGGTGCTTGGCATTCCCTCCCCGGGAACCCAAGTGTATGACATCAATGCCTCGCACTTTCAGTGTTCGGGGGTCACAATTATGGACTGCCCTGAAGTGACGTGGCAGAGTCTTGAGCTCTTCTTGGTTGTCAAGGTCCCGTTTCCTTCAGTTTGGGTGGGTTCTGAATCTTCTGCATTCAGAACCCACTGCGAGACTGCGCCTGAGGGAATACTTCAATGCTACAGAAGATTCACAGGGGTACTAGGCCCACATTGTCCCTAGCAGCCCTTAATCTGAGCCTGCTGCTTGTCACCTCTCACAACTACTACTGAACTCACTTCTTCCTGTTTCTGAAAACTATCCAGATTCCCAAAGTGCCCACCCAATATGGGCCGTCCTCACAATTAACTCTCACACTGTCTCTACGTCTGCAGTGTTACTGGGCAAACTTCACCTTTCACTTACATTCTAGAAGTGCGGCACCTAGAAAATAAGAACTTCATTCCTCCCGGGAGCTGCCGGCTTTCAGTCATACAGCCTTTGTGAACAGTCACCGCTCAGAACACTGTCAGCAGCTGTAGGCACACCTCGGCACTGACTGACAGCCGGCATTGATTGACAGTCGGCTCTGCACTGTCCTTACAGCTGGTGCGACTGTACCTGCACCGACCGCACCGGTGTATAACTGAAAGCCGGCGGCTCCCAGGAGGAATAAAGCTGTTTTTTTCCCGGGTGCCGCATTTCCAGCACAGCGGCGAGCACCTCCATAATGCGATTAACCTGAAGATTATCCCAACATCTACAGGTTTTCGGACATGACTGGTTCACTTTAAGGCCAGGGCTACTCTACGACTTGTGGCTACTGATTGATTTGTACTATCCACATCAATGCTGTCATCAGTGTCGCCCAACCTCGTGGGTTTTCCAGGTTTATATGTTATCTTTGCTTATGCACTAAATGCAAACAGCGCTCCGCTCCCCTCCCCCTCTGCAGTGCCGGCGCTGGGCAGCTGCCGCTCACAACGGCTGCCGTCTACAGGTCCCCATACACATTAGACTAAAGATTTTGGTGGCGCAGACGACTGATTTATGCGTACGAGGCCCCAACTCTCCGGCGACAGGTGAAATTTTGTGAAGAGAAGGATCCGGCCTGATGGATTTCCAGTGACTGACCCTTATTTTTCTTCAGATCAAGAAGCTGCAGAGGGGTCCAGAGAAGTCAGGAGCGCTGCTGTGTAAGGAGGAGCTAGTGATTGACAGCAGCGGTCACATGCAATATAGCCGTTATTTCATTACTGCAGCCCATAAACAAAATGTGAGCAGCAATGGAGGGGCGGCACTGGATCGGGGGAGGGGCTGCACTGGACAGGGAGGATAGACACTGGACCGGTGGAAGGGCGGCACTGGACCGGAGGAGGACAGACACTGGACCGGGGGAGGAGCTGCACTGGACAGGAGGAAGGGCAGGATTGGTGCTTTGTTTATTCTCTATGTCTGAAAGCCTATGGGCAGTGAGGGGGCGACCAAGAGAGCAAAAGTGACTGAGCCTTGCACTGTGCGCTGCTATTTCTCCTTGATTGGGGTGTTCTGGGCGGGGGCAGGTCATGTGACACAGCTGCTTTTTACTTCCAGTCCGGTACCGGTTCCAGTCTCCATCTGAAAATGATCATTATCACCTGATATAATCGGTCACTCATTCACCGGAGCAAGTCCGGATCCTCACATCAATGTCACAGTCTGAATACGGATCATGAGGTGCAGACGGCCCTCGGCCGCTCCATGAGCCTGCAAATCCGGCCTCAGTGTAAGTACACCCGAAGAAGTGATCACCGGACACTGATGATGGAGGAGACCGGCGGGCACCAAATAATGATGATGGAGAGGACGGGCGGTCACCAGATACTGATGATGGAGGGGACGGGCGGTCACCAGATACTGAAGATGGAAGCGACGGGCGGTCACCAGATACTGATGATGGAGGAGACGAGTGTCACCAGATACTGATGATGGAGGCGACGGGTGGTCACCAGATACTGATGATAGGGGACGGGTGGTCACCAGATACTGATGATGGAGGAGACCAGCGGACACCAGATACTGATGATGGAGGTGACGGGCGGTCACCAGATACTGATGATGGAGGCGATGGGCGGTCACCAGATACTGATGATGGAGAGTGTAGCACCCTGAGGATTCGGCTGCTACAGGGGTATTGCACCTCAACCCAGAGGTGTGGTATTCCACTCCCGGGTAAGGATGGAGTGTGGAACTGAGCTCAGTTAGCTGCATGCACTACACACATCCCATTTCCGAGGAACAGACCGATGGTACTCCCACTAGAGAAATGTGCAGGTACGACAGTGTCTGTTCCTGGCTGGAGTGGGAGGGGGGTGGAACATCCCAGTAGTGTAGGGGCAGATAGGGGGAGCAGTCTGGGTAGTGCTAGGAGCTCATTGGGTGCTGGTCACCTGAGCTCACACATAGAGGGAGTATATAAGGTGGGCACCATCTTAGGACAGGGTCTTTTGCAGAGTGAGGTCAGTCTGTCAGTCTTTGTAGAGGAAGAGAGCAGAGGAGAAGAGCAGCTCCAAGGCCAAGAGAAAGAGAGAGGAGAAAGAAAGACCCAGAGGGGGAGAAAGAAGGAACTCCAAGAGCCCAAATTAGATCAGAGGGTGAAGAGTTGGCAACAGGGTACCGGATCCCAAGCTGGCAGAGGCTACAGCACACCTTAGCCAGGAACCGGAGGTCGTGGGCAGGATCTGCCACGACCACCCACTAAATCCACCCGGAAGGCAGACCAGGAATAGGGTCAGGGAACCCAGAGACAAGGGTTTACCACCAAGAGGCCCGAGGGAGCCGGACATAGGTGGATCCCTGGTGGGGAAGGCCAGAGAAGAGGACAGGACAGAAAGGGAGCTCAGGACCACGCTCCAGAATCACCTGGGGGTTGGCCGAGTCCAGGACCTGGTGGACGCAGCACGGCTCGGGTGGTCACTTAAGGCCGGAGTGACCAGAACAACTGCAGTAAGTAAACAAACCCTGAACTGCACAGCCCGACTCTGCGTCTCATTTCCATCCTCGCTGCACCACCACAACCCCCATCCTCTGCAACTGACCCCCTGAGGCTATACCCCTCCCGTTGGGGGTTATACTACCTAAGCTGCACATACATCACCAGCCTCAGTGGACCCTGCTGCAGCGGCGGCCGTACTGACCGCAATTCAACGGGTGGCGTAGTCGACACAAAAGAACATCTAGTAACATCATAAGGACTGCCACACACTGAGCTTGACACCCTGGGCACGGACCGGGTCACAGCCACTCGGAGACTACAACCCCCATCTGATCCGGCTCCGGGTATCCCTAACAGCACTGGCCCAGGGGGCGCGTCAACTTTGGCGTAGTCGGCAGGATAACGTGCCCGCAACAACCGGGTACTGCGTGCCTGAAGAAAAGTTCACCGTTACCTTAAAAAGAAGTCTCCTGCCGGTTCCGGAGGGTCCCCGCCATCGGGCCCCATCACAGGTCGTTGCCCGCCATCTGCAGCTTTTTCCCGCCATCCATGGAGTTTCCCGCCACTGGGAGACGATTCCCGCCATTTCCAAGGATTTCCCGCCTTGGGGGAGCGGACGCCATTATGGGCGTGCCAGAGGGTGGCAAGAGGCCACCTCCCATCGTGGGCCAGGTCGAAGAATGGCGCCAAAAGCGGAAACCGCGCCCACCAACAGAGACTGTGATGCTGGAAGTGTCCATCAGCGTGAGAGAACTGCCCCTGGAACTGAAGTTGCCCCGGGACCACCCTCGATGTGGGCGGAGACAGAAGAAGAGAGCAAAGATGGGTGTCGCCTGGAGCAGTCTGGAGAGAGCGCACCCGGAGACAAGACGTCTGGAAGAGAGTCCAGAGAGAGCCTACCCGGAGATGGAGGGAGAGTCAGGCAGCACCGACCCAGTGGTCAGGAGCCTGTTGCAGGTCGCCACTCCAGAAGGCCTGCTGGAGATCCTAACACAGCTCCCCCGAGACCGGGAGTGTGCACAGACCGCGCTGGAGGGCCTCGCACAGAGGTTGGCCCGGGTGCAACGAGAGACGTTGGCGGAGTGGAGCCGAGAGATGGCCCAGCAGATCGAGACTCGTCAGCGGAGCACGCCACCCGAGACGAGGAGACAGACCGCCTCTGAGGATGGCGCAGGAGGACTGAAGGCCGGAGACGGCGCCGAGAAGGGAGCCGAACGAATGGAGGCAGGTAAAGGGGACGTCACTACCCCGAGCCGGGAAACCGCGTGCCTGCCCCAGCTCCCCGTCGCAGAGCCCGAAATTCCCCCTGCCGTGCCCGTCGCTGCATCGTCACCGCCGCCGACTAGGCCTCAACCGGAAACCGCGGCCGCGACCCCTGTGACGTCACACGCCTCGACCTCGAGCGTGGCCAAGCAGGAAATACCACCGGCCTGGTCGCAAGGCCTAGTACCCCCGGGCGCCGCAATACCAACAGCGCCCCCTACCTCCGCGGAGCCACCGGCCTGGTCGCAGGGCCGAATAACCCAGGGCGCCGCCGTTCTTACGGTGCCCTTTGCCTTTAAGGTGCCCCAGGCCTGGTCGCAAGGCCTGGTTAACCCGGGCGCCGCTACCATCAACGCGCCCTCAGCATCTAGAGTGCCGCACCTGGGTGAAGATCTATTCGCCCAGCATACGTGCCCGGATGGGCAGCCCTTTGTATGGCCCCAGGAGTACATTCAGCTGGAACTCCAGAGAGCAAGGCCCATGTGCGAGCCCCTGATTCCGGCTCCGAAGCCTGTAAAGAGGACCTCGCCCCCGCTGGAGGAGGCACAGTTTGAGTGGGACCCCACTGGAGAAGACCTCATGGGGTTCACTCAGGAGACTCGGGCGGCCGCAGCAGAGCGTGCAGAGTGCTGCCGGCAGCAGCTCGAGGTCTTCGAGAAGGAGCGGAGAGAGAGGCGGGTCCGGGAACAGCAAGCACAGATAAGGAGCGCGGAGCAGAAGAGCCGGACCAGGAGGAATCCCCGTGCAGCTCATGGTCCCCCTTCCACCGGGACTGTGATAAAATTCAACATGCAGCACGGATGGGGCTTTATCAGAGACCATCATACCCCCGGCGACGTCTTTGTGACCCGCAGAGACGTAGAAAGCCATCTGCCGGAGGGACACAGAGGTCGTGACCTTTACCTGGGTGATGAGGTCACCTTCACCCGGCACAAGTGTGCCAAAGGACCCTACGCCCTCCATGTGCATCGCCTGACGGAGGAGGAGCAAGAGGACCCAGACGGGTCTGAAGAACCTAAAGAAGGAGCAGGAGGACGCCGTCGTTGAAGTACGGTAGAGAGAGACTGTATAAAGTTGTCCGTCGGGGTACCAGGAACTGTTACTTATTTAAAATATGTTCCCCGTTGGGACCAGCCAAGAGTGAACTGTTAACCCCGTGTGTCCCTATTCCCACTGACCGAGGACTGAGAGCGGTCAATCCTCCCTAATACCTGGCCGAGGACTGAGAGCGGCCATATTTCCCTTGTATATAGTTGCGCTTCCTAAAGCGCCCCCTACCGGTTTTATAGGGAACTGTTTTATTCCAAGAGAGACTGTCGCACTTTACCCGGTCACAAGTTGCACCGTGACCGGAGGAACCAGAGACAGGAATGTTTACAAAAATGTTATTTATATGAAAAGTTTATTGCTGATAATATATGTGATGTTTTATATGTTTATATGTTGATGTTTTATGAAAAAATTTGTATGTTTTGGATGTTTATATTTTACAGCCCGAGGACGTGCTGTGATTTACCAGGGGGGAATGTAGCACCCTGAGGATTCGGCTGCTACAGGGGTATTGCACCTCAACCCAGAGGTGTGATATTCCACTCCCGGGTAAGGATGGAGTGTGGAACTGAGCTCAGTTAGCTGCATGCACTACACACATCCCATTTCCGAGGAACAGACCGATGGTACTCCCACTAGAGAAATGTGCAGGTACGACAGTGTCTGTTCCTGGCTGGAGTGGGAGGGGGGTGGAACATCCCAGTAGTGTAGGGGCAGATAGGGGGAGCAGTCTGGGTAGTGCTAGGAGCTCATTGGGTGCTGGTCACCTGAGCTCACACATAGAGGGAGTATATAAGGTGGGCACCATCTTAGGACAGGGTCTTTTGCAGAGTGAGGTCAGTCTGTCAGTCTTTGTAGAGGAAGAGAGCAGAGGAGAAGAGCAGCTCCAAGGCCAAGAGAAAGAGAGAGGAGAAAGAAAGACCCAGAGGGGGAGAAAGAAGGAACTCCAAGAGCCCAAATTAGATCAGAGGGTGAAGAGTTGGCAACAGGGTACCGGATCCCAAGCTGGCAGAGGCTACAGCACACCTTAGCCAGGAACCGGAGGTCGTGGGCAGGATCTGCCACGACCACCCACTAAATCCACCCGGAAGGCAGACCAGGAATAGGGTCAGGGAACCCAGAGACAAGGGTTTACCACCAAGAGGCCCGAGGGAGCCGGACATAGGTGGATCCCTGGTGGGGAAGGCCAGAGAAGAGGACAGGACAGAAAGGGAGCTCAGGACCACGCTCCAGAATCACCTGGGGGTTGGCCGAGTCCAGGACCTGGTGGACGCAGCACGGCTCGGGTGGTCACTTAAGGCCGGAGTGACCAGAACAACTGCAGTAAGTAAACAAACCCTGAACTGCACAGCCCGACTCTGCGTCTCATTTCCATCCTCGCTGCACCATCACAACCCCCATCCTCTGCAACTGACCCCCTGAGGCTATACCCCTCCCGTTGGGGGTTATACTACCTAAGCTGCACATACATCACCAGCCTCAGTGGACCCTGCTGCAGCGGCGGCCGTACTGACCGCAATTCAACGGGTGGCGTAGTCGACACAAAAGAACATCTAGTAACATCTATACGGACTGCCACACACTGAGCTTGACACCCTGGGCACGGACCGGGTCACAGCCACTCGGAGACTACAACCCCCATCTGATCCGGCTCCGGGTATCCCTAACAGCACTGGCCCAGGGGGCGCGTCAAGAGGACGGGCGGTCACCAGATACTGATGATGGAGGAGACCGGCGGTCACCAGATACTGATGATGGAGGCAACGGGCGGTCACCAGATACTGATGATGGAGGAGACGGGCGGTCACCAGATACTGATGATGGAGGAGACGGGCGGTCACCAGATACTGATGATGGAGGCGACGGGCAGTCACCAGATACTGATGATGGAGGTGATGGGCGGTCACCAGATACTGATGATGGAGGAGACGGGCGGTCACCAGATACTGATGATGTAGGAGACGGGCGGTCACCAGATACTGATGATGGAGGAGACGGGCGGTCACCAGATACTGATGATGGAGGGGACGGGCGGTCACCAGATACTGATGATGGAGGAGACGGGCGGTCACCAGATACTGATGATGGAGGAGACAGGCGGTCACCAGATACTGATGATGGAGGCGACGGGCGGTCACCAGATACTGATGATGGAGGCGACGGGCGGTCACCAGATACTGATGATGGAGGTGACGGGTGGTCACCAGATACTGATGATGGAGGCGACAGGCGGTCACCAGATACTGATGATGGAGGAGACCGGCGGTCACCAGATACTGATGATGGAGGTGACAGGTGGTCACCAGATACTGATGATGGAGGGGACGGGCGGTCACGAGATACTGATGATGGAGGAGACGGGCGGTCACCAGATACTGATGATGGAGGAGACGGGCGGTCACCAGATACTGATGATGGAGGAGACGGGCGGTCACCAGATACTGATGATGGAGGAGGCGGGCGGTCACCAGATACTGATGATGGAGGAGACGGGCGGTCACCGTATACTGATGATGGAGGAGACGGGCGGTCACCAGATACTTATGATGGAGGTGACAGGTGGTCACCAGATACTGATGATGGAGGCGACGGGCGGTCACCAGATACTGATGATGGAGGAGACGGGCGGTCACCAGATACTGATGATGGAGGAGACGGGCGGTCACCGTATACTGATGATGGAGGAGACGGGCGGTCACCAGATACTGATGATGGAGGAGACGGGCGGTCACCAGATACTGATGATGGAGGAGACGGGCGGTCACCAGATACTGATGATGGAGGAGACGGGCGGTCACCGTATACTGATGATGGAGGAGACGGGCGGTCACCAGATACTGATGATGGAGGTGACAGGTGGTCACCAGATACTGATGATGGAGGGGACGGACGGTCACGAGATACTGATGATGGAGGAGACGGGCGGTCACCAGATACTGATGATGGAGGAGACGGGCGGTCACCAGATACTGATGATGGAGGAGACGGGCGGTCACCAGATACTGATGATGGAGGAGACGGGCGGTCACCGTATACTGATGATGGAGGAGACGGGCGGTCACCAGATACTTATGATGGAGGTGACAGGTGGTCACCAGATACTGATGATGGAGGGGACGGGCGGTCACCAGATACTGATGATGGAGGAGACGGGCGGTCACCAGATACTGATGATGGAGGAGACGGGCGGTCACCAGATACTGATGATGGAGGAGACGGGCGGTCACCAGATACTGATGATGGAGGTGACGGGTGGTCACCGTATACTGATGATGGAGGAGACGGGCGGTCACCAGATACTGATGATGGAGGAGACGGGCGGTCACCAGATACTGATGATGGAGGTGACGGGCGGTCATCAGATACTGATGATGGAGGTGACGGGCGGTCACCAGATACTGATGATGGAGGCGACGGGCGGTCACCAGATACTGATGATTTACATTTTTCTTCTCTTCAGTCACCCTTCTGTGTCTGAAGCTTCTGACTGCGCAGCATTTTCTTCTCACCTGCCTAAAACTTGTGCACAGCACTGTATGTAGATAGACAAAGGAATATAGGCATATAAGTACACACATACGTACAGCGCTATAGCCGTAACACACGCTATATCTATATAAAAATTCATGGCTGAAAGTGTTGGCACCCTTGAAATTGTTTTAGAAAATGAAGTATTTCTCTCAGAAAATTATTCTAGGTACACACGTTTTGTTATACACATTTGTTTTTTTGTGTCGCTCCAATACACACAAAGGAAATAAGAGAAAAAAAAAGGCAAATTAGACATAATTTCACACAAAACCCCAAAGATTGGCCAGACAAAATTGTTGGCACCTTTCCAAAATTGAACCTGTGGCAAGTAACAGACGCGGGCAATATGAAAATCACACCTGAAACCAGATAAAAAGGGGAGAAGTTGCCTCAATCTTTGCATTGTGTGTCCGTGTGTGCCACACTAAGCGTGGAGAACAGAAAGAGGAGAAGAGAACTGTCTGAGGACTTGAGAACCAAAATTGTTGAACAATATCAACAATCTCAAGGTTACAAAGAGATCTTGATGTTCCTTTGTCCACGGTGCACAACATAATCCAGAAGTTTACAACCCATGGCACTGCAGCTAATCTCCCTGGACATGGATAGCAGAAACAAATTGCTGAAAGTTTGTAACGCAGGATAGTCCGGATGGTGGATAAGCCCCAATCAAGGTTCAAAGAAATTCCAGCTGTCCTGCAGACTAAGGGTACATCAGTGTCAGCGAGAACTATCCGTCCTCATGTGAATGAAATTAAGCGTTATGGCAGGAGACCCAGGAAGACCCCACTGCTGACACAGACACATAAAGCTAGACTGCAGTATGCCAAAATGTACAGTACAGAGCAAAAGTTTGGACACACCTTCTCATTTTAAGATTTTTCTGTATTTTCATGACTATGAAAATTGTACATTCACACTGAAGGCATCAAAACTATGAATTAACACATGTGGAATTATATACTTAACAAAAAAGTGTGAAACAACTGAAAATATGTCTTATATTCTAGGTTCTTCACAGTAGCCACCTTTTGCTTTGATGACTGCTTTGCACACTCTTGGCATTCTCTTGATGAGCTTCAAGAGGTAGTCACCGGAAATGGTCTTCCAACAATCTTGAAGGAGTTCCCAGAGATGCTTAGCACTTGTTGGCCCTTTTGCCTTCACTCTGCGGTCCAGCTCACCCCAAACCATCTCGATTGGGTTCAGGTCTGGTGACTGTGGAGGCCAGGTCATCTGGCGTAGCCCCCCATCACTCTCCTTCTTGGTCAAATAGCCCTTACACAGCCTGGAGGTGTGTTTGGGGTCATTGTCCTGTTGAAAAATAAATGATGGTCCAACTAAACACAAACCGGATGGAATAGCATGCCGCTGCAAGATGCTGTGGTAGCCATGCTGGTTCAGTATGCCTTCAATTTTGAATAAATTCCCAACAGTGTCAACAGCAAAGCCCCCCCACACCATCGCACCTCCTCCTCCATGCTTCACGGTGGGAACCAGGCATGTAGAGTCCATCCGTTCACCTTTTCTGCATCGCACAAAGACACGGTGGTTGGAACCAAAGATCTCAAATTTGGACTCATCAGACCAAAGCACAGATTTCCACTGGTCTAATGTCCATTCCTTGTGTTCTTTAGCCCAAACAAGTCTCTTCTGCTTGTTGCCTGTCCTTAGCAGTGGTTTCCTAGCAGCTATTTTACCATGAAGGCCTGCTGCACAAAGTCTCCTCTTAACAGTTGTTGTAGAGATGTGTTCCCTCAATCTAAAAGCATCTGTCCCTCGATTAGTACAAATAGACTCACACAGAATGGCACTTATAGGTGCTCTCAGAAAAAATGTCAGCGCTGTCATATAATAACTCATGGGTCCCATTCCATTACATCGAATAGCACAGGAGAGACTTTTAATATCAAGGATCCCCTGACCTGCACTAGTGACTATGTAATCTACGTTATTACATGTGATTGTGGTCTCCAGTACGTGGGTAGGACCACACAAATGGTGAGATCCCGACTCAATGCCCACAGATATAACGCCAAAAATGGCTTATTAACACATAGTCTCTCCAGACATCTCCTTACTACCCATAATAAGAAATTCAAAGTGAGACTTACACCGGTGGAGCAGATCCCGGCTGATATTCCCGACAGGATCCAACAACTTAACAAGAAGGAGGCCTTCTGGATATATAGACTACGGTGTTTGTATCCTGATGACCTCAATGATAAATTGGAGAATGTATAGAGTTCACGGAGATATCTCCACAATTAATGTTTCATTCACTATGTATAATAATAACCTCTCTCCTTTTTTTTTTTTTTTTTTCTCTTGCGTTTTTATGCGTTTTTTTTTTTTATTTTTTTTTCCTTCTCTCTCTCTCCGTTTTACTACCTTTGGCATATATATCCATGTGAATTAAGCTCCCCTTATCTGAATTTCATTGATATACCTATTGAATGAAAATCTTCTTAAATTCAGGTTCATGGTATAGATTTTTCTACTAATGCACTTATTTTCTCCTCTTAAAGGGATAGAAAAAGAAAGGAAAGAAAGAGAAGGAGAAAGTATAATATCTTCATTACCAAAATTTTATTATGGAAAATTTTATTATGACAAATTTAGCTGCTCTATAATCAGAGGAAAAAGCTGGAAAATCCTAACTCTGAGAAAGCGGAGTCTCTATAGAATGGGATTTGGGCGTTCCAACTCAAACCAATTTACATGTGATTAGGATAATTATTTCACTAGGTAGGTTTTTATAGTGACTATATAACCACCACTATTGACTCTCTTACATTAGACCTGAGGAAGGCTATATATCTTTAATTTTAATAGCCGAAACGCGTTGTTTTATTTATAAGTTTTATCTATTTACCAACCTGAATAAATCTTCTGAAGAATTAAATCCTTTTTTTGGATAATTATTCCTTGTGACCCTGGGAGCGCTCAATCAGCCGGATACACACTCTGAACCCTATTCTTACGGACTCCAGCTGGGAGATCCGTTTAATCCAGATAGAAGCTGCATACCGGTGGGACCAGCTACCCACATTAGACCAGAATTGGTCGATAAGCCTTGGTACAAGATCTGCTAAAGGTGAGCAGTTCATTTTTCTTCTGTTTCTATATATATATATATATATATATATATATATATACATCTACACTTAGATCTGCACCTGTTTTTTGTTTCTCCCCCCAACAGACCTACAGCCTTGGGGTCGAACACATTGAACTTAAAGCTCATCAAGAGAATGCCAAGAGTGTGCAAAGCAGTCATCAAAGCAAAAGGGGGCTACTTTGAAGAACCTAGAATATAAGACATATTTTCAGTTGTTTCACACTTTTTTGTTAAGTATATAATTCCACATGTGTTAATTCATAGTTTTGATGCCTTCAGTGTGAATGCACAATTTTCATAGTCATGAAAATACAGAAAAATCTTTAAATGAGAAGGTGTGTCCAAACTTTTGGTCTGCACTGTATGTGAGTAAGCCAAAATCCTTCTGGGAAAGTGTCTTGTGGACAGATGAGACCAAGATAGTGCTTTGTGGTAAAGCACATCATTCTACTGTTCACTGAAAATGGAATGAGGCCTACAAAAAAAAGAACACAATGCCTACAGTCAGATATGGTGGAGGTTCAAAGATGTTTTAAGGCTGTTCTGCAGCCTCTGGCACTGGGTGCCTTGACTGTGTGCAAGGTGTCATGAAATCTGAAGATTACCAAAGGATTTTGGGTCACAATGTAGTGCCCAGTGTCAGAAAGCTGCATTTGTGTCCTAGGTCATGGGTCTTCCAGCAGGACTATGACCCCAAACATACTGCAAGAAACCACCAGAAAAGGAATGGAAACAAAGCGCTGGAGAGTTCTAAAGTGGCAGCAATGAGTCCGGATCTAAATCCCATTGATCACCTGTGGAGAGATCTTACAATTGGTGTTGGGAGAAGACGTCTTCACATATGAGACCAGGAGCAGATTGGAAGAAGAGTCCAAGATCCCAGCTGAGGAGGAAGAAGCTGACGGTTATAGGAAGCGATTGATCGCAGTTATTTATTACAAAGGGCGCAACCAAATATTAAGGAGGGGGACAACAATTGTATAACGTGCATAAAAAACGTCTAGTTGTAATACATTCTGGGAGAAATACTTTATTCTCTGGAACAATATCAAGGGTGCCAACACTTTCAGACATGATTGTATGTGTGTATATGCATACAGTCATGGCTGAAAGTGTTGGCACCCTTGATATTGTTCCAGAGAATAAAGTATTTCTCCCAGAATTTATTAATTTATTACAATTACACATGTTTTTTTATACACAAGTTTATTTCCTTTGTGTGTATTGCAACAGCACAAAAACAAATAATAAAAAAATTATATATATATATATACACACACACACACTGCTCAAAAAAAATAAAGAGAACCCTTAAACAACAGAATATAACTCCAAGTAAATCAAACTTCTGTGAAATCAAACTGTTCACTTAGGAAGCAACACTGATTGACAATCAATTTCACATGCTGTTGTGCAAATGGAATAGAGAATAGATGGAAATTATTGGCAATTATCAAGACACCCTCAATAAAGGAGTGGTTCTGCAGGTGGGGACCACAGACCACATCTCAGTACCAATGCTTTCTGGCTGATGTTTTGGTCACTTTTGAATGTTGGTTGTGCTTTCACACTCGTGGTAGCATGAGATGGACTCTACAACCCACAGAAGTTGCTCAGGTAGTGCAGCTCATCCAGAATGGCACATCAATGCGAGCTGTGGCAAGAAGGTTTGCTGTGTGTCAGCGTAGTGTCCAGAGGCTGGAGGCGCTACCAGGAGACAGGCCAGTAAACCAGGAGACGTGGAGTGGGCCGTAGGAGGACAACAACCCAACAGCAGGACCGCTACCTCCGCCTTTGTGCAACGAGGAACAGGAGGAGCACTGCCAGAGCCCTGCAAAATGACCTCCAGCAGGCCACAAATGTGCATGTGTCTGCACAAACGGTTAGAAACCGACTCCATGAGGGTGATATGAGGGCCCGACGTCCACAGATGGGGGTTGTGCTCACAGCCCAACACCGTGCAGGACGCTTGGCATTTGCCACAGAACACCAGGATTGGTGAAGGCATTGAAGCTATGGACTGGCCCGCCCGTTCCCCAGACCTGAATCCGATTGAGCACATCTGGGACATCATGTCTCGCTCCATCCACCAACGTCACGTTGCACCACAGACTGTCCAGGAGTTGGCGGATGCTTTAGTCCAGGTCTGGGAGGAGATCCCACAGGAGACCATCCGCAACCTCATCAGGAGCATGCCCAGGCATTGTAGGGAGGTCATACAGGCACGTGGAGGCCACACACAATACTCAGCCTCATCAGGAGCATGCCCAGGGGTTGTAGGGAGGTCATACAGGCACGTGGAGGCCACACACAATACTCAGCCTCATCAGGAGCATGCCCAGGCATTGTAGGGAGGTCATACAGGCACGTGGAGGCCACACACAATACTCAGCCTCATCAGGAGCATGCCCAGGCGTTGTAGGGAGGTCATACAGGCACGCGGAGGCCACACACAATACTCAGCCTCATCAGGAGCATGCCCAGGCGTTGTAGGGAGGTCATACAGGCACGTGGAGGCCACACACAATATTCAGCCTCATCAGGAGCATGCCCAGGCGTTGTAGGGAGGTCATACAGGCACGCGGAGGCCACACACAATACTCAGCCTCATCAGGAGCATGCCCAGGCGTTGTAGGGAGGTCATACAGGCACGTGGAGGCCACACACAATACTGAGCCTCATCAGGAGCATGCCCAGGCGTTGTAGGGAGGTCATACAGGCACGTGGAGGCCACACACAATACTCAGCCTCATCAGGAGCATGCCCAGGCGTTGTAGGGAGGTCATACAGGCACGTGGAGGCCACACACAATACTCAGCCTCATCAGGAGCATGCCCAGGCATTGTAGGGAGTTCATACAGGCACGTGGAGGCCACACACAATACTCAGCCTCATCAGGAGCATGCCCAGGCGTTGTAGGGAGGTCATACAGGCACGTGGAGACCACACACAATACTCAGCCTCATCAGGAGCATGCCCAGGCGTTGTAGGGAGGTCATACAGGCACGTGGAGGCCACACACAATACTCAGCCTCATCAGGAGCATGCCCAGGCGTTGTAGGGAGGTCATACAGGCACGTGGAGGCCACACACAATACTGAGCCTCATCAGGAGCATGCCCAGGCGTTGTAGGGAGGTCATACAGGCACGTGGAGGCCACACACAATACTCAGCCTCATCAGGAGCATGCCCAGGCGTTGTAGGGAGGTCATAGAGGCACGTGGAGGCCACACACAATACTCAGCCTCATCAGGACCATGCCCAGGTGTTGTAGGGAGGTCATACAGGCACGTGGAGGCCACACACAATACTCAGCCTCATCAGGAGCATGCCCAGGTGTTGTAGGGAGGTCATACAGGCATGTGGAGGCCACACACAATACTCAGCCTCATCAGGAGCATGCCCAGGCGTTGTAGGGAGGTCATACAGGCACGTGGAGGCCACACACAATACTCAGCCTCGTCAGGAGCATGCCCAGGCGTTGTAGGGAGGTCATACAGGCACGTGGAGGCCACACACAATACTCAGCCTCATCAGGAGCATGCCCAGGCGTTGTAGGGAGGTCATACCGGGACGTGGAGGCCACACACAATACTCAGCCTCATCAGGAGCATGCCCAGGCGTTGTAGGGAGGTCATACAGGCACGTGGAGGCCACACACAATACTCAGCCTCATCAGGACCATGCCCAGGTGTTGTAGGGAGGTCATACAGGCACGTGGAGGCCACACACAATACTCAGCCTCATCAGGAGCATGCCCAGGCGTTGTAGGGAGGTCATACAGGCACGTGGAGGCCACACACAATACTCAGCCTCATCAGGAGCATGCCCAGGCGTTGTAGGGAGGTCATACCGGGACGTGGAGGCCACACACAATACTCAGCCTCATCAGGAGCATGCCCAGGCGTTGTAGGGAGGTCATACAGGCACGTGGAGGCCACACACAATACTCGGCCTCATCAGGACCATGCCCAGGTGTTGTAGGGAGGTCATACAGGCACATGGAGGCCACACACAATACTCAGCCTCATCAGGAGCATGCCCAGGCATTGAAGGGAGGTCATACAGGCACGTGGAGGCCACACACAATACTCAGCCTCATCAGGAGCATGCCCAGGCGTTGTAGGGAGGTCATACAGGCACGTGGAGGCCACACACAATACTCAGCCTCATCAGGAGCATGCCCAGGCGTTGTAGGGAGGTCATACAGGCACGTGGAGGCCACACACAATACTCAGCCTCATCAGGAGCATGCCCAGGCGTTGTAGGGAGGTCATACAGGCACGTGGAGGCCACACACAATACTGAGCCTCATCAGGAGCATGCCCAGGCGTTGTAGGGAGGTCATACAGGCACGTGGAGGCCACACACAATACTCAGCCTCATCAGGAGCATGCCCAGGCGTTGTAGGGAGGTCATACAGGCACATGGAGGCCACACACAATACTCAGCCTCATCAGGAGCATGCCCAGGCATTGAAGGGAGGTCATACAGGCACGTGGAGGCCACACACAATACTCAGCCTCATCAGGAGCATGCCCAGGCGTTGTAGGGAGGTCATACAGGCACGTGGAGGCCACACACAATACTCAGCCTCATCAGGAGCATGCCCAGGCGTTGTAGGGAGGTCATACAGGCACGTGGAGGCCACACACAATACTCAGCCTCATCAGGAGCATGCCCAGGCGTTGTAGGGAGGTCATACAGGCACGTGGAGGCCACACACAATACTCAGCCTCATCAGGAGCATGCCCAGGCGTTGTAGGGAGGTCATACCGGGACGTGGAGGCCACACACAATACTCAGCCTCATCAGGAGCATGCCCAGGCGTTGTAGGGAGGTCATACAGGCACGTGGAGGCCACACACAATACTCAGCCTCATCAGGAGCATGCCCAGGCGTTGTAGGGAGGTCATACAGGCACGTGGAGGCCACACACAATACTCAGCCTCATCAGGAGCATGCCCAGGCGTTGTAGGGAGGTCATACAGGCACGTGGAGGCCACACACAATACTCAGCCTCATCAGGAGCATGCCCAGGTATTGTAGGGAGGTCATACAGGCACGTGGAGGCCGCACACAATACTCAGCCTCATCTGGAGCATGCCCAGGCGTTGTAGGGAGGTCATACAGGCACGTGGAGGCCACACACAATACTCAGCCTCATCAGGAGCATGCCCAGGCATTGTAGGGAGGTCATACAGGCACGTGGAGGCCACACACAATACTCAGCCTCATCAGGAGCATGCCCAGGCATTGTAGGGAGGTCATACAGGCACGTGGAGGCCACACACAATACTCAGCCTCATCAGGAGCATGCCCAGGCGCTGTAGGGAGGTCATACAGGCACGTGGAGGCCACACACAATACTCAGCCTCATCAGGAGCATGCCCAGGCGTTGTAGGGAGGTCATACAGGCACGTGGAGGCCACACACAATACTCAGCCTCATCAGGAGCATGCCCAGGCGTTGTAGGGAGGTCATACAGGCACGTGGAGGCCACACACAATACTCAGCCTCATTGTGACTTGTTTTAAGGACATTACATCACAGTTGGATCAGTCTGTAGTGTGTTTTTCCACTTTAATTTTGGGGGTGACTCCACATCCAGGCCTCCATTGGTTAATAAATGTGATTTCCATTGATGATTTTTGGGTGATTTTGTTGTCAGCACATTCAGCTTTCTACAGAACAAAGTATTCAATGAGAAGATTTCATTCATTCAGATCTAGGAGGGGGGATTTCAGGGGTCCCTGTATTTTTTTGAGCAGTGTATATATAGATCTTCCCCCACTGTATGTATGTGTGTGTAAAACACACAATTCATGGAGAAAGGGTAGTGTACGCACCCTGATTCGGGTGTATCTTCTAAATTAACATTATATTTCTTTCCATAGTGAACACTACCTGAAATGGACTAAATAGACCCCATCGCCAAAAATACATACGAAACACAGAAAGAGAAAAAAAAAAAAAGAGAAAAAAGACGATAGAAGGGCCACTAATTTGAAAAAGATATTAGCAAGATTTATTATAAATAGGACTTACTATGGAGAGTGTCATGTGGAGTGGGTTGTTTTTAAGTTCTTCCTATTGTATCTTTCCTTACCCTCATTATGTACCTGACTATAATAAATTTTGCTAATATCTTTTTCAAATTAGTGGCCCCTCTATCGTCTTTTTTTTTTTTCTATTTCTGTGTTTCGTATATATGTGTGTGTGTGTATATATATATATACACACATATACACACACACACACACACACATATATATACAGTCGGGAAAGTAAGTATTAGATCCACTGCCGATTTTGCAAGTTTTCCCACTTACACAGAATGGAGAGGTCTGTAATATTTATCGTAGGTCACTTCACCTGTGAGAGACAATCTAAAATCAGAAAATCCCATTCTATGATTGTTACATAATTAATTTGCATTTTATTGCATGAAATAAGTATTTGATACAATAGAAAAACAGAAGTTAATATTTGGTGCAGAAACCTTTGTTACAATTCCAGAGGTCAGACGTTTCCTGTAGTTCTTGACCCGGTTTGCACACACTGCAGCAGGGATTTTGGCCCCCTCCTCCATACAGATCTTCTCCAGATCTTTCAGGTTTCGGGGCTGTCGCTGGGTAACATTGAGTTTCAGCTCCATCCAAAGATTTTCTATTGGGTTCAGGTCTGGAGACTGGCTAGGCCACTCCAGGACCTTGAGATGCTTCTTATGGAGCCACTCCTTAGTGGCCCTGGCTGTGTGTTTCAGGTCATTTTCATGCTGGAAGACCCAGCCACGACCCATCTTCAATGTTCTTACTGAGGGAAGGAGGTTGTTGGCCAACATCTCGCAGTACATGACCCCATCCATCCTCCCTTCTATACGGTGCGGTTGTCCTGTCCCCTTCAGAGAAAAGCACCCTCAAAGTATGATGTTTCCCTCACCATGCCTCATGGTTGGGATGGTGTTCTTGGGGTTGTACGCATCCTTCTTCTTCTTCCTCCAAACACAATGAGTGGAGTTAATGCCAAAAAGTTCTATTTTGGTTTCATCTGACCACATGACCTTCTCCCATACCTCCATCATCCAGATCGTCATTGGTGAACTTCAAACGGGTCTGGACATGTGCTAGCGTGATCAGGGGAACCTTGTGTGCCCTGCAGGATTTTGATCCATGACGGCGTAGTGTGTTACTAACGGTAATGTTTGAGACTGTGGTCCCAGCTCTCTTCAGGTCATTGACCAGGTCCTCCCGTGTAATCATGGGCTGATTGCTGACCTTTCTCAGAATCATCCTTACCCCACGAGCCGAGATCTTGCATGGAGCTCCAGACCGAGGAAGATTGACATCATCTTGTGTTTCCTCCATTTTCTAATAATTGTGCCAACAGTAGCCTTCTCACCAAGCTGCTGCCTATTGTCCTATAGTCCATCCCCGCCTTGGTACAGTTTTGTCCCTGGTGTCCTTAGACATCTCTTTGGTCTTGGCCATGGTGGAGAGGTTGGAGTGTGATTGAGTGTGTGGACAGGTGTCTTTTATACAGGTAATGAGTTCAAACTGGTGCAATTAATACAGGTAATGAGTGCAGGGTAGGAGGCTTCTTAAAGAAACACTAACAGGTCTGTGAGAGCCAGAATTCTTGCTGGTAGGTCGGTGATCAAATACGTATTTCATGCAATAAAATGCAAATTAATTATTTAAAAATCATAGAATGGGATTTTCTGGATTTATTTTTAGATTCTGTCTCTCACAGGTGAAGTGACCTGCGATAAAAATTACAGACCTCTTCATTCTGTGTAGGTGACAGTGTATCAAATAGTTATTTTCCCCACAACATATATATATATATACACACACACATATACAGGTGCATCTCACTAAATTAGAATATCATCAAAAAGTTAATTTATTTCAGTTCTTCAATACAAAAAGTGAAACTCATATATTCTATAGAGTCATTACACACAGAGGGATCTATTCTATAGAGTCATTACACGCAAAGGGATCTATTATATAGAGTCATTACACACAGAGTGATCTATTATATAGAGTCATTACACACAGAGGGATCTATTCTATAGAGTCATTACACGCAAAGGGATCTATTATATAGAGTCATTACACGCAGAGGGATCTATTATATAGAGTCATTACACACAGAGGGATCTATTATATAGAGTCATTACACACAGAGCGATCTATTATATAGAGTCATTACACGCAGAGGGATCTATTATATAGAGTCATTACACACAGAGGGATCTATTATATAGAGTCATTACACGCAGAGGAATCTATTATATAGAGTCATTACACGCAGAGGGATCTATTATATAGAGTCATTACACGCAGAGGAATCTATTATATAGAGTCATTACACGCAGAGGGATCTATTATATAGAGTCATTACACGCAGAGGGATCTATTATATAGAGTCATTACACACAGAGGGATCTATTATATAGAGTCATTACACGCAGAGGGATCTATTATATAGAGTCATTACACACAGAGGGATCTATTATATAGAGTCATTACACACAGAGGGATCTATTATATAGAGTCATTACACACAGAGCGATCTATTATATAGAGTCATTACACGCAGAGGGATCTATTATATAGAGTCATTACACACAGAGGGATCTATTATATAGAGTCATTACACGCAGAGGAATCTATTATATAG
This sequence comes from Phyllobates terribilis, assembly GCF_046119375.1. Taxonomy (NCBI): domain Eukaryota; kingdom Metazoa; phylum Chordata; class Amphibia; order Anura; family Dendrobatidae; genus Phyllobates; species Phyllobates terribilis. Next base: position 7,825,294 of record NW_027362767.1, read on the forward strand.
AGTCATTACACGCAGAGGAATCTATTATATAGAGTCATTACACGCAGAGGGATCTATTATATAGAGTCATTACACGCAGAGGGATCTATTATATAGAGTCATTACACACAGAGGGATCTATTCTATAGAGTAATTACACACAGAGGGATCTATTATATAGAGTCATTACACACAGAGGGATATATTATATAGAGTCATTACACACAGAGGGATCTATTCTATAGAGTCATTACACGCAAAGGGATCTATTATATAGAGTCATTACACACAGAGTGATCTATTATATAGAGTCATTACACGCAGAGGGATCTATTATATAGAGTCATTACACACAGAGGGATCTATTCTATTGAGTCATTACACGCAAAGGGATCTATTATATAGAGTCATTACACACAAAGGGATCTATTCTATAGAGTCATTACACGCAGAGCGATCTATTATATAGAGTCATTACACACAGAGGAATCTATTATATAGAGTCATTACACGCAGAGGGATCTATTATATAGAGTCATTACACACAGAGGGATCTATTATATAGAGTCATTACACACAGAGGGATCTATTATATAGAGTCATTACACGCAGAGGGATCTATTATATAGAGTCATTACACGCAGAGGGATTTATTATATAGAGTCATTACACGCAGAGGGATCTATTATATAGAGTCATTACACGCAGAGCGATCTATTATATAGAGTCATTACACGCAGAGGGATCTATTATATAGAGTCATTACACGCAGAGGGATCTATTATATAGAGTCATTACACACAGAGGGATCTATTATATAGAGTCATTACATACAGAGGGATCTATTATATAGTGTCATTACACGCAGAGGGATCTATTATATAGAGTCATTACACACAGAGGGATCTATTCTATAGAGTCATTACACGCAGAGGGATCTATTCTATAGAGTCATTACACGCAGAGGGATCTATTCTATAGAGTCATTACACGCAGAGGGATCTATTATATAGAGTCATTACACACAGAGGGATCTATTATATAGAGTCATTACACACAGAGGGGTCTATTATATAGAGTCATTACACAGAGCGATCTATTATATAGAGTCATTACACACAGAGGGATCTATTCTATAGAGTCATTGCACACAGGGATCTATTATATAGAGTCATTACACACAGAGGGGTCTATTATATAGAGTCATTACACACAGAGGGGTCTATTATATAGAGTCATTACACACAGAGGGATCTATTATATAGAGTTATTACACACAGTGATCTATTATATAGAGTCATTACACACAGGGATCTATTATATAGAGTCATTACACACAGAGGGATCTATTCTATAGAGTCATTGCACACAGGGATCTATTATATAGAGTCATTACACACAGAGGGGTCTATTATATAGAGTCATTACACAGAGCGATCTATTATATAGAGTCATTACACACAGAGGGATCTATTCTATAGAGTCATTGCACACAGGGATCTATTATATAGAGTCATTACACACAGAGGGATCTATTATATAGAGTCATTACACACAGAGCGATCTATTATATAGAGTCATTACACACAGAGGGATCTATTATATAGAGTCATTACACACAGAGCGATCTATTATATAGAGTCATTACACACAGAGGGATCTATTATATAGAGTCATTACACACAGAGGGATCTATTATATAGAGTCACAACACACAGAGCGATCTATTATGTAGAGTCATTACACACAGAGGGATCTATTATATAGAGTAATTACACGCAGAGGGATCTATTATATAGAGTCATTACACACAGAGGGATCTATTATATAGAGTCATTACACACAGAGGGATCTATTATATAGAGTCATTACACACAGAGGGATCTATTATATAGAGTCATTACACACAGAGGGATCTATTATATAGAGTCATTACACACAGAGCGCTCTATTATATAGAGTCATTACACACAGAGGGCTCTATTATATAGAGTCAATACACGCAGAGCGATCTATTATATAGAGTCATTACACACAGAGGGATCTATTATATAGAGTCATTACACGCAGAGGGATCTATTATATAGAGTCATTACACACAGAGCGCTCTATTATATAGAGTCATTACACACAGAGGGATCTATTATATAGAGTCATTACACACAGAGGGATCTATTATATAGAGTCATTACACACAGAGGGATCTATTATATAGAGTCATTACACACAGAGGGATCTATTATATAGAGTCATTACACACAGAGCGCTCTATTATATTGAGTCATTACACACAGAGCGATCTATTATATAGAGTCATTACACACAGAGGGATCTATTATATAGTCATTACACACAGAGGGATCTATTATATAGAGTCATTACACACAGAGGGCTCTATTATATAGAGTCATTACACACAGAGGGCTCTATTATATAGAGTCATTACACACAGAGCGATCTATTATATAGAGTCATTACACACAGAGCGATCTATTATATAGAGTCATTACACACAGAGGGATCTATTATATAGAGTCATGTCAGGCAAAAGGTATTTTTGCCCGAGTTTTAAAAAATGAGAGATGTTTTAAAAAGGAAAAAAAAAACACCCCCTATCTGTTTGTAAGAGAAGACATAGAACTCACTTTTGCTTTTCCCCAAACCAGGAATTTTTATGACCCGCCATAAAACCTCAGTCCAGGGCAAGCGCTGGTACAAACCGGAAAATCCCTCCAAAAAATCCCATTGTTTAATTGTACAAACGTTTTATGCCAATTTTAATCACGCACAGGTCTGACAGAAACATCGGAACCACGTTTTTTGAATGCTCACCTTTTTCCCATTACAATAGTATAACTTGCATAACTGAGGAATGACCGGGAACTGAGATAATGGATTCTGAGCTTCTGAGCGTCATAGAGGTTTCATATTTAATATCTATCTTCATGAATATTGGTGACGGTCAAGATGATGTCTCCCTCTTGGATGTGGGACCCCCCCACACCAAGATATGGAATCTGAAGGATTTTTTAGGTCTTCTGCAGCTGGGTGGGCTCGCAAAGCCGAGCCCCCTTGTAAGGTAAATAAGGGGTGTTCCCCAGAGTTTTGGCTGCTTGCTAAAAACCAGATCGGCCATTTTTCAAGCCATTCCAACCAGGGACGCAGACGCATGCACTACACGCTGCGTGAAGGAATCAAGTCTAATTTCCGGGGAGCCGTCCCCCCCACAGAATCTGAGACCATCACCTTGTGAAGCAGGTTTTGCTATTACTTATCCCTTTTATTTTAATAACTGTTTATGCATACATGTAAATTGTCTCCTTTATAATATCTTGTATATATTTTGTAAACACTGCCCCCCTTTTGGGAGTAAATCATTAATTATTTACCAGTTTCTTTCTTCTTGTCCTATGTCGAGCAAACACGTTCCTCACTCGCTAATTCACGTTACCTAACGAGTACCCGATCCACCTGTTAAGCGATCGGTGGTGGCAGTATACCAGTATTTATGTGATATTGTGGTTTGAGGGTGGCTGGTCGGAGGTATATATACGTTCCTGGAAGGAACTGGTGGTATATATACGTCCTGTCACATCACGTGCCGCAATAGTCGACATAAATTAGAGCAGCTGCACCCGTGCTTATCCTCTGTCAATACCGTGTTTGACCAGCAGGATAAGGGGGCGCCAGAGAGCTGCAAGGTCTGACCCAAGAGTGGGTGTCGTTTTCATGACAAATTGGTGGCAAGCGGTGGGATCAGAGGACATTAGTGATCTGGTTTGAGCAATCATTCCTCTCACTAAAAACTTGCACAAAAGTTTTGAAGATCGAACTCAGTGTTTATTAGATCTGAGACAATACTGTATGTGTAGCAGTTACCCCTACCCTTCTTCGTTTTTTCTTTTCTATTTTTATTTTGGTGATCATGGTCGTAGTTGGGGAGTCCTGGTATCACCAGCAGAAAAAGGACACTCTTACTGGAATATGTATAATCAAAGGCATTGACCCCCACGGCAAAAGCAGAGAACAAATGATTTCTGAACTGTTACAAGATGCTGCAGAGCCCGTCCGACAGCAGAGCCCTGATGAGGGGGCGGCCAGCCAAGGCCCGGATGGCGCTGCTGCCGGGGTCCAACCGGTGATTGCCAGCCATACCCGCAACCAGGGTAGTGTGGACCCCCACCTGCAGATGGCCTTGGAGGAGCTCGCCACAGACAATCATGATGGACGACTGGAGCTGATCCTGAAATTCCAGGAGCGGGCTGAGCGACAAGCTGACCGAGAGGCTGCTGAGCGACAAGCTGACCGACAACACCAGCTGGAGCTAGCCCGGATTCAGAAGGAGTCGCCCTCTACGCAGACCCGTGAGTCCAACAGTGCCAGCTGCTTTAAACCTCGTCCTGAGCACTTCCCTGTGATGGAAAAGGATGGGGACTTGGACACATTTCTGCGAGGCTTTGAAAAGGCCTGCAGGCAGTATCAGCTGCCCATCGACCAATGGGCAAGATATTTGACTCCAGGGCTCCGAGGAAAAGCTTTGGAGGTGTTTGCTTCCCTCCCTCGAGAGCAGGATGGAGACTATGAGGCCGTCAGGCAGGCCCTGATAAAAAAGTACCAGCTGACTCCGGAGGTTTACCGGAAAAAATTCAGAACCCTCCAACGTGGACCACATGACACCTACCGTGATGTGGTAGACGGGCTCAGAACCAACTTTGAGCAGTGGATCCAAGGACTGTCAGCGACCACCTTTGAGCAGCTAAAGGACCTGATGGTGAAAGACCAGTTCCTGCATCTGTGTCCGACTGAGGTACGGCAGTTCGTGATGGATCGGGAGCCACCTGATGCCAATAAAGCAGCGCAGATCGCAGACACCTACGAGGCCAACCGGAGACCAGAGGTGCGGAAGCCGGTCGTCGCCAGCTGGAAAGGGGGTAAGCCATCAACCACCATCCCTGCCCCTGCCAGCCGACCTTCCGGAGGCCTTTTTCCCGTTGCCAAGGCCCTGCCTGCATCCGATGCCCGCAGGTGTTATTCCTGCAACCAGACTGGTCATCTCAGCGCCACTTGCCCAGAGAAGCAGAGGAAGAACCCCCATCCAAGGCCCCAGGGCCTAATGCCTCAGTTCTTTAGGTGGGTGGGCCGGTTGGGAGGGCCTGTGAAAACTTTCAGTCTGTCAGGGTGGGGAACACTCTCACTGTAGGCCTCAAGGACGCTGGGGCCGAACGAACCCTCATCCGACCCGAACTGGTGTCCCCTGAAGCACTTATTCCAGGAAAGACCCTGACTGTCACTGGGATTGGGGGCGTCCGATGCCCCTTGCCCATGGCCCGGGTTTTTATTGATTGGGGTGCGGGGAGTGGGGTGAAGGAAGTGGGAGTATCCAAAAACCTACCTGCAAATGTTTTGTTGGGAACTGATTTGGGGAGGATGTTTGCTTATTATGTCCCTGACACCCCTCCCCGATCTGATACGGTTGGTAAGGTTAATGCTGATAATGTGAATGTCAATGCTTTACATGATGATGATGATGATGATGATGATGATGATGATGATGATGATGTTGTTATATTGAAAGGTGCAGGAGAACTCAGCCATGTCACTCTGCGGGGTGATGTTGCTGAGGATCCCCTAGCAGGAGCAACGGTCAGTGCCAAGGGTAATGGGGAGAGGCACGAGGACCATGAAGCAGGTGGTGCTGTGCCAGTGACCAGTGTCACAACAGATGGTGACCTGGCTGATAGTCGCTGCCCCATACGTAGCACTGTGCCTGAGGTAATGGAGGATGATGGAGGAGTAGTTCTCATGGCCTCGCAGGCTAATTAGACGGGGTTATTCCCTGGGGAGACGGCCTATATAGCCGCTGTTACCCGCAGTCAGAGTGCCCAGAACGCAAGTAACGCCCTGCCTTCTGGACCCTCCTCGGACAGAGGAATAACAGAATCAGTTATGGACCCAGAGCCGGTCCCAGAGGGTCCCAGTGAGGACGTGGCCTTAACCTCACTTCTGGCTTCCTCCAGCCAGGAGTTTCAGGCAGCTCTGCACTCAGATGCTAGCCTGGAGACGTTAAGGAGCCTCGCAGAGAAACCCACCTCCGAGTCGGATAAGGAGAGGATATTCTGGGACCAAGGGAGGTTGTACCGGGAGACAGTTCCCTGTACACCCCAACAGGAGTGGCTGAGGGAAAGACAGCTGGTCGTCCCCTACCAATTCAGGGATGAGTTGTTGCGGATCGCCCATGAAATTCCACTCGCTGGACACTTAGGGGTCAGCAAAACCAAGGCCCGGCTGTCTCATCACTTTTATTGGCCCAAAATGAGGACAGATGTGGTGAACTACTGTCGATCCTGTACCACGTGTCAAAGAGTGGGAAAGTCAGGGCCGGCCCCCAAAGCCCCCCTGATCTCTTTGCCAGTGATAGAGGAGCCTTTCCAGAGGATTGCTGTGGACATTGTGGGACCACTGGCCATGCCCAGCAGCTCTGGAAAACGATTCATCCTTACCGTGGTAGACTATGCTACCCGGTATCCGGAGGCAGTAGCCCTGTCCTCAATTAGGGCAGATAAGGTGGCGGACGCCCTCTTGGCCATCTTTTCGCGAGTAGGATTTCCCAGGGAGATGCTTACCGACCAGGGGACTCAGTTCATGTCACGCTTAATGGAGGCTCTATGTAAGAAAATGCAGGTGCAGCATTTGGTATCGAGCGCGTATCACCCACAGACCAATGGTTTGTGTGAGCGATTCAACGGTACCCTCAAACAGATGTTAAAAATGCTGGTTGAAACCCAGGGTCGCGACTGGGAGCGTTACCTCCCACACCTGCTATTTGCTTACAGAGAGGTTCCACAGGCCTCAACGGGGTTCTCCCCCTTTGAGCTCCTGTATGGCAGGCGTGTCCGAGGACCCCTTGGTTTGATAAGGGAATTCTGGGAAGAAGAGCCGAGCTCCCCAGGAGTGTCCATCGTGGAGTATGTCATGCGCTTCCGTGACAAGATGCAGACCTTGACGCAGTTGGTGCATGACAACCTGGCGCAAGCCCAGGCTGACCAGAAGCATTGGTACGACCAGAACGCCCGAGAACGGACCTACCAGGTGGGTCAGAAGGTGTGGGTGCTGGTCCCCGTACCAAAGGACAAGCTTCAGGCGGCCTGGGAAGGCCCGTACGTCATTCACCAACAGCTCCACCCGGTCACCTACGTGATCACCCTTGACCATGAGCGGGGTAGGCGGAAGGCGTTTCACGTTAATATGATGAAGGCTCATCAAGAACGTGGAACCTGCGTCCTACCGGTCTGCAACCTGCCCGAGGATGGGGAGGATGACCCCCTCTTGGACATGCTCGCCCAAGCGAAGGCCAGCGGGTCCCTAGAGGATGTAGAGCTAAGCGACTTGCTATCCGCAGACCAGAGGTCTCAGATGGAAGCAGTGCTGAAACCCTTCCAAGCAGTGTTCACCAACCTGCCTGGCAGGACTGAAGTGGCGGTCCATGAAGTGGACACCGGGAATCATGCCCCACTCCGGCGGACAGCCTATCGAATCTCCGACGAGGTGCAGCATGTCAAGCGCCAGGAGGTCGAGGAGATGCTGCAGTTGGGGGTGATTAAGCGGTCCAAGAGCGCGTGGGCCTCACCTGTAGTCCTGGTGCCTAAGAAGGACCGGACCACCCGGTTCTGTGTGGACTACAGGGGGCTCAACGCTATCACCGCCTCTGACGCACAACCAATGCCACGCATTGAGGAGCTGCTGGAGCGGTTAGCCAGCGCGAGCTATCTCTCCATTATGGATTTGAGTCGGGGATATTGGCAGATTCCCTTGAGCCCCGGGGCCCAGGAGAAGTCCGCCTTTATCACCCCCTTCGGATTGTATGAATCCACGGTCATGCCCTTCGGCATGAAAAATGCCCCTGCCACGTTCCAGCGAATGGTCAACCACCTTCTCCAGGGACTGAAGAGGTACGCAGTGGCGTACCTGGATGACATTGCCATCTTCAGTCCCACCTGGGAGGATCACCTCGAGCATCTGCAGCAGGTGCTCGGGCGCATTCACCAGGCGGGCTTGACGATCAAGCCGGGAAAGTGCCAGATTGGCATGAACGAGGCCCACTACCTGGGGCACCGGGTAGGTGGGGGTACTCTGAAGCCAGAGCCTGGGAAGGTGAACGCTATCGTGTCCTGGCCCACCCCCAGGACCAAGAAGCAGGTGCAGTCCTTCTTGGGCACCGCAGGGTACTATAGACGCTTTGTGCAGGACTATAGTAGCCTTGCGAAGCCCTTGACAGACCTCACCAGGAAGAGCCTACCCCATTCCGTCAAATGGACGGATGAATGCGAGGTGGCCTTTAGGGCTTTGAAGACTGCCCTGAGCAGCTCTCCTGTACTAAAGGCGGTCGACGGCACACGGCCACTCTTAGTACAGACCGACGCCAGTGAGTTTGGCCTCGGTGCTGTACTCAGCCTGGTCGACTCGGGGAACCAAGAACACCCCGTGTTGTACCTAAGCCGGAAACTGCTGCCGAGGGAAGTGGCCTATTCCACCATAGAGAAGGAGTGCCTGGCCATTGTATGGGCCCTCAACCGCTTACAGCCTTACTTGTACGGGCGCCCCTTCACTGTCGTGACTGACCACAACCCCCTGAGTTGGCTGCACACCATGTCAGGTGCCAACGGAAGGTTGTTACGCTGGAGCCTCACCCTCCAGCAGTACGACTTTACCGTTCAACACCGCAAGGGCAGCGAGCATGGCAATGCCGATGGGTTGTCCCGGCGAGGGGAGCCTCCAGACATACGCTTGGAGGAGTACCAGAAGGTCCTACCTCCATAGCGCAGTCTAAAAGGGGGAGGTGTCAGGCAAAAGGTATTTTTGCCCGAGTTTTAAAAAATGAGAGATGTTTTAAAAAGGAAAAAAAAAACCACCCCCTATCTGTTTGTAAGAGAAGACATAGAACTCACTTTTGCTTTTCCCCAAACCAGGAATTTTTATGACCCGCCATAAAACCTCAGTCCAGGGCAAGCACTGGAACAAACCGGAAAATCCCTCCAAAAAATCCCATTGTTTAATTGTACAAACGTTTTATGCCAATTTTAATCACGCACAGGTCTGACAGAAACATCGGAACCACGTTTTTTGAATGCTTAGCTTTTTCCCATTACAATAGTATAACTTGCATAACTGAGGAATGACCGGGAACTGAGATAATGGATTCTGAGCTTCTGAGCGTCATAGAGGTTTCATATTTAATATCTATCTTCATGAATATTGGTGACGGTCAAGATGATGTCTCCCTCTTGGATGTGGGACCCCCCCACACCAAGATATGGAATCTGAAGGATTTTTTAGGTCTTCTGCAGCTGGGTGGGCTCGCAAAGCCGAGCCCCCTTGTAAGGTAAATAAGGGGTGTTCCCCAGAGTTTTGGCTGCTTGCTAAAAACCAGATCGGCCATTTTTCAAGCCATTCCAACCAGGGACGCAGACGCATGCACTACACGCTGCGTGAAGGAATCAAGCCTAATTTCCGGGGAGCCGTCCCCCCCACAGAATCTGAGACCATCACCTTGTGAAGCAGGTTTTGCTATTACTTATCCCTTTTATTTTAATAACTGTTTATGCATACATGTAAATTGTCTCCTTTATAATATCTTGTATATATTTTGTAAACACTGCCCACCTTTTGGGAGTAAATCATTAATTATTTACCAGCTTCTTTCATCTTGTCCTATGTCGAGCAAACACGTTCCTCACTCGCTAATTCACGTTACCTACCAGGTACCCGATCCACCTGTTAAGCGATCGGTGGTGGCAGTATACCAGTATTTATGTGATATTGTGGTTTGAGGGTGGCTGGTCGGAGGTATATATACGTTCCTGGAAGGAACTGGTGGTATATATACGTCCTGTCACATCACGTGCCGCAATAGTCGACATAAATTAGAGCAGCTGCACCCGTGCTTATCCTCTGTCAATACCGTGTTTGACCAGCAGGATAAGGGGGCGCCAGAGAGCTGCAAGGTCTGACCCAAGAGTGGGTGTCGTTTTCATGACAAGAGGGATCTATTATATAGAGTCATTACACACAGAGGGATCTATTATATAGAGTCATTACACACAGAGGGATCTATTATATAGAGTCATTACACACAGAGCGATCTATTATATAGTCATTACACACAGAGCGATCTATTATATAGAGTCATTACACGCACAGGGATCTATTATATAGAGTCATTACACACAGAGGGATCTATTATATAGAGTCATTACACACAGAGGGGTCTATTATATAAAGTCATTACACACAGAGCGATCTATTATATAGAGTCATTACACGCAGAGGGATCTATTATATAGAGACATTACACACAGAGCAATCTATTATATAGTCATTACACACAGAGCGATCTATTATATAGAGTCATTACACGCACAGGGATCTATTATATAGAGTCATTACACACAGAGGGATCTATTATATAGAGTCATTACACACAGAGGGGTCTATTATATAAAGTCATTACACACAGAGCGATCTATTATATAGAGTCATTACACGCAGAGGGATCTATTATATAGAGTCATTACACACAGAGCGATCTATTATATAGAGTCATTACACACAGAGGGATCTATTATATAGAGTCATTACACACAGAGCGATCTATTATATAGTCATTACACACAGAGGGATCTATTATATAGAGTCATTACACACAGAGCGATCTATTATATAGAGTCATTACACACAGAGGGATCTATTATATAGTCATTACACGCAGAGGGATCTATTATATAGAGTCATTACACACAGAGCGATCTATTATATAGAGTCATTACACACAGAGGGATCTATTATATAGAGTCATTACACACAGAGGGATCTATTATATAGAGTCATTACACACAGAGCGATCTATTATATAGAGTCATTACACACAGAGCGGTCTATTATATAGAGTCATTACACACAGAGGGATCTATTATATAGAGTCATTACACACAGAGGGATCTATTATATAGAGTCATTACACACAGGGATCTATTATATAGTCATTACACACAGAGGGATCTATTATATAGAGTCATTACACACAGAGCGATCTATTATATAGAGTCATTACACACAGAGGGATCTATTATATAGTCATTACACGCAGAGGGATCTATTATATAGAGTCATTACACACAGAGCGGTCTATTATATAGAGTCATTACACACAGAGGGATCTATTATATAGAGTCATTACACACAGAGGGATCTATTATATAGAGTCATTACACACAGGGATCTATTATATAGAGTCATTACACACAGAGGGATCTATTATATAGAGTCATTACACGCAGAGGGATCTATTCTATATAGTCATTACACGCAGAGGGATCTATTCTATAGAGTCATTACACGCAGAGGGATCTATTCTATAGAGTCATTACACGCAGAGGGATCTATTACATAGAGTCATTACACACAGAGGGATCTATTATATAGAGTCATTACACACAGAGGGATCTATTATATAGCCATTACACACGGAGTGATCTACTATATAGAGTCATTACACGCAGAGGGATCTATTATATAGTCATTACACACGGAGTGATCTACTATATAGAGTCATTACACGCAGAGGGATCTATTCTATAGTGTAATTACACGCAGAGGGATCTATTATATAGAGTCATTACACGCAGAGGGATCTATTATATAGAGTCATTACACGCAGAGGGATCTATTATATAGAGTCATTACACGCAGAGGGATCTATTATATAGAGTCATTACACGCAGAGGGATCTATTATATAGAGTCATTACACGCAGAGGGATCTATTATATAGAGTCATTACACGCAGAGGGATCTATTATATAGAGTCATTACACGCAGAGGGATCTATTATATAGAGTCATTACACACAGAGGGATCTATTATATAGAGTCATTACACACAGAGGGATCTATTATATAGAGTCATTACACACAGGGATCTATTATATAGAGTCAGTACACACAGGGATCTATTATATAGAGTCATTACACGCAGAGGGATCTATTATATAGAGTCATTACACGCAGAGCGATCTATTATATAGAGTCATTACACACAGAGGGATCTATTATATAGAGTCATTACACACAGAGGGATCTATTATATAGAGTCATTACACACAGAGCGATCTATTATATAGAGTCATTACACACAGAGCGATCTATTATATAGAGTCATTACACACAGAGCGATCTATTATATAAAGTCATTACACACAGAGGGATCTATTATATAGAGTCATTACACACAGAAGGATCTATTATATAGAGTCATTACAGACAGAGGGATCTATTATATAGAGTCATTACACGCACAGGGATCTATTATATAGAGTCATTACACACAGAGGGATCTATTATATAGTCATTACACGCAGAGAGGTCTATTATATAGAGTCATTACACGCAGAGCGATCTATTATATAAAGTCATTACACGCAGAGCGATCTATTATATAGAGTCATTACACGCAGAGGGATCTATTATATAGAGTCATTACACACAGAGCGATCTATTATATAGAGTCATTACACACAGAGGGATCTATTATATAGAGTCATTACACACAGAGCGATCTATTATATAGAGTCATTACACACAGAGGGATCTATTATATAGAGTCATTACACACAGAGGGCTCTATTATATAGAGTCATTACACACAGAGCGATCTATTATATAGAGTCATTACACACAGAGGGATCTATTATATAGAGTCATTACACACAGAGGGATCTATTATATAGAGTCAATACACACAGAGCGATCTATTATATAGAGTCATTACACAAAGAGCGGTCTATTATATAGAGTCATTACACACAGAGGGATCTATTATATAGAGTCATTACACACAGAGGGATCTATTATATAGAGTCATTACACACAGAGGGATCTATTATATAGAGTCATTACACACAGAGGGATCTATTATATAGAGTCATAACACGCAGAGGGATCTATTCTATAGAGTCATTACACGCAGAGGGATCTATTCTATAGAGTCATTACACTCAGAGGGATCTATTCTATAGAGTCATTACACGCAGAGGGATCTATTCTATAGAGTCATTACACTCAGAGGTATCTATTCTATAGAGTCATTACACGCAGAGGGATCTATTCTATAGAGTCATTACACGCAGAGGGATCTATTATATAGAGTCATTACACACAGAGCGATCTATTATATAGAGTCATTACACACAGAGGGCTCTATTATATAGAGTCATTACACACAGAGCGATCTATTATATAGAGTCATTACACACAGAGGGATCTATTACATAGAGTCATTACACACAGAGGGATCTATTATATAGAGTCATTACACACAGAGGGATCAATTATATAGCCATTACACACGGAGTGATCTACTGTATAGAGTCATTACACGCAGAGGGATCTATTATATAGTCATTACACACGGAGTGATCTACTATATAGAGTCATTACACGCAGAGGGATCTATTCTATAGTGTAATTACACGCAGAGGGATCTATTATATAGAGTCATTACACGCAGAGGGATCTATTATATAGAGTCATTACACGCAGAGGGATCTATTATATAGAGTCATTACACGCAGAGGGATCTATTATATAGAGTCATTACACGCAGAGGGATCTATTATATAGAGTCATTACACGCAGAGGGATCTATTATATAGAGTCATTACACGCAGAGGGATCTATTATATAGAGTCATTACACGCAGAGGGATCTATTATATAGAGTCATTACACGCAGAGCGATCTATTATATAGAGTCATTACACACAGAGGGATGTATTATATAGTCATTACACACAGAGGGATCTATTATATAGAGTCATTACACGCAGAGCGATCTATTATATAGAGTCATTACACGCAGAGGGATCTATTATATAGAGTCATTACACGCAGAGGGATCTATTATATAGAGTCATTACACGCAGAGGGATCTATTATATAGAGTCATTACACACAGAGGGATCTATTATATAGAGTCATTACACACAGAGGGATCTATTATATAGAGTCATTACACACAGAGGGATCTATTATATAGAGTCATTACACACAGGGATCTATTATATAGAGTCAGTACACACAGGGATCTATTATATAGAGTCATTACACGCAGAGGGATGTATTATATAGTCATTACACACAGAGGGATCTATTATATAGAGTCATTACACGCAGAGCGATCTATTATATAGAGTCATTACACGCAGAGGGATCTATTATATAGAGTCATTACACGCAGAGGGATCTATTACATAGAGTCATTACACACAGAGGGATCTATTATATAGAGTCATTACACACAGAGGGATCTATTATATAGAGTCATTACACACAGAGGGATCTATTATATAGCCATTACACACGCAGAGGGATCTATTATATAGTCATTACACACGGAGTGATCTACTATATAGAGTCATTACACGCAGAGGGATCTATTCTATAGTGTAATTACACGCAGAGGGATCTATTCTATAGTGTAATTACACGCAGAGGGATCTATTATATAGAGTCATTACACGCAGAGGGATCTATTATATAGAGTCATTACACGCAGAGGGATCTATTATATAGAGTCATTACACGCAGAGGGATCTATTAAATAGAGTCATTACACGCAGAGGGATCTATTATATAGAGTCATTACACGCAGAGGGATCTATTATATAGAGTCATTACACGCAGAGGGATCTATTATATAGAGTCATTACACACAGAGGGATCTATTATATAGAGTCAATACACACAGAGGGATCTATTATATAGAGTCATTACACACAGAGGGATCTATTATATAGAGTCATTACACACAGGGATCTATTATATAGAGTCATTACACGCAGAGGGATCTATTATATAGAGCCATTACACGCAGAGCGATCTATTATATAGAGTCATTACACACAGAGGGATCTATTATATAGAGTCATTACACACAGGGATCTATTATATAGAGTCAGTACACACAGGGATCTATTATATAGAGTCATTACACGCAGAGGGATCTATTATATAGAGTCATTACACGCAGAGCGATCTATTATATAGAGTCATTACACACAGAGGGATCTATTATATAGAGTCATTACACGCAGAGGGATGTATTATATAGTCATTACACACAGAGGGATCTATTATATAGAGTCATTACACACAGAGGGATGTATTATATAGTCATTACACACAGAGGGATCTATTATATAGAGTCATTACACGCAGAGCGATCTATTATATAGAGTCATTACACGCAGAGGGATCTATTATATAGAGTCATTACACGCAGAGGGATCTATTATATAGAGTCATTACACGCAGAGGGATCTATTATATAGAGTCATTACACACAGAGGGATCTATTATATAGAGTCATTACACACAGAGGGATCTATTATATAGAGTCATTACACACAGGGATCTATTATATAGAGTCAGTACACACAGGGATCTATTATATAGAGTCATTACACGCAGAGGGATCTATTATATAGAGTCATCACACGCAGAGGGATCTATTCTATAGAGTCATTACACGCAGAGGGATCTATTCTATAGAGTCATTACACGCAGAGGGATCTATTACATAGAGTCATTACACACTGAGGGATCTATTATATAGAGTCATTACACACAGAGGGATCTATTATATAGCCATTACACACGGAGTGATCTACTATATAGAGTCATTACACGCAGAGGGATCTATTATATAGTCATTACACACGGAGTGATCTACTATATAGAGTCATTACACGCAGAGGGATCTATTCTATAGTGTAATTACACGCAGAGGGATCTATTATATAGAGTCATTACACGCAGAGGGATCTATTATATAGAGTCATTACACGCAGAGGGATCTATTATATAGAGTCATTACACGCAGAGGGATCTATTATATAGAGTCATTACACGCAGAGGGATCTATTATATAGAGTCATTACACGCAGAGGGATCTATTATATAGAGTCATTACACGCAGAGGGATCTATTATATAGAGTCATTACACACAGAGGGATCTATTATATAGAGTCAATACACACAGAGGGATCTATTATATAGAGTCATTACACACAGAGGGATCTATTATATAGAGTCATTACACACAGGGATCTATTATATAGAGTCAGTACACACAGGGATCTATTATATAGAGTCATTACACGCAGAGGGATCTATTATATAGAGTCATTACACGCAGAGCGATCTATTATATAGAGTCATTACACACAGAGGGATCTATTATATAGAGTCATTACACGCAGAGGGATCTATTATATAGTCATTACACACGGAGTGATCTACTATATAGAGTCGTTACACGCAGAGGGATCTATTCTATAGTGTAATTACACGCAGAGGGATCTATTATATAGAGTCATTACACGCAGAGGGATCTATTATATAGAGTCATTACACGCAGAGGGATCTATTATATGGAGTCATTACACGCAGAGGGATCTATTATATAGAGTCATTACACGCAGAGCGATCTATTATATAGAGTCATTACACACAGAGGGATCTATTATATAGAGTCATTACACACAGAGGGATCTATTATATAGAGTCATTACACACAGAGGGATCTATTATATAGAGTCATTACACACAGAGCGATCTATTATATAGAGTCATTACACACAGAGCGATCTATTATATAGAGTCATTACACACAGAGCGATCTATTATATAGAGTCATTATACACAGAGGGATCTATTATATAGAGTCATTACACACAGAGGGATCTATTATATAGAGTCATTACACACAGAGGGATCTATTATATAGAGTCATTACACACAGAGGGATCTATTATATAGAGTCATTACACACAGAGGGATCTATTATATAGAGTCATTACACACAGAGGGATCTATTATATAGAGTCATTACACACAGAGGGATCTATTATATAGAGTCATTACACACAGAGCGATCTATTATATAGAGTCATTACACACAGAGGGATCTATTATATAGAGTCATTACACACAGAGGGATCTATTATATAGAGTCATTACACAGAGCGATCTATTATATAGAGTCATTACACACAGAGGGATCTATTATATAGAGTCATTACACGCAGAGGGATCTATTATATAGAGTCATTACACGCAGAGGGATCTATTATATAGAGTCATTACACGCAGAGCGATCTATTATATAGAGTCATTACACGCAGAGGGATCTATTATATAGAGTCATTACACGCAGAGCGATCTATTATATAGAGTCATTACACGCAGAGGGATCTATTATATAGAGTCATTACACACAGAGGGATCTATTATATAGAGTCATTACACGCAGAGGGATCTATTATATAGAGTCATTACACACAGGGATCTATTATATAGAGTCAGTACACAAAGGGATCTATTATATAGAGTCATTACACACAGAGGGATCTATTATATAGAGTCATTACACACAGAGGGATCTATTTTATAGCCATTACACACGGAGTGATCTACTATATAGAGTCATTACACGCAGAGGGATCTATTATATAGAGTCATTACACGCAGAGCGATCTATTATATAGAGTCATTACACGCAGAGGGATCTATTATATAGAGTCATTACACACAGAGGGATCTATTATATAGAGTCATTACACGCAGAGGGATCTATTATATAGAGTCATTACACACAGGGATCTATTATATAGAGTCAGTACACACAGGGATCTATTATATAGAGTTATTACACACAGAGGGATCTATTATATAGAGTCATTACACACAGAGGGATCTATTATATAGCCATTACACACGGAGTGATCTACTATATAGAGTCATTACACGCAGAGGGATCTATTATATAGCCATTACACACGGAGTGATCTACTATATAGAGTCATTACACGCAGAGGGATCTATTCTATAGTGTAATTACACGCAGAGGGATCTATTATATAGAGTCAGTACACACAGGGATCTATTATATAGAGTCAGTACACACAGGGATCTATTATATAGAGTCATTACACGCAGAGGGATCTATTATATAGAGTCATTACACACAGGGATCTATTATATAGAGTCAGTACACACAGGGATCTATTATATAGAGTCATTACACACAGAGGGCTCTATTATATAGAGTCATTACACACAGAGGGCTCTATTATATTGAGTCATTACACACAGAGGGATCTATTATATAGAGTCATACACAGAGGGATCTATTATATAGTCATTACACACAGCGGGATCTATTATATAGAGTCATTACACACAGAGGGATCTATTATATAGAGTCATTACACACAGAGGGATCTATTATATAGAGTCATTACACACAGAGGGATCTATTATATAGAGTAATTACACACAGAGCGATCTATTATATAGAGTCATTACACACAGAGCGATCTATTATATAGAGTCATTACACACAGAGCGATCTATTATATAGAGTCATTACACACAGAGCGATCTATTATATAGAGTCATTATACACAGAGGGATCTATTATATAGAGTCATTACACACAGCGGGATCTATTATATAGAGTCATTACACACAGAGGGATCTATTATATAGAGTCATTACACACAGAGCGATCTTTTATATAGAGTCATTACACACAGAGGGATCTATTATATAGAGTTATTACACACAGAGGGATCTATTATATAGAGTCATTACACACAGAGGGATCTATTATATAGAGGCATTACACACAGAGGGATCTATTATATAGAGTCATTACACACAGAGGGCTCTATTATATAGAGTCATTACACACAGAGCGATCTATTATATAGAGTCATTACACACAGAGCGATCTATTATATAGAGTCATTACACACAGAGGGATCTATTATATAGAGTCATTACACACAGAGCGATCTATTTTATAGAGTCATTACACACAGAGCGATCTATTATATAGAGTCATTACACGCAGAGGGATCTATTATATAGAGTCATTACACGCAGAGGGATCTATTATATAGAGTCATTACACGCAGAGGGATCTATTATATAGAGTCATTACACGCAGAGGGATCTATTATATAGAGTCATTACACGCAGAGGGATCTATTATATAGAGTCATTACACGCAGAGGGATCCATTATATAGAGTCATTACACGCAGAGGGATCTATTATATAGAGTCATTACACACAGAGGGATGTATTATATAGAGTCATTACACACAGAGGGATCTATTATATAGAGTCAGTACACACAGGGATCTATTATATAGAGTCAGTACACACAGGGATCTATTATATAGAGTCATTACACGCAGAGGGATCTATTATATAGAGTCATTACACACAGGGATCTATTATATAGAGTCAGTACACACAGGGATCTATTATATAGAGTCATTACACACAGAGGGATCTATTATATAGCCATTACACACGGAGTGATCTACTATATAGAGTCATTACACGCAGAGGGATCTATTATATAGTCATTACACACGGAGTGATCTACTATATAGAGTCATTACATGCAGAGGGATCTATTCTATAGTGTAATTACACGCAGAGGGATCTATTATATAGAGTCATTACACGCAGAGGGATCTATTATATAGAGTCATTACACGCAGAGGGATCTATTATATAGAGTCATTACACGCAGAGGGATCTATTATATAGAGTCATTACACGCAGAGGGATCTATTATATAGAGTCATTACTCGCAGAGGGATCTATTATATAGAGTCATTACACGCAGAGGGATCTATTATATAGAGTCATTACACGCAGAGGGATCTATTATATAGTCATTACACACAGAGGGATCTATTATATAGAGTCATTACACGCAGAGCGATCTATTATATAGAGTCTTTACACACAGAGGGATCTATTATATAGAGTCATTACACGCAGAGGGATCTATTATATAGAGTCATTACACGCAGAGGGATCTATTATATAGAGTCATTACACGCAGAGGGATCTATTATATAGAGTCATTACACACAGAGGGATCTATTATATAGAGTCATTACACACAGGGATCTATTATATAGAGTCAGTACACACAGGGATCTATTATATAGAGTCATTACACGCAGAGGGATCTATTATATAGAGTCATTACACGCAGAGCGATCTATTATATAGAGTCATTACACACAGAGGGATCTATTATATAGAGTCATTACACGCAGAGGGATCTATTATATAGAGTCATTACACGCAGAGGGATCTATTATATAGAGTCATTACACACAGAGGGATCTATTATATAGAGTCATTACACGCAGAGGGATCTATTATATAGAGTCATTACAAGCAGAGGGATCTATTATATAGTCATTACACGCAGAGGGATCTATTATATAGAGTCATTATGTGAAGAAGTTTGTCCGGAAAGACTGCCTCCAGCCGCGGTTCGAGGGACCGTACACTGTGCTTCTCACCACCCCGATGGCTCTGAAGCTTGAGGGCAAGAGCACCTGGATTCACGACCCCCACAAATGGCGCTCAACGTGCGGCGTGGCTAGCGGTACGCCGCCCTCCCGGACCCATATTGCTGACTTCCCTGGTGGTGACCGCGGTGGCTGAATTTGAGGCCTGATCAACCTCCATCGAACACGGTAAGTTGAGATGTATTTTATATGTCTCACTTGCCTGTGTGTCAGCCGCAGCGGTTCCTGTTGGGTTGTCAGGTTGGATCTGGGTGGGTGACCGGTCAAGTGGTGAGACCTTGGGCGTCCCGCACCACGTCCTGAACCAGCAAGTGTTAAAACGAGTGACGTCGCATGCCTGCGCGTGCTCGTGTGCACACCACCTCCTCCTCCCCCGGTCACTGTACTTTTCTTAGATAGCTGCCTCCCGTAACTGATAGTCGAAGTTTCAAAGCATTCCTGAATTGTAGTGTAAAGGAGGTGTTGTGCTGTCAGAATCTGTGACGAATTGAGGAGTGCTCTTCGTCTAACACAGAGACTGCTGTAAAGTCAAGGTTAGGAAACAGTGTATTGAGGTGTCTCTACACTGTCGGGTGGTACCGTGGTAGGAAAGCAGATAGATTGAGGTGTCTCTCTATCTAAACAGTGTATTGAGGTGTCTCTACACTGTCGGTTGGTACCGTGGTAGGAAAGGAGATAGATTGAGGTGTCTCTCTATCTCATCAGTGTATCGAGGTGTCTCTACACTGTCGGGTGGTGACCTGTAGTCAGGGTGCCGTGGTGAGTCGCACTGTAAAGTCGCCATTCAAGGTTAGGAAAGGAGTTAGATTGAGGTGTCTCTCTATCTCATCAGTGTATTGAGGTGTGCTCTACACTGAGGAATGGCGACCTGTGGACTGCACCAGTGATCTGAGTCGCGACAGATCATTGCATTCTATAAGAAAATGTTGAGTATATTCAAATTTGAAAGATCTCGTAAGTTGTGGAATGCTGCAGTAGGAGTTAAGCCAATTAGTGGAGTTACGGGAAGGCAAGAAGAATGTTAGGAATTTGTAGAACATGATAAGCTTATCCAGTACAGGCAGGCTTTAGTCTTCAGTTTGGAAAGAATGTGTTACACAGAAGTTGGGAAAGTTGGGTGAGGATTTTTGCACCAGACTCAAGCAGATCTTAGAGTAGATGGTGCAGGGGGGAACAGAGAATGCCGAGCCTTTGTTCGGATACATGAAAGCTGTAGAATGTGATTTGTTATGTGACCCTAAATTGGCCGTAACCCCGTTGATGCCTGTCACTACACCGAGCCCTCAGCCACCACCCTATAATGGCGCCGACGCTAAATCATCGGAAGGATGGATGTGTCGTATGTGCTGACAGCAAAACCCGAAGTTCTGCTGTGTCTGGGGGGGGGGCCGCCCATGGCACGATGCCCAGCCTGCCTCCAAGAACAATCCCACTCCACCTCCTCCCTCCAACGGCCATCTTGCTACACCTCTTACTTGTTGTGGGAGGCCCGGAAAGCCCCAATCCGGCCTATATCCACTACTAGATCCGTCCGGTGCATATTACCAGCCACCAGCACAGGTGGAAAAGCCCGCAGTCCCAGAGCACCCATCTGAAACTAATGTGACACCCTCTGCTCCAGTCCACGATGCTGAGACGCTTCCCCTGTTTCCTATGGAAGTCACCCACAACCCTGGGGATATCCTCCTCAACTCCCCAGAATTTCAGGCCAGACTGCTCTCCCTCCGCCAACATACTGTTACTCAAGACGATACGGAGCCAGATGAGGGATGGGCTCAAGATACTCCAGCCCCCCCCCCTCCTTTACCCCATACGTCTCCTATGGCATCCTTCACCCCACATCCATTACCCGTACTCCGGCCCTTGCTCCAAGCAACTGCTGAAAGAGCACCACCCCTCAGCCCCTCAGAAGTCTGGGACCCCTGCCGCTCCCGTAATCTAGTAGACCCATCAGGACGCCCTGTCACTCTGTCAATAGGCTATGGTGACATCCTTACACATCGGGTGGGGGCCATAGTCAACCCTGCAAACACCTGTATGAGCCATGTTGGAGGATTGGCTCGCAAAATTTCCCTTGCTGTTGGTTCTACTCTGGCTGCAGAATGCCAGGCTCACTTAGCCGAAAACGGAGAGCTTTCAAAAGGCCATGGTTTCCACAAAAGCAGGACCCCTTAGTACGTATGAATCCGGCCTAGAATACATGAAACAGTTAAAAGCCTGGGCTCAGGATCGCTTGTCAGATCAAGCTGGGTCTGTACAAGATGTTCAACAAAACCCTGATGAATCTGTGGAAAAATATGCTGCAAGACTCAGCATGCATTTTGAGGATCTCGGATACAGTCTTCACGTCAGGACGCAGGCCGCCCTGTTGGTTCAGGCCCTAGTAGATGGCCTACAAGACGCTCTCAGAGATGAAGTCCTGAGAGTACGGCCCGAGATTCGTTCTTCTTCTTTCAACGACGCGGTGGACATCGTTAAAGCTTTCCAAAAATCAATGCTAAAAATGGAAAAAGATACTAAGCCAAAGAAGAAAGCTGCACCTGCCATGCTATATCAAGCTCAAGAAAGCTACCCACCCCCTGGCAACCAACATGGAATCAAGTGGGTAATGGTTAAAGGCACAGGTGATGATACTCCTCCCACATATAGAAAACAAGACAGAAGAGATGACAAGGGATCATCTAGAAACAGAAGACAATCTCGTGATTCTGAAGGATGAATGTTATGTTGGGAGTGTGGTAGCCTTGACCACATCCTCAGAGACTGTCACTTTACAGGTGGACCATCAACCACTGGAGTTACAGGTGGACACTGGGGCGGCCACATCTGTCATTTCTTCTGCACAGCTCCCGCCTTCTGTATCCCTATCACCGGATACCCTCACCTGTGTTGGGGTAGAAGGCCAACATATTTCTTCTCCACTCACAGTCCCTGTGTCTGCAGGACCGTTCACCGGAGTACTCACAAGATTCTTGGTCTCTGAAACTTGCCCTGTCAACCTGTTGGGAGCCGATCTCTTAGAGCGGATGAAGGCAACAATTACTTTCGGAAACCATGGTATGGAGCTTCTTTTGCGGGACCCTCATTCCAAACAAGGGACTGAAGACCGCGGTGTTCTTAAAGCCTTCCCTCTCATGATGATGACCATACAACCTCACAGTTCCCTCACTCTCTGTGGTCCAGCGGGCCAGAGGACGTTGGCCTCCTGCAGGTTCCCCCGGTCCGAGTACACCTCAAGCCTGGACATAGGTACCCACGGTTGCCACAATACCCCCTCAAGGCTGCACAAGAACAAAGCTTGAGTACCCAAGTCGCTTCCCTCCTGGAATCAGGAGTCCTTGTCAGATGTGTATCTCCATGCAATACACCCCTCTTTCCTGTAAAAAAGAAAACCGCTCCGGGAGAGCCTCCAAGATACCGGTTGGTTCAGGATCTCAGAGCCGTCAATGCAGCTACCATTTTAGAAACTCCAGTGGTACCCAACCCAAACACCCTTTTGTCTCAGGTGCCTCCAACGGCCACCTTGTTTACGGTGTTAGATCTGGCCAACGCCTTCTTCAGTATACCCTTACATGAAGATTCGTGGTTTCTTTCTGCCTTCACCTTTCAAGGAGCACAGCTTACATGGACCAGGACTCCGCAAAGAGCCCAGAACTCTCCTAACCAATTCACTCATTCTATGAAGTCTATTCTGGAGCCATGGGTTCAAGAGAACCCTCAGGTCACCCTTCTACAGTATGTGGATGATCTTTTACTCTGTGGCACTGAAGAAAATTTGCCAGAGATGTCAGCATCCCTTCTCTGGTTTCTTCACTCAGCTAACTGTAAAGTCTCGAAAGGCAAAGTCCAATGGTGTCTGCCCAAGGTCATTTTCCTCGGACATTGTATATCACAAGGTACTAGACATCTGACTGAAGAAAGAAAACAAGCCATCATGGATATCACTTTCCCAACCACCTATTCCGCTATGCAGACTTTCCTTGGCCTCATCACTTACTGCAGGCAATGGATCCCTGATGCCTCAAAGCTCATGCAATCTCTGTACGACTGTCTCAAGGATGAAGGCTCAGTTTGGCTTCATGCTGAAGATCCACGTGTTTCTCATCAACACAGACTATGTTTTGACCGCCTTAAACAGGCTGTTGTCTCTGCCCCGGCCTTGGGCTTACCAGACTATACTCAGCCATTTCACCTTTTTGTCTCGGAATCGGAAGGTCATGCCTCTGGAGTTCTAGCACAACGCTATGATCATAAGTATCGGCCTTTGGGCTACTACTCAGCCCGCCTGGACCCTGTCGCCCGAACTGCCTCCACGTGCCTTAAGGCGGTCCACGCTGCTCACATCCTCTTTGACAAGTCAGCTGACCAGATGTCTGACTATCAATCCTGCCACTTTGCTTCCACCTTCTAGGGGGGAAGGTGAGGAGGGTGAAGGTCCATTGGTAGAACCTCATGATTGTATAAAAATTTTGCAGGAAGAGACTTCTGCTCCAGAGAATATGGTGGCACATCCGCTCGCAGACCCTGTCTTGCACCTATGGACTGATGGATCCCGTTTCGCAGACCCTCAAGGGAGGTTCCACACGGGATATGCTGTCACAACAGACCTAACAGTCCTCAAGGCTGAAGCTCTACCACCATACATGTCTGCACAAGAAGCTGAACTTGTGGCTCTCACAGAGGCCTGCCACCTGGCAGCAGGAACAAAGGCGAATATGTATATACCGATTCCAGGTATGGACATGGAATTTGCAATGATTCTGGACTCTTGTGGAAGTCTAGAGGATTCATCACAGCTGCAGGTACACCAGTGAAACATGTCTCATGGATTAAGGCCCTAATGAAGGCCCTGGAACTACCCATTTAGGTTGCTGTTATGAAGGTCAAGGCTCATGGAAGACTAGAATCCAGAGAAGCCAGGGGCAACCACCTAGCTGACCAAGCAGCCAAGACTGCAGCAGTGGAGAATGTGTCATCAAAGTGGCAGGAAAAGGAAGAAGAGATGGGAGAGACTCTGCAAACCGTAGCTGTGGCGCTCACTAGAGCAAGAGCCAAGGAACAGCCGGCGGAAGACCATACAAGTCCAGCGGAGACACGGGTGGAATCCAGGGGGGTCAGGATGCCTGAAGAAAAATTGTGTGAGAAACAAAGGAAGACCCCCACTGAAGAAGTCAAGCAATGGAAAGCGGCAGGAGCCGTGCTGGCAGGTCGCAAAGATTCAAAGGTCAACTCGACTCTTTACCAAGTGGATGGGAAGCCTTGCTTGCCTAGACGCATGTACTCAGCTGTGGCAGCATGGGCTCACGGGCCTACACACAGGAAAGAATCAAGCCTTGGCATGTATCAAGAAACTGTACTTTGCACCTGGAATCTCTTCCACTGTGACTGCATACTCAAAATCCTGCTCTGTCTGCGCTACCTGCAACCCAACGTGTGCGGCACGGGTCCCTCTCCAACACCTGGCTAAACCAGACTACCCTTGGCAGAGAATACAAGTCGACCATATCCAAATGCCTAAAGCAGGAAAATAGGAGTACGTTTTGGTAGCCGTGGATATGTGCTCAGCCTGGCCCGAGGCCTACCCGGTTGTCAACATGACTGCTAAAGTCACAGCCAAGAAACTGATCACCGAAATTGCCTGCAGATTTGGAGTTCCCCAAGTCATAGAATCGGATCAAGGACCAGCTTTCACAGCAAATATCTACGAAGAACTCTGGAACATGTTGGGAACAGATTTGGGCCTCCACACTCCATACCATCCTGCCAGTTCAGGCAAAGTGGAGAGAATTAATTCCACACTCAAGACCCAGCTCTTGAAAATGACCTAAGATCATCCCCTCCCCTGGCCCGACCCACTCCCCATAGTATTGTATCATATCACACACACTTCTCAGGCCAAACATGGGCTGACTCCCTATAAAATTTTGTTTGGGACCCCACCCAAGATAGGAGAGATTAGGCCCCAAGAGTTGTCTGAAACACATGATAGAGTGGTAAAATTTGTGATTGCCTTGTCTAGAGAATTGACTAACACCCGCTCTCCAGTATCTGCTTCTCTCCCAGAATCTACAGGTGATGCAGTACATGATTTCATCCCAGGCGATCTAGTGTATGTGAAGAAGTTTGTCCGGAAAGACTGCCTCCAGCCGCGGTTCGAGGGACCGTACACTGTGCTTCTCACCACCCCGATGGCTCTGAAGCTTGAGGGCAAGAGCACCTGGATTCACGACCCCCACAATTACACACAGAGGGATCTATTATATAGAGTCATTACACACAGAGGGATCTATTATATAGAGTCATTACACACAGAGGGATCTATTATATAGAGTCAGTACACACAGGGATCTATTATATAGAGTCATTACACGCAGAGCGATCTATTATATAGAGTCATTACACGCAGAGGGATCTATTATATAGAGTCATTACACGCAGAGGGATCTATTATATAGAGTCATTACACGCAGAGGGATCTATTATATAGAGTCATTACACGCAAAGGGATCTATTATATAGAGTCATTACACGCAGAGGGATCTATTATATAGAGTCATTACACGCAGAGGGATCTATTATATAGAGTCATTACACGCAGAGGGATCTATTATATAGAGTCATTACACGCAGAGGGATCTATTATATAGAGTCATTACACGCAGAGGGATCTATTATATAGAGTCATTACACGCAGAGGGATCTATTATATAGAGTCATTACACGCAGAGGGATCTATTATATAGAGTCAGTACACACAGGGATCTATTATATAGAGTCATTACACGCAGGGATCTATTATATAGAGTCATTACACGCAGGGATCTATTATATAGAGTCAGTACACACAGGGATCTATTATATAGAGTCATTACACGCAGAGGGATCTATTATATAGAGTCATTACACGCAGAGCGATCTATTCTATAGAGTCATTACACACAGGGATATATTATATAGAGTCATTACACACAGAGGGGTCTATTATATAGAGTCATTACACACAGAGGGATCTATTATATAGAGTCATTACACACAGAGGGATCTATTATATAGAGTCATTACACACAGAGGGATCTATTATATAGAGTCATTACACACAGAGGGATCTATTATATAGAGTCATTACACACAGAGGGATCTATTATATAGAGTCATTACACACAGAGGGATCTATTATATAGAGTCATTACACACAGAGGGATCTATTATATAGTCATAACACACAGAGCGATCTATTATATAGAGTCATTACACACAGAGGGATCTATTATATAGAGTCATAACACACAGAGCGATCTATTATATAGAGTCATTACACACAGAGGGATCTATTATATAGAGTCATTACACACAGAGGGATCTATTATATAGAGTCATTACACACAGAGGGGTCTATTATATAGAGTCATTACACACAGAGGGATCTATTATATAGAGTCATAACACACAGAGCGATCTATTATATAGAGTCATTACACACAGAGGGATCAATTATATAGAGTCATTACACACAGAGGGCTCTATTATATAGAGTCATTATACACAGAGGGATCTATTATATAGAGTCATTACACACAGAGGGATCTATTATATAGAGTCATTACACACAGAGCGATCTATTATATAGAGTCATTACACACAGAGGGATCTATCATATAGAGTCATTACACACAGAGGGATCTATTATATAGAGTCATTACACACAGAGGGATCTATTATATAGAGTCATTACACACAGAAGGATCTATTATATAGAGTCATTACACACAGAGCGATCTATTATATAGAGTCATTACACACAGAGCGATCTATTATATAGAGTCATTACACACAGAGCGATCTATTATATAGAGTCATTACACACAGAGGGATCTATTATATAGAGTCATTACACACAGAGCGATCTATTATATAGAGTCATTACACACAGAGCGATCTATTATATAGAGTCATTACACACAGAGGGATCTATTGTATAGAGTCATTACACACAGAGGGATCTATTATATAGAGTCATTACACACAGAGGGATCTATTATATAGAGTCATTACACACAGAGGGATCTATTATATAGTCATAACACACAGAGCGATCTATTATATAGAGTCATTACACACAGAGGGATCTATTATATAGAGTCATAACACACAGAGCGATCTATTATATAGAGTCATTACACACAGAGGGATCTATTATATAGAGTCATTACACACAGAGGGATCTATTATATAGAGTCATTACACACAGAGGGGTCTATTATATAGAGTCATTACACACAGAGGGATCTATTATATAGAGTCATAACACACAGAGCGATCTATTATATAGAGTCATTACACACAGAGGGATCAATTATATAGAGTCATTACACACAGAGGGCTCTATTATATAGAGTCATTATACACAGAGGGATCTATTATATAGAGTCATTACACACAGAGGGATCTATTATATAGAGTCATTACACACAGAGCGATCTATTATATAGAGTCATTACACACAGAGGGATCTATCATATAGAGTCATTACACACAGAGGGATCTATTATATAGAGTCATTACACACAGAGGGATCTATTATATAGAGTCATTACACACAGAAGGATCTATTATATAGAGTCATTACACACAGAGCGATCTATTATATAGAGTCATTACACACAGAGCGATCTATTATATAGAGTCATTACACACAGAGCGATCTATTATATAGAGTCATTACACACAGAGGGATCTATTATATAGAGTCATTACACACAGAGCGATCTATTATATAGAGTCATTACACACAGAGCGATCTATTATATAGAGTCATTACACACAGAGGGATCTATTGTATAGAGTCATTACACACAGAGGGATCTATTATATAGAGTCATTACACACAGAGGGATCTATTATATAGAGTCATTACACACAGAGGGATCTATTATATAGAGTCATTACACACAGAGGGATCTATTATATAGAGTCATTATACACAGAGGGATCTATTATATAGAGTCATTACACGCAGAGCGATCTATTATATAGAGTCATTACACGCAGAGGGATCTATTATATAGAGTCATTACACGCAGAGGGATCTATTATATAGAGTTATTACACGCAGAGGGATGTATTATATAGAGTCACTACACGCAGAGGGATGTATTATATAGAGTCATTACACGCAGAGCGATCTATTATATAGAGTCATTACACGCAGAGGGATCTATTATATAGAGTCATTACACGCAGAGCGATCTATTATATAGAGTCATTACACGCAGAGGGATCTATTATATAGAGTCATTACACGCAGAGGGATCTATTATATAGAGTCATTACACACAGAGCGATCTATTATATAGAGTCATTACACACAGGGATCTATTATATAGAGTCATTACACACAGAGCGATCTATTATATAGAGTCATTACACACAGAGGGATCTATTATATAGAGTCATTACACGCAGAGGGATCTATTATATAGAGTTATTACACACAGAGGGATCTATTATATAGAGTCATTACACACAGGGATCTATTATATAGAGTCATTACACAGAGCGATCAATTATATAGAGTCATTACACACAGAGGGATCTATTATATAGAGTCATTACACACAGAGGGATCTATTATATAGAGTCATTACACGCAGAGGGATCTATTATATAGAGTTATTACACACAGAGGGATCTATTATATAGAGTCATTACACACAGAGGGATCTATTATAGAGTCATTACACACAGAGGGATCTATTACATAGAGTCATTACACACAGAGGTATCTATTATATAGAGTCATTACACACGGAGAGATCTATTATATAGAGTCATTACACACAGAGGGATCTATTATATAGAGTCAGTACACACAGGGATCTATTATATAGAGTCATTACACGCAGGGATCTATTATATAGAGTAATTACACACAGGGATCTATTATATAGAGTCAGTATACACAGGGATCTATTATATAGAGTCATTACACGCAGAGGGATCTATTATATAGAGTCATTACACGCAGAGTGATCTATTATATAGTCATTACACGCAGAACGATCTATTATATAGAGTCATTACACGCAGAGGGATCTATTATATAGAGTCATTACACGCAGAGCGATTATATAGAGTCATTACAAGCAGAGGGATCTATTATATAGAGTCAGTACACGCAGAGCGATTATATAGAGTCATTAAACGCAGAGGGATCTATTATATAGAGTCATTACAAGCAGAGCGATCTATTCTATAGAGTCATTACACACAGGGATATATTATATAGAGTCATTACACACAGAGGGGTCTATTATATAGAGTCATTACACACAGAGGGATCTATTATATAGAGTCATTACACACAGAGGGATCTATTATATAGTCATTACACACAGAGGGATCTATTACATAGAGTCATTACACACAGAGGGATCTATTATATAGAGTCATTACACGCAGAGCGATCTATTATATAGTCATTACACGCAGAGGGATCTATTATATAGAGTCATTACACGCAGAGCGATCTATTATATAGTCATTACACGCAGAGGGATCTATTATATAGAGTCATTACACGCAGAGCGATCTATTATATGGAGTCATTACACACAGAGGGATCTATTATATAGAGTCATTACACACAGAGGGATCTATTATATAGAGTCATTACACACAGAGCGATCTATTATATAGAGTCATTACACACAGAGGGATCTATTATATAGAGTCATTACACACAGAGGGATCTATTATATAGAGTCATTACACACAGAGGGATCTATTAAATAGAGTCATTACACGCAGAGGGATCTATTATATAGAGTCATTACACGCAGAGCGATCTATTATATAGTCATTACACGCAGAGGGATCTATTATATAGAGTCATTACACGCAGAGCGATCTATTATATAGTCATTACACGCAGAGGGATCTATTATATAGAGTCATTACACGCAGAGCGATCTATTATATGGAGTCATTACACACAGAGGGATCTATTATATAGAGTCATTACACACAGAGGGATCTATTATATAGAGTCATTACACACAGAGGGATCTATTATATAGAGTCATTACACACAGAGCGATCTATGATATAGAGTCATTACACACAGAGGGATCTATTATATAGAGTCATTACACACAGAGGGATCTATTATATAGAGTCATTACACACAGAGGGATCTATTAAATAGAGTCATTACACGCAGAGGGATCTATTATATAGAGTCATTACACGCAGAGCGATCTATTATATAGTCATTACACGCAGAGGGATCTATTATATAGAGTCATTACACGCAGAGCGATCTATTATATAGTCATTACACGCAGAGGGATCTATTATATAGAGTCATTACACGCAGAGCGATCTATTATATGGAGTCATTACACACAGAGGGATCTATTATATAGAGTCATTACACACAGAGGTGTCACGAAAACAACACCCACTCTTGGGTCAGACCTTGCAGCTCTCTGGCGCCCCCTTATCCTGCTGGTCAAACACGGTATTGACAGAGGATAAGCACGGGTGCAGCTGCTCTCATTTATGTCGACTATTGCGGCACGTGATGTGACAGGACGTATATATACCACCAGTTCCTTCCAGGAACGTATATATACCTCCGACCAGCCACCCTCAAACCACAATATCACATAAATACTGGTATACTGCCACCACCGATCGCTTAACAGGTGGATCGGGTACCTGGTAGGTAACGTGAATTAGCGGGTGAGGAACGTGTTTGCTCGACATAGGACAAGAAGAAAGAAACTGGTAAATAATAATGATTTACTCCCAAAAGGGGGCAGTGTTTACAAAATATATACAAGATATTATAAAGGAGACAATTTACATGTATGCATAAACAGTTATTAAAATAAAAGGGATAAGTAATAGCAAAACCTGCTTCACAAGGTGATGGTCTCAGATTCTGTGGGAGGGACGGCTCCCCGGAAATTAGAGGTGATTCTTCTTACGCCGCGTGATGTGCGTGCGTTCGACGTCCCTGAGAAGAATGGCTTGAAAATGGCCGATTTGCTTTTTAGTAAGCAGCCAAAACTCTGGGGAACACCCCTTATTTACCTTACAAGGGGGGCTCGGCTTTGCGAGCCCACCCAGCTGCAGAAGACCAAAAATCCTTCAGATTCCATATCTTGGTGTGGGGGGGTCCCACATCCAAGAGGGAGACATCATCTTGACCGTCAGCAATATTCATGAAGATAGATATTAAATATGAAACCTCTATGACGCTCAGAATCTCAGAATCCATTATCTCAGTTCCCGGTCCTTCCTCAGTTATGCAAGTTATACTATTGTAATGGGAAAAAGGTGAGCATTCAAAAAACGTGGTTCCGATGTTTCTGTCAGACCTGTGCGTGATTAAAATTGGCATAAAACGTTTGTACAATTAAACAATGGGATTTTTGGAGGGATATTCTGGTTTGTACCAGTGCTTGCCCTGGACTGAGGTTTTATGGCGGGTCATAAAAATTCCTGGTTTGGGGGAAAGCAAAAGTGAATTCTATGTCTTCACTTACAAACAGATAGGGGGTGGGTTTTTTTTTTCCTTTTTTAAAACATCTCTCATTTTTAAAAACTCGGGCAAAAATACCTTTTGCCTGACACCTCCCCCTTTTTGACTGCGCTATGGAGGTAGGACCTTCTGGTACTCCTCCAAGCGTATGTCTGGAGGCTCCCCTCGCCGGGACAACCCATCGGCATTGCCATGCTCGCTGCCCTTGCGGTGTTGAACAGTAAAGTCGTACTGCTGGAGGGTGAGGCTCCAGCGTAACAACCTTCCGTTGGCACCTGACATGGTGTGCAGCCAACTCAGGGGGTTGTGGTCAGTCACGACAGTGAAGGGGCGCCCGTACAAGTAAGGCTGTAAGCGGTTGAGGGCCCATACAATGGCCAGGCACTCCTTCTCTATGGTGGAATAGGCCACTTCCCTCGGCAGCAGTTTCCGGCTTAGGTACAACACGGGGTGTTCTTGGTTCCCCGAGTCGACCTGGCTGAGTACAGCACCGAGGCCAAATTCACTGGCGTCGGTCTGTACTAAGAGTGGCCGTGTGCCGTCGACCGCCTTTAGTACAGGAGAGCTGCTCAGGGCAGTCTTCAAAGCCCTAAAGGCCACCTCGCATTCATCCGTCCATTTGACGGAATGGGGTAGGCTCTTCCTGGTGAGGTCTGTCAAGGGCTTCGCAAGGCTACTATAGTCCTGCACAAAGCGTCTATAGTACCCTGCGGTGCCCAAGAAGGACTGCACCTGCTTCTTGGTCCTGGGGGTGGGCCAGGACACGATAGCGTCCACCTTCCCAGGCTCTGGCTTCAGAGTACCCCCACCTACCCGGTGCCCCAGGTAGTGGACCTCGTTCATGCCCATCTGGCACTTTCCCGGCTTGATGGTCAAGCCCGCCTGGTGAATGCGCCCGAGCACCTGCTGCAGATGCTCGAGGTGATCCTCCCAGGTGGGACTGAAGATGGCAATGTCATCCAGGTACGCTACTGCGTACCTCTCCAGTCCCTGGAGCAGGTGGTTGACCATTCGCTGGAACGTGGCAGGGGCATTTTTCATGCCGAAGGGCATGACCGTGGATTCATACAATCCGAAGGGGGTGATAAAGGCGGACTTCTCCTGAGCCCCGGGGCTCAAGGGAATCTGCCAATATCCCCGACTCAAATCCATAATGGAGAGATAGCTCGCGCTGGCTAACCGCTCCAGCAGCTCCTCAATGCGTGGCATTGGTTGTGCGTCAGAGGCGGTGATAGCGTTGAGCCCCCTGTAGTCCACACAGAACCGGGTGGTCCGGTCCTTCTTAGGCACCAGGACTACAGGTGAGGCCCACGCGCTCTTGGACCGCTTAATCACCCCCAACTGCAGCATCTCCTCGACCTCCTGGCGCATGACATGCTGCACCTCGTCGGAGATTCGATAGGCTGTCCGCCGGAGTGGGGCATGATTCCCGGTGTCCACTTCATGGACCGCCACTTCAGTCCTGCCAGGCAGGTTGGTGAACACTGCTTGGAAGGGTTTCAGCACTGCTTGCATCTGAGACCTCTGGTCTGCGGATAGCAAGTCGCTTAGCTCTACATCCTCTAGGGACCCGCTGGCCTTCGCTTGGGCGAGCATGTCCAAGAGGGGGTCATCCTCCCCATCCTCGGGCAGGTTGCAGACCGGTAGGACGCAGGTTCCACGTTCTTGATGAGCCTTCATCATATTAACGTGAAACGCCTTCCGCCTACCCCGCTCGTGGTCAAGTGTGATCACGTAGGTGACCGGGTTGAGCTGTTGGTGAATGACGTACGGGCCTTCCCAGGCCGCCTGAAGCTTGTCCTTTGGTACGGGGACCAGCACCCACACCTTCTGACCCACCTGGTAGGTCCGTTCTCGGGCGTTCTGGTCGTACCAATGCTTCTGGTCAGCCTGGGCTTGCGCCATGTTGTCATGCACCAACTGCGTCAAGGTCTGCATCTTGTCACGGAAGTGCATGACATACTCCACGATGGACACTCCTGGGGAGCTCGGCTCTTCTTCCCAGAATTCCCTTATCAACCCAAGGGGTCCTCGGACACGCCTGCCATACAGGAGCTCAAAGGGGGAGAACCCCGTCGAGGCCTGTGGAACCTCTCTGTAAGCAAATAGCAGGTGTGGGAGGTAACGCTCCCAGTCGCGACCCTGGGTCTCAACCAGCATTTTTAACATCTGTTTGAGGGTACCGTTGAATCGCTCACACAAACCATTGGTCTGTGGGTGATACGCACTCGATACCAGATGCTGCACCTGCATTTTCTTACATAGGGCCTCCATTAAGCGTGACATGAACTGAGTCCCCTGGTCGGTAAGCATCTCCCTGGGAAATCCTACTCGCGAAAAGATGGCCAAGAGGGCGTCCGCCACCTTATCCGCCCTAATTGAGGACAGGGCTACTGCCTCCGGATACCGGGTAGCATAGTCTACCACGGTAAGGATGAATCGTTTTCCAGAGCTGCTGGGTATGGCCAGTGGTCCCACAATGTCCACAGCAATCCTCTGGAAAGGCTCCTCTATCACTGGCAAAGAGATCAGGGGGGCTTTGGGGGCCGGCCCTGACTTTCCCACTCTTTGACACGTGGTACAGGAGCGACAGTAGTTCACCACATCTGTCCTCATTTTGGGCCAATAAAAGTGATGAGACAGCCGGGCCTTGGTTTTGCTAACCCCCAAGTGTCCAGCGAGTGGAATTTCATGGGCGATCCGCAACAACTCGTCCCTGAATTGGTAGGGGACGACCAGCTGTCTTTCCCTCAGCCACTCCTGTTGGGGTGTACAGGGAACTGTCTCCCGGTACAACCTCCCTTGGTCCCAGAATACCCTCTCCTTATCCGACTCGGAGGTGGGTTTCTCCGCGAGGCTCCTTAACGTCTCCAGACTATCATCTGAGTGCAGAGCTGCCTGAAACTCCTGGCTGGAGGAAGCCAGAAGTGAGGTTAAGGCCACGTCCTCACTGGGACCGGCTCTGGGTCCATACCTGATTCAGTTATTCCTCTGTTCGAGGGGGGTCCAGAAGGCAGGGCGTTACTTGCATTCTGGGCACTCTGACTGCGGGTAACAGCGGCTATATAGGCCGTCTCCCCGGGGAATAACACCGTCTCATTAGCCTGAGAGGCCATGAGAACTACTTCTCCATCATCCTCCATTACCTCAGGCACAGTGCTACGTATGCGGCAGCTACCATCAGCCAGGTCTCCATCTGTTGTGACACTGGTCACTGGCACAGCACCACCTGCTTCATGGTCCTCGTGCCTCTCCCCATTACCCTTGGCACTGACATTTGCTCCTGCTAGGGGATCCTCAGCAACATCACCCCGCAGAGTGACATGGCTGAGTTCTCCTGCACCTTCCAATACAACAACATCATCATCATCATCATCACCATCATCATGTAAAGCATTGACATTCACATTATTAGCATTAACCTTACCAACCGTATCAGATCGGGGAGGGGTGTCAGGGACATAATAAGCAAACATCCTCCCCAAATCAGTTCCCAACAAAACATTTGCAGGTAGGTTTTTGGATACTCCCACTTCCTTCACCCCACTCCCCGCACCCCAATCAATAAAAACCCGGGCCATGGGCAAGGGGCATCGGACGCCCCCAATCCCAGTGACAGTCAGGGTCTTTCCTGGAATAAGCGCTTCAGGGGACACCAGTTCAGGTCGGATGAGGGTTCGTTCGGCCCCAGTGTCCTTGAGGCCTACAGTGAGAGTGTCCCCCACCCTGACAGACTGAAAGTTTTCACAGGCCCTCCCAACCGGCCCACCCACCAAAAGAACTGAGGCATTAGGCCCTGGGGCCTTGGATGGGGGGTTCTTCCTCTGCTTCTCTGGGCAAGTGGCGCTGAGATGACCAGTCTGGTTGCAGGAATAACACCTGCGGGCATCGGATGCAGGCAGGGCCTTGGCAACGGGAAAAAGGCCTCCGGAAGGTCGGCTGGCAGGGGCAGGGATGGTGGTTGATGGCTTACCCCCTTTCCAGCTGGCGACGACCGGCTTCCGCACCTCTGGTCTCCGGTTGGCCTCGTAGGTGTCTGCGATCTGCGCTGCTTTATTGGCATCAGGTGGCTCCCGATCCATCACGAACTGCCGTACCTCAGTCGGACACAGATGCAGGAACTGGTCTTTCACCATCAGGTCCTTTAGCTGCTCAAAGGTGGTCGCTGACAGTCCTTGGATCCACTGCTCAAAGTTGATTCTGAGCCCGTCTACCACATCACGGTAGGTGTCCTGTGGTCCACGCTGGAGGGTTCTGAATTTTTTCCGGTAAACCTCCGGAGTCAGCTGGTACTTTTTTATCAGGGCCTGCTTGACGGCCTCATAGTCTCCATCCTGCTCTCGAGGGAGGGAAGCAAACACCTCCAAAGCTTTTCCTCGGAGCCCTGGAGTCAAATATCTTGCCCATTGGTCCATGGGCAGCTGATACTGCCTGCAGGCCTTTTCAAAGCCTCGCAGAAATGTGTCCAAGTCCCCATCCTTTTCCATCACAGGGAAGTGCTCAGGACGAGGTTTAAAGCAGCTGGCACTGTTGGACTCACGGGTCTGCGTAGAGGGCGACTCCTTCTGAATCCGGGCTAGCTCCAGCTGGTGTTGTCGGTCAGCTTGTCGCTCAGCAGCCTCTCGGTCAGCTTGTCGCTCAGCCCGCTCCTGGAATTTCAGGATCAGCTCCAGTCGTCCATCATGATTGTCTGTGGCGAGCTCCTCCAAGGCCATCTGCAGGTGGGGGTCCACACTACCCTGGTTGCGGGTATGGCTGGCAATTACCGGTTGGACCCCGGCAGCAGCGCCATCCGGGCCTTGGCTGGCCGCCCCCTCATCAGGGCTCTGCTGTCGGACGGGCTCTGCAGCATCTTGTAACAGTTCAGAAATCATTTGTTCTTTGCTTTTGCCGTGGGGGTCAATGCCTTTGATTATACATATTCCAGTAAGAGTGTCCTTTTTCTGCTGGTGATACCAGGACTCCCCAACTACGACCATGATCACCAAAATAAAAATAGAAAAGAAAAAGCGAAGAAGGGTAGGGGTAACTGCTACACATACAGTATTGTCTCAGATCTAATAAACACTGAGTTCGATCTTCAAAACTTTTGTGCAAGTTTTTAGTGAGAGGAATGATTGCTCAAACCAGATCACTAATGTCCTATGATCCCACCGCTGCCACCAATTTGTCACGAAAACAACACCCACTCTTGGGTCAGACCTTGCAGCTCTCTGGCGCCCCCTTATCCTGCTGGTCAAACACGGTATTGACAGAGGATAAGCACGGGTGCAGCTGCTCTAATTTATGTCGACTATTGTGGCACGTGATGTGACAGGACGTATATATACCACCAGTTCCTTCCAGGAA
Organism: Phyllobates terribilis; assembly: GCF_046119375.1. Taxonomy (NCBI): domain Eukaryota; kingdom Metazoa; phylum Chordata; class Amphibia; order Anura; family Dendrobatidae; genus Phyllobates; species Phyllobates terribilis. The sequence continues at coordinate 7,863,628 of NW_027362767.1, forward strand.
CGTATATATACCTCCGACCAGCCACCCTCAAACCACAATATCACATAAATACTGGTATACTGCCACCACCGATCGCTTAACAGGTGGATCGGGTACCTGGTAGGTAACGTGAATTAGCGGGTGAGGAACGTGTTTGCTCGACATAGGACAAGAAGAAAGAAACTGGTAAATAATAATGATTTACTCCCAAAAGGGGGCAGTGTTTACAAAAGATATACAAGATATTATAAAGGAGACAATTTACATGTATGCATAAACAGTTATTAAAATAAAAGGGATAAGTAATAGCAAAACCTGCTTCACAAGGTGATGGTCTCAGATTCTGTGGGAGGGACGGCTCCCCGGAAATTAGAGGTGATTCTTCTTACGCCGCGTGATGTGCGTGCGTTCGACGTCCCTGAGAAGAATGACCTGAAAATGGCCGATTTGCTTTTTAGTAAGCAGCCAAAACTCTGGGGAACACCCCTTATTTACCTTACAAGGGGGGCTCGGCTTTGCGAGCCCACCCAGCTGCAGAAGACCAAAAATCCTTCAGATTCCATATCTTGGTGTGGGGGGGTCCCACATCCAAGAGGGAGACATCATCTTGACCGTCACCAATATTCATGAAGATAGATATTAAATATGAAACCTCTATGACGCTCAGAATCTCAGAATCCATTATCTCAGTTCCCGGTCATTCCTCAGTTATGCAAGTTATACTATTGTAATGGGAAAAAGGTGAGCATTCAAAAAACGTGGTTCCGATGTTTCTGTCAGACCTGTGCGTGATTAAAATTGGCATAAAACGTTTGTACAATTAAACAATGGGATTTTTTGGAGGGATATTCTGGTTTGTACCAGCGCTTGCCCTGGACTGAGGTTTTATGGCGGGTCATAAAAATTCCTGGTTTGGGGGAAAGCAAAAGTGAATTCTGTGTCTTCACTTACAAACAGATAGGGGGTGGGGTTTTTTTTTCCTTTTTTAAAACATCTCTCATTTTTAAAAACTCGGGCAAAAATACCTTTTGCCTGACAAGAGGGATCTATTATATAGAGTCATTACACACAGAGCGATCTATTATATAGAGTCATTACACACAGAGCGATCTATTATATAGAGTCATTACACACAGAGGGATCTATTATATAGAGTCATTACACACAGAGCGATCTATTATATTGAGTCATTACACACAGAGCGATCTATTATATAGAGTCATTACACACAGAGGGATCTATTATATAGAGTCATTACACACAGAGGGATCTATTATATAGAGTCATTACACGCAGAGCAATCTATTATATAGAGTCATTACACGCAGAGGGATCTATTATATAGAGTCATTACACGCAGAGGGATCTATTATATAGAGTCATTACACGCAGAGGGATCTATTATATAGAGTCATTACACGCAGAGGGATCTATTATATAGAGTCATTACACGCAGAGCGATCTATTATATAGAGTCATTACACACAGAGGGATCTATTATATAGAGTCATTACCCACAGAGGGGTCTATTATATAGAGTCATTACACGCAGAGGGATCTATTATATAGAGTCATTACACGCAGAGGGATCTATTATATAGAGTCATTACCCACAGAGGGATCTATTATATAGAGTCATTACACGCAGAGGGATCTATTATATAGAGTCATTACACGCAGAGGGATCTATTATATAGAGTCATTACACGCAGAGGGATCTATTATATAGAGTCATTACACACAGAGCGATCTATTATATAGAGTCATTACACGCAGAGCGATCTATTATATAGAGTCATTACACACAGAGGGCTCTATTATATAGAGTCATTACAGACAGAGCGATCTATTATATAGAGTCATTACACACAGAGGGATCTATTATATAGAGTCATTACACACAGAGGGATCTATTATATAGAGTCATTACACACAGAGGGATCTATTATATAGAGTCATTACACGCAGAGCGATCTATTATATAGAGTCATTACACGCAGAGGGATCTATTATATAGAGTCATTACACGCAGAGCGATCTATTATATAGCGTCATTACACACAGAGGGATCTATTATATAGAGTCATTACACACAGAGCGATCTATTATATAGAGTCATTACACACAGGGATCTATTATATAGAGTCATTACACACAGAGCGATCTATTATATAGAGTCATTACACACAGAGGGATCTATTATATAGAGTCATTACACACAGAGGGATCTATTATATAGAGTCATTACACGCAGAGATATCTATTATATAGAGTCATTACACGCAGAGGGATCTATTATATAGAGACATTACACGCAGAGGGATCTATTATATAGAGTTATTACACACAGAGGGATCTATTATATAGAGTCATTACACACAGAGGGATCTATTATAGAGTCATTACACACAGAGGGATCTATTACATAGAGTCATTACACACAGAGGGATCTATTATATAGAGTCATTACACACGGAGAGATCTATTATATAGAGTCATTACACGCAGAGGGATCTATTATATAGAGTCATTACACACGGAGAGATCTATTATATAGAGTCATTACACGCAGAGGGATCTATTATATAGAGTCATTACACACGGAGAGATCTATTATATAGAGTCATTACACACAGAGGGATCTATTATAGAGTCATTACACACAGAGGGATCTATTATATAGAGTCATTACACACGGAGAGATCTATTATATAGAGTCATTACACGCAGAGGGATCTATTATATAGAGTCGTTACACGCAGATCGATCTATTATATAGAGTCATTACACGCAGAGGGATCTATTATATAGAGTCATTACACGCAGAGGGATCTATTATATAGAGTCATTACACACGGAGAAATCTATTATATAGAGTAATTACACGCAGAGGGATCTATTATATAGAGTCGTTACACGCAGATCGATCTATTATATAGAGTCATTACACGCAGAGGGATCTATTATATAGAGTCATTACACGCAGAGGGATCTATTATATAGAGTCATTACACGCAGAGGTATCTATTATATAGAATCATTACACACAGAGGGATCTATTATATAGAGTCATTACACGCAGAGGGATCTATTATATAGTCATTACACGCAGAGGGATCTATTATATAGAGTCATTACACACAGAGGGATCTATTATATAGAGTCATTACACACAGAGGGCTCTATTATATAGAGTCATTACACACAGGGATCTATTATATAGAGTCAGTACACACAGGGATCTATTATATAGAGTCATTACACGCAGAGGGATCTATTATATAGAGTCATTACACGCAGAGCGATCTATTATATAGAGTCATTACACGCAGAGGGATCCATTATATAGAGTCATTACACGCAGAGGGATCTATTATATAGAGTCATTACACGCAGAGGGATCTATTATATAGAGTCATTGCACACAGAGGGATCTATTATATAGAGTCATTACACACAGAGGGATCTATTATATAGAGTCAGTACACACAGGGATCTATTATATAGAGTCATTACACGCAGGGATCTATTATATAGAGTCATTGTCAGGCAAAAGGTATTTTTGCCCGAGTTTTTAAAAATGAGAGATGTTTTAAAAAAGGAAAAAAAAACCCCACCCCCTATCTGTTTGTAAGTGAAGACATAGAACTCACTTTTGCTTTTCCCCAAACCAGGAATTTTTATGACCCGCCATAAAACCTCAGTCCAGGGCAAGCGCTGGTACAAACCGGAAAATCCCTCCAAAAAATCCCATTGTTTAATTGTACAAACGTTTTATGCCAATTTTAATCACGCACAGGTCTGACAGAAACATCGGAACCACGTTTTTTGAATGCTTACCTTTTTCCCATTACAATAGTATAACTTGCATAACTGAGGAATGACCGGGAACTGAGATAATGGATTCTGAGCTTCTGAGCGTCATAGAGGTTTCATATTTAATATCTATCTTCATGAATATTGGTGACGGTCAAGATGATGTCTCCCTCTTGGATGTGGGACCCCCCCACACCAAGATATGGAATCTGAAGGATCTGTTAGGTCTTCTGCAGCTGGGTGGGCTCGCAAAGCCGAGCCCCCCTTGTAAGGTAAATAAGGGGTGTTCCCCAGAGTTTTGGCTGCTTACTAAAAAGCAAATCGGCCATTTTCAGGTCATTCTTCTCAGGGACGTCGAACGCACGCACATCACGCGGCGTAAGAAGAATCACCTCTAATTTCCGGGGAGCCGTCCCTCCCACAGAATCTGAGACCATCACCTTGTGAAGCAGGTTTTGCTATTACTTATTCCTTTTATTTTAATAACTGTTTATGCATACATGTACATTGTCTCCTTTATAATATCTTGTATATATTTTTTGTAAACACTGCCCCCCTTTTGGGAGTAAATCATTAATTATTTACCAGTTTCTTTCTTCTTGTCCTATGTCGAGCAAACACGTTCCTCACCCGCTAATTCACGTTACCTACCAGGTACCCGATCCACCTGTTAAGCGATCGGTGGTGGCAGTATACCAGTATTTATGTGATATTGTGGTTTGAGGGTGGCTGGTCGGAGGTATATATACGTTCCTGGAAGGAACTGGTGGTATATATACGTCCTGTCACATCACGTGCCACAATAGTCGACATAAATTAGAGCAGCTGCACCCGTGCTTATCCTCTGTCAATACCGTGTTTGACCAGCAGGATAAGGGGGCGCCAGAGAGCTGCAAGGTCTGACCCAAGAGTGGGTGTTGTTTTCATGACAAATTGGTGGCAAGCGGTGGGATCATAGGACATTAGTGATCTGGTTTGAGCAATCATTCCTCTCACTAAAAACTTGCACAAAAGTTTTGAAGATCGAACTCAGTGTTTATTAGATCTGAGACAATACTGTATGTGTAGCAGTTACCCCTACCCTTCTTCGCTTTTTCTTTTCTATTTTTATTTTGGTGATCATGGTCGTAGTTGGGGAGTCCTGGTATCACCAGCAGAAAAAGGACACTCTTACTGGAATATGTATAATCAAAGGCATTGACCCCCACGGCAAAAGCAAAGAACAAATGATTTCTGAACTGTTACAAGATGCTGCAGAGCCCGTCCGACAGCAGAGCCCTGATGAGGGGGCGGCCAGCCAAGGCCCGGATGGCGCTGCTGCCGGGGTCCAACCAGTGATTGCCAGCCATACCCGCAACCAGGGTAGTGTGGACCCCCACCTGCAGATGGCCTTGGAGGAGCTCGCCACAGACAATCATGATGGACGACTGGAGCTGATCCTGAAATTCCAGGAGCGGGCTGAGCGACAAGCCCAAGCTGACCGAGAGGCTGCTGAGCGACAAGCTGACCGACAACACCAGCTGGAGCTAGCCCGGATTCAGAAGGAGTCGCCCTCTACGCAGACCCGTGAGTCCAACAGTGCCAGCTGCTTTAAACCTCGTCCTGAGCACTTCCCTGTGATGGAAAAGGATGGGGACTTGGACACATTTCTGCGAGGCTTTGAAAAGGCCTGCAGGCAGTATCAGCTGCCCATCGACCAATGGGCAAGATATTTGACTCCAGGGCTCCGAGGAAAAGCTTTGGAGGTGTTTGCTTCCCTCCCTCGAGAGCAGGATGGAGACTATGAGGCCGTCAGGCAGGCCCTGATAAAAAAGTACCAGCTGACTCCGGAGGTTTACCGGAAAAAATTCAGAACCCTCCAACGTGGACCACATGACACCTACCGTGATGTGGTAGACGGGCTCAGAACCAACTTTGAGCAGTGGATCCAAGGACTGTCAGCGACCACCTTTGAGCAGCTAAAGGACCTGATGGTGAAAGACCAGTTCCTGCATCTGTGTCCGACTGAGGTACGGCAGTTCGTGATGGATCGGGAGCCACCTGATGCCAATAAAGCAGCGCAGATCGCAGACACCTACGAGGCCAACCGGAGACCAGAGGTGCGGAAGCCGGTCGTCGCCAGCTGGAAAGGGGGTAAGCCATCAACCACCATCCCTGCCCCTGCCAGCCGACCTTCCGGAGGCCTTTTTCCCGTTGCCAAGGCCCTGCCTGCATCCGATGCCCGCAGGTGTTATTCCTGCAACCAGACTGGTCATCTCAGCGCCACTTGCCCAGAGAAGCAGAGGAAGAACCCCCATCCAAGGCCCCAGGGCCTAATGCCTCAGTTCTTTAGGTGGGTGGGCCGGTTGGGAGGGCCTGTGAAAACTTTCAGTCTGTCAGGGTGGGGAACACTCTCACTGTAGGCCTCAAGGACGCTGGGGCCGAACGAACCCTCATCCGACCCGAACTGGTGTCCCCTGAAGCACTTATTCCAGGAAAGACCCTGACTGTCACTGGGATTGGGGGCGTCCGATGCCCCTTGCCCATGGCCCGGGTTTTTATTGATTGGGGTGCGGGGAGTGGGGTGAAGGAAGTGGGAGTATCCAAAAACCTACCTGCAAATGTTTTGTTGGGAACTGATTTGGGGAGGATGTTTGCTTATTATGTCCCTGACACCCCTCCCCGATCTGATACGGTTGGTAAGGTTAATGCTGATAATGTGAATGTCAATGCTTTACATGATGATGATGATGATGATGATGATGATGATGATGATGATGATGATGTTGTTATATTGAAAGGTGCAGGAGAACTCAGCCATGTCACTCTGCGGGGTGATGTTGCTGAGGATCCCCTAGCAGGAGCAACGGTCAGTGCCAAGGGTAATGGGGAGAGGCACGAGGACCATGAAGCAGGTGGTGCTGTGCCAGTGACCAGTGTCACAACAGATGGTGACCTGGCTGATAGTCGCTGCCCCATACGTAGCACTGTGCCTGAGGTAATGGAGGATGATGGAGGAGTAGTTCTCATGGCCTCGCAGGCTAATTAGACGGGGTTATTCCCTGGGGAGACGGCCTATATAGCCGCTGTTACCCGCAGTCAGAGTGCCCAGAACGCAAGTAACGCCCTGCCTTCTGGACCCTCCTCGGACAGAGGAATAACAGAATCAGTTATGGACCCAGAGCCGGTCCCAGAGGGTCCCAGTGAGGACGTGGCCTTAACCTCACTTCTGGCTTCCTCCAGCCAGGAGTTTCAGGCAGCTCTGCACTCAGATGCTAGCCTGGAGACGTTAAGGAGCCTCGCAGAGAAACCCACCTCCGAGTCGGATAAGGAGAGGATATTCTGGGACCAAGGGAGGTTGTACCGGGAGACAGTTCCCTGTACACCCCAACAGGAGTGGCTGAGGGAAAGACAGCTGGTCGTCCCCTACCAATTCAGGGATGAGTTGTTGCGGATCGCCCATGAAATTCCACTCGCTGGACACTTAGGGGTCAGCAAAACCAAGGCCCGGCTGTCTCATCACTTTTATTGGCCCAAAATGAGGACAGATGTGGTGAACTACTGTCGATCCTGTACCACGTGTCAAAGAGTGGGAAAGTCAGGGCCGGCCCCCAAAGCCCCCCTGATCTCTTTGCCAGTGATAGAGGAGCCTTTCCAGAGGATTGCTGTGGACATTGTGGGACCACTGGCCATGCCCAGCAGCTCTGGAAAACGATTCATCCTTACCGTGGTAGACTATGCTACCCGGTATCCGGAGGCAGTAGCCCTGTCCTCAATTAGGGCAGATAAGGTGGCGGACGCCCTCTTGGCCATCTTTTCGCGAGTAGGATTTCCCAGGGAGATGCTTACCGACCAGGGGACTCAGTTCATGTCACGCTTAATGGAGGCTCTATGTAAGAAAATGCAGGTGCAGCATTTGGTATCGAGCGCGTATCACCCACAGACCAATGGTTTGTGTGAGCGATTCAACGGTACCCTCAAACAGATGTTAAAAATGCTGGTTGAAACCCAGGGTCGCGACTGGGAGCGTTACCTCCCACACCTGCTATTTGCTTACAGAGAGGTTCCACAGGCCTCAACGGGGTTCTCCCCCTTTGAGCTCCTGTATGGCAGGCGTGTCCGAGGACCCCTTGGTTTGATAAGGGAATTCTGGGAAGAAGAGCCGAGCTCCCCAGGAGTGTCCATCGTGGAGTATGTCATGCGCTTCCGTGACAAGATGCAGACCTTGACGCAGTTGGTGCATGACAACCTGGCGCAAGCCCAGGCTGACCAGAAGCATTGGTACGACCAGAACGCCCGAGAACGGACCTACCAGGTGGGTCAGAAGGTGTGGGTGCTGGTCCCCGTACCAAAGGACAAGCTTCAGGCGGCCTGGGAAGGCCCGTACGTCATTCACCAACAGCTCCACCCGGTCACCTACGTGATCACCCTTGACCATGAGCGGGGTAGGCGGAAGGCGTTTCACGTTAATATGATGAAGGCTCATCAAGAACGTGGAACCTGCGTCCTACCGGTCTGCAACCTGCCCGAGGATGGGGAGGATGACCCCCTCTTGGACATGCCCGCCCAAGCGAAGGCCAGCGGGTCCCTAGAGGATGTAGAGCTAAGCGACTTGCTATCCGCAGACCAGAGGTCTCAGATGGAAGCAGTGCTGAAACCCTTCCAAGCAGTGTTCACCAACCTGCCTGGCAGGACTGAAGTGGCGGTCCATGAAGTGGACACCGGGAATCATGCCCCACTCCGGCGGACAGCCTATCGAATCTCCGACGAGGTGCAGCATGTCAAGCGCCAGGAGGTCGAGGAGATGCTGCAGTTGGGGGTGATTAAGCGGTCCAAGAGCGCGTGGGCCTCACCTGTAGTCCTGGTGCCTAAGAAGGACCGGACCACCCGGTTCTGTGTGGACTACAGGGGGCTCAACGCTATCACCGCCTCTGACGCACAACCAATGCCACGCATTGAGGAGCTGCTGGAGCGGTTAGCCAGCGCGAGCTATCTCTCCATTATGGATTTGAGTCGGGGATATTGGCAGATTCCCTTGAGCCCCGGGGCCCAGGAGAAGTCCGCCTTTATCACCCCCTTCGGATTGTATGAATCCACGGTCATGCCCTTCGGCATGAAAAATGCCCCTGCCACGTTCCAGCGAATGGTCAACCACCTGCTCCAGGGACTGAAGAGGTACGCAGTGGCGTACCTGGATGACATTGCCATCTTCAGTCCCACCTGGGAGGATCACCTCGAGCATCTGCAGCAGGTGCTCGGGCGCATTCACCAGGCGGGCTTGACGATCAAGCCGGGAAAGTGCCAGATGGGCATGAACGAGGCCCACTACCTGGGGCACCGGGTAGGTGGGGGTACTCTGAAGCCAGAGCCTGGGAAGGTGAACGCTATCGTGTCCTGGCCCACCCCCAGGACCAAGAAGCAGGTGCAGTCCTTCTTGGGCACCGCAGGGTACTATAGACGCTTTGTGCAGGACTATAGTAGCCTTGCGAAGCCCTTGACAGACCTCACCAGGAAGAGCCTACCCCATTCCGTCAAATGGACGGATGAATGCGAGGTGGCCTTTAGGGCTTTGAAGACTGCCCTGAGCAGCTCTCCTGTACTAAAGGCGGTCGACGGCACACGGCCACTCTTAGTACAGACCGACGCCAGTGAGTTTGGCCTCGGTGCTGTACTCAGCCTGGTCGACTCGGGGAACCAAGAACACCCCGTGTTGTACCTAAGCCGGAAACTGCTGCCGAGGGAAGTGGCCTATTCCACCATAGAGAAGGAGTGCCTGGCCATTGTATGGGCCCTCAACCGCTTACAGCCTTACTTGTACGGGCGCCCCTTCACTGTCGTGACTGACCACAACCCCCTGAGTTGGCTGCACACCATGTCAGGTGCCAACGGAAGGTTGTTACGCTGGAGCCTCACCCTCCAGCAGTACGACTTTACCGTTCAACACCGCAAGGGCAGCGAGCATGGCAATGCCGATGGGTTGTCCCGGCGAGGGGAGCCTCCAGACATATGCTTGGAGGAGTACCAGAAGGTCCTACCTCCATAGCGCAGTCTAAAAGGGGGAGGTGTCAGGCAAAAGGTATTTTTGCCCGAGTTTTAAAAAATGAGAGATGTTTTAAAAAGGAAAAAAAAAACCACCCCCTATCTGTTTGTAAGAGAAGACATAGAACTCACTTTTGCTTTTCCCCAAACCAGGAATTTTTATGACCCGCCATAAAACCTCAGTCCAGGGCAAGCACTGGAACAAACCGGAAAATCCCTCCAAAAAATCCCATTGTTTAATTGTACAAACGTTTTATGCCAATTTTAATCACGCACAGGTCTGACAGAAACATCGGAACCACGTTTTTTGAATGCTTAGCTTTTTCCCATTACAATAGTATAACTTGCATAACTGAGGAATGACCGGGAACTGAGATAATGGATTCTGAGCTTCTGAGCGTCATAGAGGTTTCATATTTAATATCTATCTTCATGAATATTGGTGACGGTCAAGATGATGTCTCCCTCTTGGATGTGGGACCCCCCCACACCAAGATATGGAATCTGAAGGATTTTTTAGGTCTTCTGCAGCTGGGTGGGCTCGCAAAGCCGAGCCCCCTTGTAAGGTAAATAAGGGGTGTTCCCCAGAGTTTTGGCTGCTTGCTAAAAACCAGATCGGCCATTTTTCAAGCCATTCCAACCAGGGACGCAGACGCATGCACTACACGCTGCGTGAAGGAATCAAGCCTAATTTCCGGGGAGCCGTCCCCCCCACAGAATCTGAGACCATCACCTTGTGAAGCAGGTTTTGCTATTACTTATCCCTTTTATTTTAATAACTGTTTATGCATACATGTAAATTGTCTCCTTTATAATATCTTGTATATATTTTGTAAACACTGCCCACCTTTTGGGAGTAAATCATTAATTATTTACCAGCTTCTTTCTTCTTGTCCTATGTCGAGCAAACACGTTCCTCACTCGCTAATTCACGTTACCTACCAGGTACCCGATCCACCTGTTAAGCGATCGGTGGTGGCAGTATACCAGTATTTATGTGATATTGTGGTTTGAGGGTGGCTGGTCGGAGGTATATATACGTTCCTGGAAGGAACTGGTGGTATATATACGTCCTGTCACATCACGTGCCGCAATAGTCGACATAAATTAGAGCAGCTGCACCCGTGCTTATCCTCTGTCAATACCGTGTTTGACCAGCAGGATAAGGGGGCGCCAGAGAGCTGCAAGGTCTGACCCAAGAGAGGGTGTCGTTTTCATGACAAGAGGGATCTATTATATAGAGTCATTACACACAGAGGGATCTATTATATAGAGTCATTACACACAGAGGGATCTATTATATAGAGTCATTACACACAGATCGATCTATTATATAGTCATTACACACAGAGCGATCTATTATATAGAGTCATTACACGCACAGGGATCTATTAAATAGAGTCATTACACAGAGAGGGATCTATTATATAGAGTCATTACACACAGAGGGGTCTATTATATAAAGTCATTACACACAGAGCGATCTATTATATGGAGTCATTACACGCAGAGGGATCTATTATATAGAGTCATTACACGCAGAGGGATCTATTATATAGAGTCATTACACACAGAGCGATCTATTATATAGAGTCATTACACACAGAGGGATCTATTATATAGAGTCATTACACACAGAGGGATCTATTATATAGAGTCATTACACACAGAGCGATCTATTATATAGAGTCATTACACACAGAGGGGTCTATTATATAGAGTCATTACACACAGAGCGATCTATTATATAGTCATTACACACAGAGCGATCTATTATATAGAGTCATTACACACAGAGCGATCTATTATATAGAGTCATTACACGCACAGGGATCTATTATATAGAGTCATTACACACAGAGGGATCTATTATATAGAGTCATTACACACAGAGGGGTCTATTATATAAAGTCATTACACACAGAGCGATCTATTATATGGAGTCATTACACGCAGAGGGATCTATTATATAGAGACATTACACACAGAGCGATCTATTATATAGTCATTACACACAGAGCGATCTATTATATAGAGTCATTACACGCACAGGGATCTATTATATAGAGTCATTACACACAGAGGGATCTATTATATAGAGTCATTACACACAGAGGGGTCTATTATATAAAGTCATTACACACAGAGCGATCTATTATATAGAGTCATTACACGCAGAGGGATCTATTATATAGAGTCATTACACACAGAGCGATCTATTATATAGAGTCATTACACACAGAGGGATCTATTATATAGAGTCATTACACACAGAGCGATCTATTATATAGTCATTACACACAGAGGGATCTATTATATAGAGTCATTACACACAGAGCGATCTATTATATAGAGTCATTACACACAGAGGGATCTATTATATAGTCATTACACGCAGAGGGATCTATTATATAGAGTCATTACACACAGAGCGATCTATTATATAGAGTCATTACACACAGAGGGATCTATTATATAGAGTCATTACACACAGAGGGATCTATTATACAGAGTCATTACACACAGAGCGATCTATTATATAGAGTCATTACACACAGAGCGGTCTATTATATAGAGTCATTACACACAGAGGGATCTATTATATAGAGTCATTACACACAGAGGGATCTATTATATAGAGTCATTACACACAGGGATCTATTATATAGTCATTACACACAGAGGGATCTATTATATAGAGTCATTACACACAGAGCGATCTATTATATAGAGTCATTACACACAGAGGGATCTATTATATAGTCATTACACGCAGAGGGATCTATTATATAGAGTCATTACACACAGAGCGATCTATTATATAGAGTCATTACACACAGAGGGATCTATTATATAGAGTCATTACACACAGAGGGATCTATTATATAGAGTCATTACACACAGAGCGATCTATTATATAGAGTCATTACACACAGAGCGGTCTATTATATAGAGTCATTACACACAGAGGGATCTATTATATAGAGTCATTACACACAGAGGGATCTATTATATAGAGTCATTACACACAGGGATCTATTATATAGAGTCATTACACACAGAGGGATCTATTATATAGAGTCATTACACGCAGAGGGATCTATTATATATAGTCATTACACGCAGAGGGATCTATTCTATAGAGTCATTACACGCAGAGGGATCTATTCTATAGTCATTACACGCAGAGGGATCTATTCTATAGAGTCATTACACGCAGAGGGATCTATTCTATAGAGTCATTACACGCAGAGGGATCTATTACATAGAGTCATTACACACAGAGGGATCTATTATATAGAGTCATTACACACAGAGGGATCTATTATATAGCCATTACACACGGAGTGATCTACTATATAGAGTCATTACACGCAGAGGGATCTATTATATAGTCATTACACACGGAGTGATCTACTATATAGAGTCATTACACGCAGAGGGATCTATTCTATAGTGTAATTACACGCAGAGGGATCTATTATATAGAGTCATTACACGCAGAGGGATCTATTATATAGAGTCATTACACGCAGAGTGATCTATTATATAGAGTCATTACACGCAGAGGGATCTATTATATAGAGTCATTACACGCAGAGGGATCTATTATATAGAGTCATTACACGCAGAGGGATCTATTATATAGAGTCATTACACGCAGAGGGATCTATTATATAGAGTCATTACACACAGAGGGATCTATTATATAGAGTCATTACACACAGAGGGGTCTATTATATAAAGTCATTACACACAGAGCGATCTATTATATGGAGTCATTACACGCAGAGGGATCTATTATATAGAGACATTACACACAGAGCGATCTATTATATAGTCATTACACACAGAGCGATCTATTATATAGAGTCATTACACGCACAGGGATCTATTATATAGAGTCATTACACACAGAGGGATCTATTATATAGAGTCATTACACACAGAGGGGTCTATTATATAAAGTCATTACACACAGAGCGATCTATTATATAGAGTCATTACACGCAGAGGGATCTATTATATAGAGTCATTACACACAGAGCGATCTATTATATAGAGTCATTACACACAGAGGGATCTATTATATAGAGTCATTACACACAGAGCGATCTATTATATAGTCATTACACACAGAGGGATCTATTATATAGAGTCATTACACACAGAGCGATCTATTATATAGAGTCATTACACACAGAGGGATCTATTATATAGTCATTACACGCAGAGGGATCTATTATATAGAGTCATTACACACAGAGCGATCTATTATATAGAGTCATTACACACAGAGGGATCTATTATATAGAGTCATTACACACAGAGGGATCTATTATACAGAGTCATTACACACAGAGCGATCTATTATATAGAGTCATTACACACAGAGCGGTCTATTATATAGAGTAATTACACACAGAGGGATCTATTATATAGAGTCATTACACACAGAGGGATCTATTATATAGAGTCATTACACACAGGGATCTATTATATAGTCATTACACACAGAGGGATCTATTTTATAGAGTCATTACACACAGAGCGATCTATTATATAGAGTCATTACACACAGAGGGATCTATTATATAGTCATTACACGCAGAGGGATCTATTATATAGAGTCATTACACACAGAGCGATCTATTATATAGAGTCATTACACACAGAGGGATCTATTATATAGAGTCATTACACACAGAGGGATCTATTATATAGAGTCATTACACACAGAGCGATCTATTATATAGAGTCATTACACACAGAGCGGTCTATTATATAGAGTCATTACACACAGAGGGATCTATTATATAGAGTCATTACACACAGAGGGATCTATTATATAGAGTCATTACACACAGGGATCTATTATATAGAGTCATTACACACAGAGGGATCTATTATATAGAGTCATTACACGCAGAGGGATCTATTATATATAGTCATTACACGCAGAGGGATCTATTCTATAGAGTCATTACACGCAGAGGGATCTATTCTATAGTCATTACACGCAGAGGGATCTATTCTATAGAGTCATTACACGCAGAGGGATCTATTCTATAGAGTCATTACACGCAGAGGGATCTATTACATAGAGTCATTACACACAGAGGGATCTATTATATAGAGTCATTACACACAGAGGGATCTATTATATAGCCATTACACACGGAGTGATCTACTATATAGAGTCATTACACGCAGAGGGATCTATTATATAGTCATTACACACGGAGTGATCTACTATATAGAGTCATTACACGCAGAGGGATCTATTCTATAGTGTAATTACACGCAGAGGGATCTATTATATAGAGTCATTACACGCAGAGGGATCTATTATATAGAGTCATTACACGCAGAGGGATCTATTATATAGAGTCATTACACGCAGAGGGATCTATTATATAGAGTCATTACACGCAGAGGGATCTATTATATAGAGTCATTACACGCAGAGGGATCTATTATATAGAGTCATTACACGCAGAGGGATCTATTATATAGAGTCATTACACACAGAGGGATCTATTATATAGAGTCATTACACACAGAGGGATCTATTATATAGAGTCATTACACACAGAGGGATCTATTATATAGAGTCATTACACACAGGGATCTATTATATAGAGTCAGTACACACAGGGATCTATTATATAGAGTCATTACACGCAGAGCGATCTATTATATAGAGTCATTACACACAGAGGGATCTATTATATAGAGTCATTACACACAGACGGATCTATTATATAGAGTTATTACACACAGAGCGATCTATTATATAGAGTCATTACACACAGAGCGATCTATTATATAGAGTCATTACACACAGAGCGATCTATTATATAAAGTCATTACACACAGAGGGATCTATTATATAGAGTCATTACACACAGAGGGATCTATTATATAGAGTCATTACACACAGAGGGATCTATTATATAGAGTCATTACACACAGAGGGCTCTATTATATAGAGTCATTACACACAGAGCGATCTATTATATAGAGTCATTACACACAGAGGGATCTATTATATAGAGTCATTACACACAGAGGGATCTATTATATAGAGTCATTACACAAAGAGCGGTCTATTATATAGAGTCATTACACAAAGAGCGGTCTATTATATAGAGTCATTACACACAGAGGGATCTATTATATAGAGTCATTACACACAGAGGGATCTATTATATAGAGTCATTACACACAGAGGGATCTATTATATAGAGTCATTACACGCAGAGGGATCTATTCTATAGAGTCATTACACGCAGAGGGATCTATTCTATAGAGTCATTACACGCAGAGGGATCTATTCTATAGAGTCATTACACGCAGAGGGATCTATTCTATAGAGTCATTACACTCAGAGGGATCTATTCTATAGAGTCATTACACGCAGAGGGATCTATTCTATAGAGTCATTACACGCAGAGGGATCTATTATATAGAGTAATTACACGCAGAGGGATCTATTACATAGAGTCATTACACACAGAGGGATCTATTATATAGAGTCATTACACACAGAGGGATCAATTATATAGCCATTACACACGGAGTGATCTACTGTATAGAGTCATTACACGCAGAGGGATCTATTATATAGAGTCATTACACGCAGAGCGATCTATTATATAGAGTCATTACACACAGAGGGATCTATTATATAGAGTCATTACACACAGAGGGATCTATTATATAGAGTCATTACACACAGAGCGATCTATTATATAGAGTCATTACACAGAGCGATCTATTATATAGAGTCATTACACACAGAGCGATCTATTATATAAAGTCATTACACACAGAGGGATCTATTATATAGAGTCATTACACACAGAGGGATCTATTATATAGAGTCATTACAGACAGAGGGATCTATTATATAGAGTCATTACACGCACAGGGATCTATTATATAGAGTCATTACACACAGAGGGATCTATTATATAGTCATTACACGCAGAGAGGTCTATTATATAGAGTCATTACACGCAGAGGGATCTATTATATAAAGTCATTACACGCAGAGCGATCTATTATATAGAGTCATTACACGCAGAGGGATCTATTATATAGAGTCATTACACGCAGAGCGATCTATTATATAGAGTCATTACACACAGAGGGATCTATTATATAGAGTCATTACACACAGAGCGATCTATTATATAGAGTCACTACACACAGAGGGATCTATTATATAGAGTCATTACACACAGAGGGCTCTATTATATAGAGTCATTACACACAGAGCGATCTATTATATAGAGTCATTACACACAGAGGGATCTATTATATAGAGTCATTACACACAGAGGGATCTATTATATAGAGTCAATACACACAGAGCGATCTATTATATAGAGTCATTACACAAAGAGCGGTCTATTATATAGAGTCATTACACACAGAGGGATCTATTATATAGAGTCATTACACACAGAGGGATCTATTATATAGAGTCATTACACACAGAGGGATCTATTATATAGAGTCATTACACACAGAGGGATCTATTATATAGAGTCATAACACGCAGAGCGATCTATTATATAGAGTCATTACACACAGAGGGCTCTATTATATAGAGTCATTACACACAGAGGGCTCTATTATATAGAGTCATTACACACAGAGCGATCTATTATATAGAGTCATTACACACAGAGGGATCTATTATATAGAGTCATTACACACAGAGGGATCTATTATATAGAGTCATTACACACAGAGCGATCTATTATATAGAGTCATTACACACAGAGCGGTCTATTATATAGAGTCATTACACACAGAGGGATCTATTATATAGAGTCATTACACACAGAGGGATCTATTATATAGAGTCATTACACACAGGGATCTATTATATAGAGTCATTACACACAGAGGGATCTATTATATAGAGTCATTACACGCAGAGGGATCTATTATATATAGTCATTACACGCAGAGGGATCTATTCTATAGAGTCATTACACGCAGAGGGATCTATTCTAAAGTCATTACACGCAGAGGGATCTATTCTATAGAGTCATTACACGCAGAGGGATCTATTCTATAGAGTCATTACACGCAGAGGGATCTATTACATAGAGTCATTACACACAGAGGGATCTATTATATAGAGTCATTACACACAGAGGGATCTATTATATAGCCATTACACACGGAGTGATCTACTATATAGAGTCATTACACGCAGAGGGATCTATTATATAGTCATTACACACGGAGTGATCTACTATATAGAGTCATTACACGCAGAGGGATCTATTCTATAGTGTAATTACACGCAGAGGGATCTATTATATAGAGTCATTACACGCAGAGGGATCTATTATATAGAGTCATTACACGCAGAGGGATCTATTATATAGAGTCATTACACGCAGAGGGATCTATTATATAGCGTCATTACACGCAGAGGGATCTATTATATAGAGTCATTACACGCAGAGGGATCTATTATATAGAGTCATTACACGCAGAGGGATCTATTATATAGTCATTACACACAGAGGGATCTATTATATAGAGTCATTACACGCAGAGCGATCTATTATATAGAGTCATTACACACAGAGGGATATATTATATAGAGTCATTTCACACAGAGGGATATATTATATAGAGTCATTACACGCAGAGGGATCTATTATATAGAGTCATTACACGCAGAGGGATCTATTATATAGAGTCATTACACACAGAGGGATCTATTATATAGAGTCATTACACACAGAGGGATCTATTATATAGAGTCATTACACACAGAGGGATCTATTATATAGAGTCATTACACACAGGGATCTATTATATAGAGTCAGTACACACAGGGATCTATTATATAGAGTCATTACACGCAGAGGGATCTATTATATAGAGTCATTACACACAGAGGGATCTATTATATAGAGTCATTACAGACAGAGCGATCTATTATATAGAGTCATTACACGCACAAGGATCTATTATATAGAGTCATTACACACAGAGGGATCTATTATATAGTCATTACACGCAGAGAGGTCTATTATATAGAGTCATTACACGCAGAGGGATCTATTATATAAAGTCATTACACGCAGAGCGATCTATTATATAGAGTCATTACACGCAGAGGGATCTATTATATAGAGTCATTACACACAGAGCAATCTATTATATAGAGTCATTACACACAGAGGGATCTATTATATAGAGTCATTACACACAGAGCGATCTATTATATAGAGTCATTACACACAGAGGGATCTATTATATAGAGTCATTACACACAGAGCGATCTATTATATAGAGTCATTACACACATAGGGCTCTATTATATAGAGTCATTACACACAGAGCGATCTATTATATAGAGTCATTACACACAGAGGGATCTATTATATAGAGTCATTACACACAGAGGGATCTATTATATAGAGTCATTACACACAGAGGGATCTATTATATAGAGTCATTACACACAGAGGGATCTATTATATAGAGTCATTACACACAGAGGGATCTATTATATAGAGTCAATACACACAGAGCGATCTACTATATAGAGTCATTACACAAAGAGCGGTCTATTATATAGAGTCATTACACACAGAGCGATCTATTATATAGAGTCATTACACACAGAGGGATCTATTATATAGAGTCATTACACACAGAGGGATCTATTATATAGAGTCATTACACACAGAGGGATCTATTATATAGAGTCATAACACGCAGAGGGATCTATTCTATAGAGTCATTACACGCAGAGGGATCTATTCTATAGAGTCATTACACGCAGAGGGATCTATTATATAGAGTCATTACACGCAGAGGGATCTATTCTATAGAGTCATTACACACAGAGCGATCTATTATATAGAGTCATTATACACAGAGGGATCTATTATATAGAGTCATTACACACAGAGGGATCTATTATATAGAGTCATTACACACAGAGGGATCTATTATATAGAGTCATTACACACAGAGGGATCTATTATATAGAGTCATTACACACAGAGGGATCTATTATATAGAGTCATTACACACAGAGGGATCTATTATATAGAGTCATTACACACAGAGGGATCTATTATATAGAGTCATTACATACAGAGCGATCTATTATATAGAGTCATTACACACAGAGGGATCTATTATATAGAGTCATTACACACAGAGGGATCTATTATATAGAGTCATTACACACAGAGCGATCTATTATATAGTCATTACACACAGAGGGATCTATTATATAGAGTCATTACACGCAGAGGGATCTATTATATAGAGTCATTACACGCAGAGGGATCTATTATATAGAGTCATTACACGCAGAGCGATCTATTATATAGAGTCATTACACGCAGAGGGATCTATTATATAGAGTCATTACACGCAGAGCGATCTATTATATAGAGTCATTACACGCAGAGGGATCTATTATATAGAGTCATTACACACAGAGGGATCTATTATATAGAGTCGTTACACGCAGATCGATCTATTATATAGAGTCATTACACGCAGAGGGATCTATTATATAGAGTCATTACACGCAGAGGGATCTATTATATAGAGTCATTACACACGGAGAAATCTATTATATAGAGTCGTTACACGCAGAGGGATCTATTATATAGAGTCGTTACACGCAGATCGATCTATTATATAGAGTCATTACACGCAGAGGGATCTATTATATAGAGTCATTACACGCAGAGGGATCTATTATATAGAGTCATTACACGCAGAGGGATCTATTATATAGAGTCATTACACACAGAGGGATCTATTATATAGAGTCATTACACGCAGAGGGATCTATTATATAGTCATTACACGCAGAGGGATCTATTATATAGAGTCATTACACACAGAGGGATCTATTATATAGAGTCATTACACACAGAGGGATCTATTATATAGAGTCATTACACACAGGGATCTATTATATAGAGTCAGTACACACAGGGATCTATTATATAGAGTCATTACACGCAGAGGGATCTATTATATAGAGTCATTACACGCAGAGCGATCTATTATATAGAGTCATTACACGCAGAGGGATCCATTATATAGAGTCATTACACGCAGAGGGATCTATTATATAGAGTCATTACACGCAGAGGGATCTATTATATAGAGTCATTGCACACAGAGGGATCTATTATATAGAGTCATTACACACAGAGGGATCTATTATATAGAGTCAGTACACACAGGGATCTATTATATAGAGTCATTACACGCAGGGATCTATTATATAGAGTCATTACACGCAGAGGGATCTATTATATAGAGTCATTACACGCAGAGCGATTATATAGAGTCATTACAAGCAGAGGGATCTATTATATAGAGTCAGTACACGCAGAGCAATTATATAGAGTCATTAAACGCAGAGGGATCTATTATATAGAGTCATTACAAGCAGAGCGATCTATTCTATAGAGTCATTACACACAGGGATCTATTATATAGAGTTATTACACACAGAGGGGTCTATTATATAGAGTCATTACACACAGAGGGATCTATTATATAGAGTCATTACACACAGAGGGATCTATTATATAGAGTCATTACACACAGAGGGATCTATTATATAGAGTCATTACACACAGAGGGATCTATTATATAGAGTCATTACACACAGAGGGATCTATTATATAGAGTCATTACACACAGAGGGATCTATTATATAGAGTCATAACACACAGAGCGATCTATTATATAGAGTCATTACACACAGAGGGATCTATTATATAGAGTCATTACACACAGAGCGATCTATTATATAGAGTTATTACACACAGAGGGATCTATTATATAGAGTCATTACACACAGAGCGATCTATTATATAGAGTCATTACACACAGAGCGATCTATTATATAGAGTCAATACACACAGAGCGATCTATTATATAGAGTCATTACACACAGAGCGATCTATTATATAGAGTCATTACACACAGAGCGATCTATTATATAGAGTCATTACACACAGAGGGATCTATTATATAGAGTCATTACACACAGAGGGATCTATTATATAGAGTCATTACACACAGAGGGATCTATCATATAGAGTCATTACACACAGAGGGATCTATCATATAGAGTCATTACACACAGAGGGATCTATTATATAGAGTCATTACACACAGAGGGATCTATTATATAGAGTCATTACACACAGAAGGATCTATTATATAGAGTCATTACACACAGAGCGATCTATTATATAGAGTCATTACACACACAGCGATCTATTATATAGAGTCATTACACACAGAGCGATCTATTATATAGAGTCATTACACACAGAGCGATCTATTATATAGAGTCATTACACACAGAGGGATCTATTATATAGAGTCATTACACACAGAGGGATCTATTATATAGAGTCATTACACACAGAGGGATCTATTAAATAGAGTCATTACACGCAGAGGGATCTATTATATAGAGTCATTACACGCAGAGCGATCTATTATATAGTCATTACACGCAGAGGGATCTATTATATAGAGTCATTACACGCAGAGCGATCTATTATATAGTGATTACACGCAGAGGGATCTATTATATAGAGTCATTACACGCAGAGCGATCTATTATATGGAGTCATTACACACAGAGGGATCTATTATATAGAGTCATTACACACAGAGGGATCTATTATATAGAGTCATTACACACAGAGCGATCTATTATATAGAGTCATTACACACAGAGGGCTCTATTATATAGAGTCATTACACACAGAGCGATCTATTATATAGAGTCATTACACACAGAGGGATCTATTATATAGAGTCATTACACACAGAGCGATCTATTATATTGAGTCATTACACACAGAGCGATCTATTATATAGAGTCATTACACACAGAGGGATCTATTATATAGAGTCATTACACACAGAGGGATCTATTATATAGAGTCATTACACGCAGAGCAATCTATTATATAGAGTCATTACACGCAGAGGGATCTATTATATAGAGTCATTACACGCAGAGGGATCTATTATATAGAGTCATTACACGCAGAGGGATCTATTATATAGAGTCATTACACGCAGAGGGATCTATTATATAGAGTCATTACACGCAGAGGGATCTATTATATAGAGTCATTACACGCAGAGCGATCTATTATATAGAGTCATTACACACAGAGGGATCTATTATATAGAGTCATTACCCACAGAGGGCTCTATTATATAGAGTCATTACACACAGAGCGATCTATTATATAGAGTCATTACACACAGAGGGATCTATTATATAGAGTCATTACACACAGAGGGATCTATTATATAGAGTCATTACACACAGAGGGATCTATTATATAGAGTCATTACACACAGAGGGATCTATTATATAGAGTCATTACACGCAGAGCGATCTATTATATAGAGTCATTACACGCAGAGGGATCTATTATATAGAGTCATTACACGCAGAGGGATGTATTATATAGAGTCATTACACGCAGAGCGATCTATTATATAGAGTCATTACACGCAGAGGGATCTATTATATAGAGTCATTACACGCAGAGCGATCTATTATATAGCGTCATTACACACAGAGGGATCTATTATATAGAGTCATTACACACAGAGCGATCTATTATATAGAGTCATTACACACAGGGATCTATTATATAGAGTCATTACACACAGAGCGATCTATTATATAGAGTCATTACACACAGAGGGATCTATTATATAGAGTCATTACACACAGAGGGATCTATTATATAGAGTCATTACACGCAGAGATATCTATTATATAGAGTCATTACACGCAGAGGGATCTATTATATAGAGACATTACACGCAGAGGGATCTATTATATAGAGTTATTACACACAGAGGGATCTATTATATAGAGTCATTACACACAGAGGGATCTATTATAGAGTCATTACACACAGAGGGATCTATTATATAGAGTCATTACACGCAGAGGGATCTATTATATAGAGTCGTTACACGCAGATCGATCTATTATATAGAGTCATTACACGCAGAGGGATCTATTATATAGAGTCATTACACGCAGAGGGATCTATTATATAGAGTCATTACACACGGAGAAATCTATTATATAGAGTAATTACACACAGAGGGATCTATTATATAGAGTCGTTACACGCAGATCGATCTATTATATAGAGTCATTACACGCAGAGGGATCTATTATATAGAGTCATTACACGCAGAGGGATCTATTATATAGAGTCATTACACACAGAGGGATCTATTATATAGAGTCATTACACACAGAGGGATCTATTATATAGAGTCATAACACACAGAGCGATCTATTATATAGAGTCATTACACACAGAGGGATCTATTATATAGAGTCATTACACACAGAGCGATCTATTATATAGAGTTATTAGACACAGAGGGATCTATTATATAGAGTCATTACACACAGAGCGATCTATTATATAGAGTCATTACACACAGAGGGATCTATTATATAGAGTCATTACACGCAGAGGGATCTATTATATAGTCATTACACGCAGAGGGATCTATTATATAGAGTCATTACACACAGAGGGATCTATTATATAGAGTCATTACACACAGAGGGATCTATTATATAGAGTCATTACACACAGGGATCTATTATATAGAGTCAGTACACACAGGGATCTATTATATAGAGTCATTACACGCAGAGGGATCTATTATATAGAGTCATTACACGCAGAGCGATCTATTATATAGAGTCATTACACGCAGAGGGATCCATTATATAGAGTCATTACACGCAGAGGGATCTATTATATAGAGTCATTACACGCAGAGGGATCTATTATATAGAGTCATTGCACACAGAGAGATCTATTATATAGAGTCATTACACACAGAGGGATCTATTATATAGAGTCAGTACACACAGGGATCTATTATATAGAGTCATTACACGCAGGGATCTATTATATAGAGTCATTGTCAGGCAAAAGGTATTTTTGCCCGAGTTTTTAAAAATGAGAGATGTTTTAAAAAAGGAAAAAAAAACCCCACCCCCTATCTGTTTGTAAGTGAAGACACAGAACTCACTTTTGCTTTTCCCCAAACCAGGAATTTTTATGACCCGCCATAAAACCTCAGTCCAGGGCAAGCGCTGGTACAAACCGGAAAATCCCTCCAAAAAATCCCATTGTTTAATTGTACAAACGTTTTATGCCAATTTTAATCACGCACAGGTCTGACAGAAACATCGGAACCACGTTTTTTGAATGCTCACCTTTTTCCCATTACAATAGTATAACTTGCATAACTGAGGAATGACCGGGAACTGAGATAATGGATTCTGAGCTTCTGAGCGTCATAGAGGTTTCATATTTAATATCTATCTTCATGAATATTGGTGACGGTCAAGATGATGTCTCCCTCTTGGATGTGGGACCCCCCCACACCAAGATATGGAATCTGAAGGATCTGTTAGGTCTTCTGCAGCTGGGTGGGCTCGCAAAGCCGAGCCCCCCTTGTAAGGTAAATAAGGGGTGTTCCCCAGAGTTTTGGCTGCTTACTAAAAAGCAAATCGGCCATTTTCAGGTCATTCTTCTCAGGGACGTCGAACGCACGCACATCACGCGGCGTAAGAAGAATCACCTCTAATTTCCGGGGAGCCGTCCCTCCCACAGAATCTGAGACCATCACCTTGTGAAGCAGGTTTTGCTATTACTTATTCCTTTTATTTTAATAACTGTTTATGCATACATGTAAATTGTCTCCTTTATAATATCTTGTATATATTTTGTAAACACTGCCCCCCTTTTGGGAGTAAATCATTAATTATTTACCAGTTTCGTTCTTCTTGTCCTATGTCGAGCAAACACGTTCCTCACCCGCTAATTCACGTTACCTACCAGGTACCCGATCCACCTGTTAAGCGATCGGTGGTGGCAGTATACCAGTATTTATGTGATATTGTGGTTTGAGGGTGGCTGGTCGGAGGTATATATACGTTCCTGGAAGGAACTGGTGGTATATATACGTCCTGTCACATCACGTGCCGCAATAGTCGACATAAATGAGAGCAGCGGCACCCGTGCTTATCCTCTGTCAATACCGTGTTTGACCAGCAGGATAAGGGGGCGCCAGAGAGCTGCAAGGTCTGACCCAAGAGTGGGTGTTGTTTTCATGACAAATTGGTGGCAAGCGGTGGGATCATAGGACATTAGTGATCTGGTTTGAGCAATCATTCCTCTCACTAAAAACTTGCACAAAAGTTTTGAAGATCGAACTCAGTGTTTATTAGATCTGAGACAATACTGTATGTGTAGCAGTTACCCCTACCCTTCTTCGCTTTTTCTTTTCTATTTTTATTTTGGTGATCATGGTCGTAGTTGGGGAGTCCTGGTATCACCAGCAGAAAAAGGACACTCTTACTGGAATATGTATAATCAAAGGCATTGACCCCCACGGCAAAAGCAAAGAACAAATGATTTCTGAACTGTTACAAGATGCTGCAGAGCCCGTCCGACAGCAGAGCCCTGATGAGGGGGCGGCCAGCCAGGGCCCGGATGGTGTTGCTGCCGGGGTCCAACCGGTGATTGCCAGCCATACCCGCAACCAGGGTAGTGTGGACCCCCACCTGCAGATGGCCTTGGAGGAGCTCGCCACAGACAATCATGATGGACGACTGGAGCTGATCCTGAAATTCCAGGAGCGGGCTGAGCGACAAGCTGACCGAGAGGCTGCTGAGCGACAAGCTGACCGACAACACCAGCTGGAGCTAGCCCGGATTCAGAAGGAGTCGCCCTCTACGCAGACCCGTGAGTCCAACAGTGCCAGCTGCTTTAAACCTCGTCCTGAGCACTTCCCTGTGATGGAAAAGGATGGGGACTTGGACACATTTCTGCGAGGCTTTGAAAAGGCCTGCAGGCAGTATCAGCTGCCCATCGACCAATGGGCAAGATATTTGACTCCAGGGCTCAGAGGAAAAGCTTTGGAGGTGTTTGCTTCCCTCCCTCGAGAGCAGGATGGAGACTATGAGGCCGTCAAGCAGGCCCTGATAAAAAAGTACCAGCTGACTCCGGAGGTTTACCGGAAAAAATTCAGAACCCTCCAACGTGGACCACAGGACACCTACCGTGATGTGGTAGACGGGCTCAGAATCAACTTTGAGCAGTGGATCCAAGGACTGTCAGCGACCACCTTTGAGCAGCTAAAGGACCTGATGGTGAAAGACCAGTTCCTGCATCTGTGTCCGACCGAGGTACGGCAGTTCGTGATGGATCGGGAGCCACCTGATGCCAATAAAGCAGCGCAGATCGCAGACACCTACGAGGCCAACCGGAGACCAGAGGTGCGGAAGCCGGTCGTCGCCAGCTGGAAAGGGGGTAAGCCATCAACCACCATCCCTGCCCCTGCCAGCCGACCTTCCGGAGGCCTTTTTCCCGTTGCCAAGGCCCTGCCTGTATCCGATGCCCGCAGGTGTTATTCCTGCAACCAGACTGGTCATCTCAGCGCCACTTGCCCAGAGAAGCAGAGGAAGAACCCCCCATCCAAGGCCCCAGGGCCTAATGCTTCAGTTCTTTTGGTGGGTGGGCCGGTTGGGAGGGCCTGTGAAAACTTTCAGTCTGTCAGGGTGGGGGACACTCTCACTGTAGGCCTCAAGGACACTGGGGCCGAACGAACCCTCATCCGACCCGAACTGGTGTCCCCTGAAGCGCTTATTCCAGGAAAGACCCTGACTGTCACTGGGATTGGGGGCGTCCGATGCCCCTTGCCCATGGCCCGGGTTTTTATTGATTGGGGTGCGGGGAGTGGGGTGAAGGAAGTGGGAGTATCCAAAAACCTACCTGCAAATGTTTTGTTGGGAACTGATTTGGGGAGGATGTTTGCTTATTATGTCCCTGACACCCCTCCCCGATCTGATACGGTTGGTAAGGTTAATGCTAATAATGTGAATGTCAATGCTTTACATGATGATGGTGATGATGATGATGATGATGATGATGATGATGATGATGATGATGTTGTTGTATTGGAAGGTGCAGGAGAACTCAGCCATGTCACTCTGCGGGGTGATGTTGCTGAGGATCCCCTAGCAGGAGCAAATGTCAGTGCCAAGGGTAATGGGGAGAGGCACGAGGACCATGAAGCAGGTGGTGCTGTGCCAGTGACCAGTGTCACAACAGAAGGTGACCTGGCTGATGGTAGCTGCCGCATACGTAGCACTGTGCCTGAGGTAATGGAGGATGATGGAGAAGTAGTTCTCATGGCCTCTCAGGCTAATGAGACGGTGTTATTCCCCGGGGAGACGGCCTATATAGCCGCTGTTACCCGCAGTCAGAGTGCCCAGAATGCAATTAACGCCCTGCCTTCTGGACCCTCCTCGGACAGAGGAATAACAGGATCAGGTATGGACCCAGAGCCGGTCCCAGAGGGTCCCAGTGAGGACGTGGCCTTAACCTCACTTCTGGCTTCCTCCAGCCAGGAGTTTCAGGCAGCTCTGCACTCAGATGCTAGCCTGGAGACGTTAAGGAGCCTCGCGGAGAAACCCACCTCCGAGTCGGATAAGGAGAGGGTATTCTGGGACCAAGGGAGGTTGTACCGGGAGACAGTTCCCTGTACACCCCAACAGGAGTGGCTGAGGGAAAGACAGCTGGTCGTCCCCTACCCATTCAGGGATGAGTTGTTGCGGATCGCCCATGAAATTCCACTCGCTGGACACTTGGGGGTCAGCAAAACCAAGGCCCGGCTGTCTCATCACTTTTATTGGCCCAAAATGAGGACAGATGTGGTGAACTACTGTCGATCCTGTACCACGTGTCAAAGAGTGGGAAAGTCAGGGCCGGCCCCCAAAGCCCCCCTGATCTCTTTGCCAGTGATAGAGGAGCCTTTCCAGAGGATTGCTGTGGACATTGTGGGACCACTGGCCATACCCAGCAGCTCTGGAAAACGATTCATCCTTACCGTGGTAGACTATGCTACCCGGTATCCGGAGGCAGTAGCCCTGTCCTCAATTAGGGCGGATAAGGTGGCGGACGCCCTCTTGGCCATCTTTTCGCGAGTAGGATTTCCCAGGGAGATGCTTACCGACCAGGGGACTCAGTTCATGTCACGCTTAATGGAGGCCCTATGTAAGAAAATGCAGGTGCAGCATCTGGTATCGAGTGCGTATCACCCACAGACCAATGGTTTGTGTGAGCGATTCAACGGTACCCTCAAACAGATGTTAAAAATGCTGGTTGAGACCCAGGGTCGCGACTGGGAGCGTTACCTCCCACACCTGCTATTTGCTTACAGAGAGGTTCCACAGGCCTCGACGGGGTTCTCCCCCTTTGAGCTCCTGTATGGCAGGCGTGTCCGAGGACCCCTTGGGTTGATAAGGGAATTCTGGGAAGAAGAGCCGAGCTCCCCAGGAGTGTCCATCGTGGAGTATGTCATGCGCTTCCGTGACAAGATGCAGACCTTGACGCAGTTGGTGCATGACAACATGGCGCAAGCCCAGGCTGACCAGAAGCATTGGTACGACCAGAACGCCCGAGAACGGACCTACCAGGTGGGTCAGAAGGTGTGGGTGCTGGTCCCCGTACCAAAGGACAAGCTTCAGGCGGCCTGGGAAGGCCCGTACGTCATTCACCAACAGCTCAACCCGGTCACCTACGTGATCACCCTTGACCATGAGCGGGGTAGGCGGAAGGCGTTTCACGTTAATATGATGAAGGCTCATCAAGAACGTGGAACCTGCGTCCTACCGGTCTGCAACCTGCCCGAGGATGGGGAGGATGACCCCCTCTTGGACATGCTCGCCCAAGCGAAGGCCAGCGGGTCCCTAGAGGATGTAGAGCTAAGCGACTTGCTATCCGCAGACCAGAGGTCTCAGATGCAAGCAGTGCTGAAACCCTTCCAAGCAGTGTTCACCAACCTGCCTGGCAGGACTGAAGTGGCGGTCCATGAAGTGGACACCGGGAATCATGCCCCACTCCGGCGGACAGCCTATCGAATCTCCGACGAGGTGCAGCATGTCATGCGCCAGGAGGTCGAGGAGATGCTGCAGTTGGGGGTGATTAAGCGGTCCAAGAGCGCGTGGGCCTCACCTGTAGTCCTGGTGCCTAAGAAGGACCGGACCACCCGGTTCTGTGTGGACTACAGGGGGCTCAACGCTATCACCGCCTCTGACGCACAACCAATGCCACGCATTGAGGAGCAGCTGGAGCGGTTAGCCAGCGCGAGCTCTCTCTCCATTATGGATTTGAGTCGGGGATATTGGCAGATTCCCTTGAGCCCCGGGGCTCAGGAGAAGTCCGCCTTTATCACCCCCTTCGGATTGTATGAATCCACGGTCATGCCCTTCGGCATGAAAAATGCCCCTGCCACGTTCCAGCGAATGGTCAACCACCTGCTCCAGGGACTGGAGAGGTACGCAGTAGCGTACCTGGATGACATTGCCATCTTCAGTCCCACCTGGGAGGATCACCTCGAGCATCTGCAGCAGGTGCTCGGGCGCATTCACCAGGCGGGCTTGACCATCAAGCCGGGAAAGTGCCAGATGGGCATGAACGAGGTCCACTACCTGGGGCACCGGGTAGGTGGGGGTACTCTGAAGCCAGAGCCTGGGAAGGTGGACGCTATCGTGTCCTGGCCCACCCCCAGGACCAAGAAGCAGGTGCAGTCCTTCTTGGGCACCGCAGGGTACTATAGACGCTTTGTGCAGGACTATAGTAGCCTTGCGAAGCCCTTGACAGACCTCACCAGGAAGAGCCTACCCCATTCCGTCAAATGGACGGATGAATGCGAGGTGGCCTTTAGGGCTTTGAAGACTGCCCTGAGCAGCTCTCCTGTACTAAAGGCGGTCGACGGCACATGGCCACTCTTAGTACAGACCGACGCCAGTGAATTTGGCCTCGGTGCTGTACTCAGCCAGGTCGACTCGGGGAACCAAGAACACCCCGTGTTGTACCTAAGCCGGAAACTGCTGCCGAGGGAAGTGGCCTATTCCACCATAGAGAAGGAGTGCCTGGCCATTGTATGGGCCCTCAACCGCTTACAGCCTTACTTGTACGGGCGCCCCTTCACTGTCGTGACTGACCACAACCCCCTGAGTTGGCTGCACACCATGTCAGGTGCCAACGGAAGGTTGTTACGCTGGAGCCTCACCCTCCAGCAGTACGACTTTACCGTTCAACACCGCAGGGGCAGCGAGCACGGCAATGCCGATGGGTTGTCCCGGCGAGGGGAGCCTCCAGACATACGCTTGGAGGAGTACCAGAAGGTCCTACCTCCATAGCGCAGTCAAAAAGGCGGAGGTGTCAGGCAAAAGGTATTTTTGCCCGAGTTTTTAAAAATGAGAGATGTTTTAAAAAAGGAAAAAAAAACCCCACCCCCTATCTGTTTGTAAGTGAAGACATAGAACTCATTTTTGCTTTTCCCCAAACCAGGAATTTTTATGACCCGCCATAAAACCTCAGTCCAGGGCAAGCGCTAGTACAAACCGGAAAATCCCTCCAAAAAATCCCATTGTTTAATTGTACAAACGTTTTATGCCAATTTTAATCACGCACAGGTCTGACAGAAACATCGGAACCACGTTTTTTGAATGCTCACCTTTTTCCCATTACAATAGTATAACTTGCATAACTGAGGAATGACCGGGAACTGAGATAATGGATTCTGAGCTTCTGAGCGTCATAGAGGTTTCATATTTAATATCTATCTTCATGAATATTGGTGACGGTCAAGATGGTGTCTCCCTCTTGGATGTGGGACCCCCCCACACCAAGATATGGAATCTGAAGGATCTTTTAGGTCTTCTGCAGCTGGGTGGGCTCGCAAAGCCGAGCCCCCCTTGTAAGGTAAATAAGGGGTGTTCCCCAGAGTTTTGGCTGCTTACTAAAAAGCAAATCGGCCATTTTCAGGTCATTCTTCTCAGGGACGTCGAACGCACGCACATCACGCGGCGTAAGAAGAATCACCTCTAATTTCCGGGGAGCCGTCCCTCCCACAGAATCTGAGACCATCACCTTGTGAAGCAGGTTTTGCTATTACTTATCCCTTTTATTTTAATAACTGTTTATGCATACATGTAAATTGTCTCCTTTATAATATCTTGTATATATTTTGTAAACACTGCCCCCCTTTTGGGAGTAAATCATTAATTATTTACCAGTTTCTTTCTTCTTGTCCTATGTCGAGCAAACACGTTCCTCACTCGCTAATTCACGTTACCTACCAGGTACCCGATCCACCTGTTAAGCGATCGGTGGTGGCAGTATACCAGTATTTATGTGATATTGTGGTTTGAGGGTGGCTGGTCGGAGGTATATATACGTTCCTGGAAGGAACTGGTGGTATATATACGTCCTGTCACATCACGTGCCGCAATAGTCGACATAAATTAGAGCAGCTGCACCCGTGCTTATCCTCTGTCAATACCGTGTTTGACCAGCAGGATAAGGGGGCGCCAGAGAGCTGCAAGGTCTGACCCAAGAGTGGGTGTTGTTTTCATGACAGTCATTACACACAGGGATCTATTATATAGAGTCATTACACGCAGAGAGATCTATTATATAGAGTCATTACACACAGAGCGATCTATTATATAGTCATTACACGCAGAACGATCTATTATATAGAGTCATTACACGCAGAGGGATCTATTATATAGAGTCATTACACGCAGAGGGATCTATTATATAGAGTCATTACACACAGGGATCTATTATATAGAGTCATTACACGCAGAGAGATCTATTATATAGAGTCATTACACGCAGAGCGATCTATTATATAGTCATTACACGCAGAACGATCTATTATATAGAGTCATTACACGCAGAGGGATCTATTATATAGAGTCATTACACGCAGAGGGATCTATTATATAGAGTCAGTTCACGCAGAGCGATTATATAGAGTCATTATAAGCAGAGGGATCTATTATATAGAGTCATTACACGCAGAGCGATCTATTCTATAGAGTCATTACACACAGGGATATATTCTATAGAGTCATTACACACAGAGGGGTCTATTATATAGAGTCATTACACACAGAGGGATCTATTATATAGAGTCATTACACACAGAGGGATCTATTATATAGAGTCATTACACGCAGAGGGATCCATTATATAGAGTCATTACACACAGAGGGATCTATTATATAGAGTCATTACACACAGAGGGATCTATTATATAGAGTCATTACACACAGAGGGATCTATTATATAGAGTCATTACACACAGAGGGATCTATTATATAGAGTCATTACACACAGAGGGATCTATTATATAGAGTCATTACACACAGAGGGGTCTATTATATAGAGTCATAACACACAGAGCGATCTATTATATAGAGTCATAACACACAGAGCGATCTATTATATAGAGTCATTACACAGAGGGATCTATTATATAGAGTCATTACACACAGAGGGCTCTATTATATTGAGTCATTACACACAGAGCGATCTATTATATAGAGTCATTACACAGAGGGATCTATTATATAGAGTCATTACACACAGAGGGCTCTATTATATTGAGTCATTACACACAGAGCGATCTATTATATTGAGTCATTACACGCAGAGGGATCTATTATATAGAGTCATTACACGCAGAGGGATCTATTATATAGAGTCATTACACACAGAGGGATCTATTATATAGAGTCATTACACACAGAAGGATCTATTATATAGAGTCATTACACACAGAGCGATCTATTATATAGAGTCATTACACACAGAGGGATCTATTATATAGAGTCATTACACACAGAGGGATCTATTATATAGAGTCATTACACACAGAGGGATCTATTATATAGAGTCATTACACACAGAAGGATCTATTATATAGAGTCATTACACACAGAAGGATCTATTATATAGAGTCATTACACACAGAGCGATCTATTATATAGAGTCATTACACACAGAGGGATCTATTATATAGAGTCATTACACACAGAGCGATCTATTATATAGAGTCATTACACACAGAGGGATCTATTATATAGAGTCATTACACACAGAGGGCTCTATTATATTGAGTCATTACACACAGAGCGATCTATTATATAGAGTCATTACACACAGAGGGATCTATTATATAGAGTCATTACACACAGAGGGATCTATTATATAGAGTCATTACACACAGAGGGATCTATTATATAGAGTCATTACACACAGAGGGATCTATTATATAGAGTCATTACACACAGAGGGATCTATTATATAGAGTCATTACACACAGAGGGATCTATTATATAGAGTCATTACACACAGAGGGATCTATTATATAGAGTCATAACACACAGAGCGATCTATTATATAGAGTCATAACACACAGAGCGATCTATTATATAGAGTCATTACACAGAGGGATCTATTATATAGAGTCATTACACACAGAGGGCTCTATTATATTGAGTCATTACACACAGAGCGATCTATTATATAGAGTCATTACACAGAGGGATCTATTATATAGAGTCATTACACACAGAGGGCTCTATTATATTGAGTCATTACACACAGAGCGATCTATTATATTGAGTCATTACACGCAGAGGGATCTATTATATAGAGTCATTACACGCAGAGGGATCTATTATATAGAGTCATTACACACAGAGGGATCTATTATATAGAGTCATTACACACAGAAGGATCTATTATATAGAGTCATTACACACAGAGCGATCTATTATATAGAGTCATTACACACAGAGGGATCTATTATATAGAGTCATTACACACAGAGCGATCTATTATATAGAGTCATTACACACAGAGGGATCTATTATATAGAGTCATTACACACAGAGGGCTCTATTATATTGAGTCATTACACACAGAGGGATCTATTATATAGAGTCATTACACACAGAGGGATCTATTATATAGAGTCATTACACACAGAGGGATCTATTATATAGAGTCATTACACACAGAGGGATCTATTATATAGAGTCATTACACACAGAGGGATCTATTATATAGAGTCATTACACACAGAGGGATCTATTATATAGAGTCATTACACACAGAAGGATCTATTATATAGAGTCATTACACACAGAGCGATCTATTATATAGAGTCATTACACACAGAGGGATCTATTATATAGAGTCATTACACACAGAGCGATCTATTATATAGAGTCATTACACACAGAGGGATCTATTATATAGAGTCATTACACACAGAGGGCTCTATTATATTGAGTCATTACACACAGAGCGATCTATTATATAGAGTCATTACACACAGAGGGATCTATTATATAGAGTCATTACACACAGAGGGATCTATTATATAGAGTCATTACACACAGAGGGATCTATTATATAGAGTCATTACACACAGAGGGATCTATTATATAGAGTCATTACACACAGAGGGATCTATTATATAGAGTCATTACACACAGAGGGATCTATTATATAGAGTCATTACACACAGAGGGGTCTATTATATAGAGTCATTACACACAGAGGGGTCTATTATATAGAGTCATTACACACAGAGGGATCTATTATATAGAGTCATAACACACAGAGCGATCTATTATATAGAGTCATTACACACAGAGGGCTCTATTATATAGAGTCATTACACACAGAGGGCTCTATTATATTGAGTCATTACACACAGAGCGATCTATTATATAGAGTCATTACACACAGAGGGATCTATTGTATAGAGTCATTACACACAGAGGGATCTATTCTATAGAGTCATTACACACAGGGATATATTATATAGAGTCATAACACACAGAGGGATCTATTATATAGAGTCATTACACACAGAGCGATCTATTATATAGAGTCATTACACGCAGAGCGATCTATTATATAGAGTCATTACACGCAGAGGGATCTATTATATAGAGTCATTACACGCAGAGGGATCTATTATATAGAGTCATTACACGCAGAGGGATCTATTATATAGAGTCATTACACGCAGAGCGATCTATTATATGGAGTCATTACACACAGAGGGATCTATTATATAGAGTCATTACACACAGAGGGATCTATTATATAGAGTCATTACACACAGAGGGATCTATTATATAGAGTCATTACACACAGAGCGATCTATTATATAGAGTCATTACACACAGAGGGATCTATTATATAGAGTCATTACACACAGAGGGCTCTATTATATAGAGTCATTACACACAGGGATATATTATATAGAGTCATAACACACAGAGGGATCTATTATATAGAGTCATTACACACAGAGGGATCTATTATATAGAGTCATTACACACAGAGGGATCTATTATATAGAGTCATTACACACAGAGGGATCTATTATATAGAGTCATTACACACAGAGGGATCTATTATAGAGTCATTACACACAGAGGGATCTATTATATAGAGTCATTACACACAGAGGGGTCTATTATAGAGTCATTACACACAGAGGGATCTATTATATAGAGTCATAACACACAGAGCGATCTATTATATAGAGTCATAACACACAGAGGGCTCTATTATATAGAGTCATTACACACAGAGCGATCTATTAAATAGAGTCATTACACACAGAGGGATCTATTATATAGAGTCATTACACACAGAGGGATCTATTATATAGAGTCATTACACACAGAGCGATCTATTATATAGAGTCATTACACACAGAGGGATCTATTATATAGAGTCATTACACACAGAGGGATCTATTATATAGAGTCATTACACACAGAGGGATCTATTATATAGAGTCATTACACACAGAGGGATCTATTATATAGAGTCATTACACACAGAGGGATCTATTATATAGAGTCATTACACACAGAGGGATCTATTATATAGAGTCATTACACACAGAGGGATCTATTATATAGAGTCATTACACACAGAGGGATCTATTATATAGAGTCATTACACACAGAGGGATCTATTATATAGAGTCATTACACACAGAGGGATCTATTATATAGAGTCATTACACACAGAGGGATCTATTATATAGAGTCATTACACGCAGAGGGATCTATTATATAGAGTCATTACACGCAGAGGGATCTATTATATAGAGTCATTACACGCAGAGCGATCTATTATATAGAGTCATTACACGCAGAGGGATCTATTATATAGAGTCATTACACGCAGAGGGATCTATTATATAGAGTCATTACACGCAGAGCGATCTATTATATAGAGTCATTACACACAGAGGGATCTATTATATAGAGTCATTACACACAGAGGGGTCTATTATATAGAGTCATTACACACAGGGATCTATTATATAGAGTCATTACACGCAGAGCGATCTATTATATAGAGTCATTACACGCAGAGCAATCTATTATATAGAGTCATTACACGCAGAGGGATCTATTATATAGAGTCATTACACGCAGAGGGATCTATTATATAGAGTCATTACACGCAGAGGGATCTATTATATAGAGTCAATACACGCAGAGCTTTCTATTATATAGAGTCATTACACACAGAGGGATCTATTATATAGAGTAATTACCCACAGAGGGCTCTATTATATAGAGTAATTACCCACAGAGGGATCTATTATATAGAGTCATTACACACAGAGCGATCTATTATATAGAGTCATTACACACAGAGGGATCTATTATATAGAGTCATTACACACAGAGGGATCTATTATATAGAGTCATTACACACAGAGGGATCTATTATATAGAGTCATTACACACAGAGGGATCTATTATATAGAGTCATTACACACAGAGCGATCTATTATATAGGGTCATTACACACAGAGCGATCTATTATATAGAGTCATTACACACAGAGGGATCTATTATATAGAGTCATTACACACAGAGCGATCTATTATATAGAGTCATTACACACAGAGGGATCTATTATTTAGAGTCATTACACACAGAGGGATCTATTATATAGAGTCATTACACACAGAGGGATCTATTATATAGAGTCATTACACACAGAGCGATCTATTATATAGAGTCATTACACACAGAGGGATCTATTATATAGAGTCATTACACGCAGAGCGATCTATTATATAGAGTCATTACACGCAGAGGGATCTATTATATAGAGTCATTACACGCAGAGGGATGTATTATATAGAGTCATTACACGCAGAGCGATCTATTATATAGAGTCATTACACGCAGAGGGATCTATTATATAGAGTCATTACACGCAGAGCGATCTATTATATAGAGTCATTACACGCAGAGCGATCTATTATATAGAGTCATTAGACGCAGAGGGATCTATTATATAGAGTCATTACACACAGAGCGATCTATTATATAGAGTCATTACACACAGAGGGATCTATTATATAGAGTCATTACACACAGAAGGATCTATTATATAGAGTCATTACACACAGAGGGATCTATTATATAGAGTCATTACACACAGAGGGATCTATTATATAGAGTCATTACACACAGAGGGATCTATTATATAGAGTCATTACACGCAGAGGGATCCATTATATAGAGTCATTACACACAGAGGGATCTATTATATAGAGTCATTACACACAGAGGGATCTATTATATAGAGTCATTACACACAGAGGGATCTATTATATAGAGTCATTACACACAGAGGGATCTATTATATAGAGTCATTACACACAGAGGGATCTATTATATAGAGTCATTACACACAGAGGGGTCTATTATATAGAGTCATAACACACAGAGCGATCTATTATATAGAGTCATAACACACAGAGCGATCTATTATATAGAGTCATTACACAGAGGGATCTATTATATAGAGTCATTACACACAGAGGGCTCTATTATATTGAGTCATTACACACAGAGCGATCTATTATATAGAGTCATTACACAGAGGGATCTATTATATAGAGTCATTACACACAGAGGGCTCTATTATATTGAGTCATTACACACAGAGCGATCTATTATATTGAGTCATTACACGCAGAGGGATCTATTATATAGAGTCATTACACGCAGAGGGATCTATTATATAGAGTCATTACACACAGAGGGATCTATTATATAGAGTCATTACACACAGAAGGATCTATTATATAGAGTCATTACACACAGAGCGATCTATTATATAGAGTCATTACACACAGAGGGATCTATTATATAGAGTCATTACACACAGAGGGATCTATTATATAGAGTCATTACACACAGAGGGATCTATTATATAGAGTCATTACACACAGAAGGATCTATTATATAGAGTCATTACACACAGAAGGATCTATTATATAGAGTCATTACACACAGAGCGATCTATTATATAGAGTCATTACACACAGAGGGATCTATTATATAGAGTCATTACACACAGAGCGAT
Source organism: Phyllobates terribilis (assembly GCF_046119375.1). Taxonomy (NCBI): domain Eukaryota; kingdom Metazoa; phylum Chordata; class Amphibia; order Anura; family Dendrobatidae; genus Phyllobates; species Phyllobates terribilis. The sequence continues at coordinate 7,902,846 of NW_027362767.1, forward strand.
CTATTATATAGAGTCATTACACACAGAGGGATCTATTATATAGAGTCATTACACACAGAGGGCTCTATTATATTGAGTCATTACACACAGAGCGATCTATTATATAGAGTCATTACACACAGAGGGATCTATTATATAGAGTCATTACACACAGAGGGATCTATTATATAGAGTCATTACACACAGAGGGATCTATTATATAGAGTCATTACACACAGAGGGATCTATTATATAGAGTCATTACACACAGAGGGATCTATTATATAGAGTCATTACACACAGAGGGATCTATTATATAGAGTCATTACACACAGAGGGATCTATTATATAGAGTCATAACACACAGAGCGATCTATTATATAGAGTCATAACACACAGAGCGATCTATTATATAGAGTCATTACACAGAGGGATCTATTATATAGAGTCATTACACACAGAGGGCTCTATTATATTGAGTCATTACACACAGAGCGATCTATTATATAGAGTCATTACACAGAGGGATCTATTATATAGAGTCATTACACACAGAGGGCTCTATTATATTGAGTCATTACACACAGAGCGATCTATTATATTGAGTCATTACACGCAGAGGGATCTATTATATAGAGTCATTACACGCAGAGGGATCTATTATATAGAGTCATTACACACAGAGGGATCTATTATATAGAGTCATTACACACAGAAGGATCTATTATATAGAGTCATTACACACAGAGCGATCTATTATATAGAGTCATTACACACAGAGGGATCTATTATATAGAGTCATTACACACAGAGCGATCTATTATATAGAGTCATTACACACAGAGGGATCTATTATATAGAGTCATTACACACAGAGGGATCTATTATATAGAGTCATTACACACAGAGGGATCTATTATATAGAGTCATTACACACAGAGGGATCTATTATATAGAGTCATTACACACAGAGGGATCTATTATATAGAGTCATTACACACAGAGGGATCTATTATATAGAGTCATTACACACAGAAGGATCTATTATATAGAGTCATTACACACAGAGCGATCTATTATATAGAGTCATTACACACAGAGGGATCTATTATATAGAGTCATTACACACAGAGCGATCTATTATATAGAGTCATTACACACAGAGGGATCTATTATATAGAGTCATTACACACAGAGGGCTCTATTATATTGAGTCATTACACACAGAGCGATCTATTATATAGAGTCATTACACACAGAGGGATCTATTATATAGAGTCATTACACACAGAGGGATCTATTATATAGAGTCATTACACACAGAGGGATCTATTATATAGAGTCATTACACACAGAGGGATCTATTATATAGAGTCATTACACACAGAGGGATCTATTATATAGAGTCATTACACACAGAGGGATCTATTATATAGAGTCATTACACACAGAGGGGTCTATTATATAGAGTCATTACACACAGAGGGGTCTATTATATAGAGTCATTACACACAGAGGGATCTATTATATAGAGTCATAACACACAGAGCGATCTATTATATAGAGTCATTACACACAGAGGGCTCTATTATATAGAGTCATTACACACAGAGGGCTCTATTATATTGAGTCATTACACACAGAGCGATCTATTATATAGAGTCATTACACACAGAGGGATCTATTGTATAGAGTCATTACACACAGAGGGATCTATTCTATAGAGTCATTACACACAGGGATATATTATATAGAGTCATAACACACAGAGGGATCTATTATATAGAGTCATTACACACAGAGCGATCTATTATATAGAGTCATTACACGCAGAGCGATCTATTATATAGAGTCATTACACGCAGAGGGATCTATTATATAGAGTCATTACACGCAGAGGGATCTATTATATAGAGTCATTACACGCAGAGGGATCTATTATATAGAGTCATTACACGCAGAGCGATCTATTATATGGAGTCATTACACACAGAGGGATCTATTATATAGAGTCATTACACACAGAGGGATCTATTATATAGAGTCATTACACACAGAGGGATCTATTATATAGAGTCATTACACACAGAGCGATCTATTATATAGAGTCATTACACACAGAGGGATCTATTATATAGAGTCATTACACACAGAGGGCTCTATTATATAGAGTCATTACACACAGGGATATATTATATAGAGTCATAACACACAGAGGGATCTATTATATAGAGTCATTACACACAGAGGGATCTATTATATAGAGTCATTACACACAGAGGGATCTATTATATAGAGTCATTACACACAGAGGGATCTATTATATAGAGTCATTACACACAGAGGGATCTATTATAGAGTCATTACACACAGAGGGATCTATTATATAGAGTCATTACACACAGAGGGGTCTATTATAGAGTCATTACACACAGAGGGATCTATTATATAGAGTCATAACACACAGAGCGATCTATTATATAGAGTCATTACACACAGAGGGCTCTATTATATAGAGTCATTACACACAGAGCGATCTATTAAATAGAGTCATTACACACAGAGGGATCTATTATATAGAGTCATTACACACAGAGGGATCTATTATATAGAGTCATTACACACAGAGCGATCTATTATATAGAGTCATTACACACAGAGGGATCTATTATATAGAGTCATTACACACAGAGGGATCTATTATATAGAGTCATTACACACAGAGGGATCTATTATATAGAGTCATTACACACAGAGGGATCTATTATATAGAGTCATTACACACAGAGGGATCTATTATATAGAGTCATTACACACAGAGGGATCTATTATATAGAGTCATTACACACAGAGGGATCTATTATATAGAGTCATTACACACAGAGGGATCTATTATATAGAGTCATTACACACAGAGGGATCTATTATATAGAGTCATTACACACAGAGGGATCTATTATATAGAGTCATTACACACAGAGGGATCTATTATATAGAGTCATTACACGCAGAGGGATCTATTATATAGAGTCATTACACGCAGAGGGATCTATTATATAGAGTCATTACACGCAGAGCGATCTATTATATAGAGTCATTACACGCAGAGGGATCTATTATATAGAGTCATTACACGCAGAGGGATCTATTATATAGAGTCATTACACGCAGAGCGATCTATTATATAGAGTCATTACACACAGAGGGATCTATTATATAGAGTCATTACACACAGAGGGGTCTATTATATAGAGTCATTACACACAGGGATCTATTATATAGAGTCATTACACGCAGAGCGATCTATTATATAGAGTCATTACACGCAGAGCAATCTATTATATAGAGTCATTACACGCAGAGGGATCTATTATATAGAGTCATTACACGCAGAGGGATCTATTATATAGAGTCATTACACGCAGAGGGATCTATTATATAGAGTCAATACACGCAGAGCTTTCTATTATATAGAGTCATTACACACAGAGGGATCTATTATATAGAGTAATTACCCACAGAGGGCTCTATTATATAGAGTAATTACCCACAGAGGGATCTATTATATAGAGTCATTACACACAGAGCGATCTATTATATAGAGTCATTACACACAGAGGGATCTATTATATAGAGTCATTACACACAGAGGGATCTATTATATAGAGTCATTACACACAGAGGGATCTATTATATAGAGTCATTACACACAGAGGGATCTATTATATAGAGTCATTACACACAGAGCGATCTATTATATAGGGTCATTACACACAGAGCGATCTATTATATAGAGTCATTACACACAGAGGGATCTATTATATAGAGTCATTACACACAGAGCGATCTATTATATAGAGTCATTACACACAGAGGGATCTATTATTTAGAGTCATTACACACAGAGGGATCTATTATATAGAGTCATTACACACAGAGGGATCTATTATATAGAGTCATTACACACAGAGCGATCTATTATATAGAGTCATTACACACAGAGGGATCTATTATATAGAGTCATTACACGCAGAGCGATCTATTATATAGAGTCATTACACGCAGAGGGATCTATTATATAGAGTCATTACACGCAGAGGGATGTATTATATAGAGTCATTACACGCAGAGCGATCTATTATATAGAGTCATTACACGCAGAGGGATCTATTATATAGAGTCATTACACGCAGAGCGATCTATTATATAGAGTCATTACACGCAGAGCGATCTATTATATAGAGTCATTACACGCAGAGCGATCTATTATATAGAGTCATTACACACAGAGCGATCTATTATATAGAGTCATTACACACAGAGGGATCTATTATATAGAGTCATTACACACAGAAGGATCTATTATATAGAGTCATTACACACAGAGGGATCTATTATATAGAGTCATTACACACAGAGGGATCTATTATATAGAGTCATTACACACAGAGGGGTCTATTATATAGAGTCATTACACACAGAGGGATCTATTATATAGAGTCATTACACGCAGAGGGATCTATTATATAGAGTCATTACACGCAGAGCGATCTATTATATAGAGTCATTACACGCAGAGCGATCTATTATATAGCGTCATTACACGCAGAGGGATCTATTATATAGAGTCATTACACACAGAGCGATCTATTATATAGAGTCATTACACACAGGGATCTATTATATAGAGTCATTACACACAGAGCGATCTATTATATAGAGTCATTACACACAGAGGGATCTATTATATAGAGTCATTACACACAGAGGGATCTATTATATAGAGTCATTACACGCAGAGATATCTATTATATAGAGTCATTACACGCAGAGGGATCTATTATATAGAGTCATTGCACGCAGAGGGATCTATTATATAGAGTTATTACACACAGAGGGATCTATTATATAGAGTCATTACACACAGAGGGATCTATTATATAGAGTCATTACACACGGAGAGATCTATTATATAGAGTCATTACACGCAGAGGGATCTATTATATAGAGTCATTACACACGGAGAGATCTATTATATAGAGTAATTACACACAGAGGGATCTATTATATAGAGTCGTTACACGCAGATCGATCTATTATATAGAGTCATTACACGCAGAGGGATCTATTATATAGAGTCATTACACGCAGAGCGATCTATTATATAGAGTCATTACACACAGAGCGATCTATTATATAGAGTCATTACACACAGAGGGATCTATTATATAGAGTCATTACACACAGAGGGATCTATTATATAGAGTCATTACACACAGAGGGATCTATTATATAGAGTCATTACACGCAGAGATATCTATTATATAGAGTCATTACACGCAGAGGGATCTATTATATAGAGTCATTACACGCAGAGGGATCTATTAAATAGAGTTATTACACACAGAGGGATCTATTATAGAGTCATTACACACAGAGGGATCTATTATATAGAGTCATTACACACAGAGCGATCTATTATATGGAGTCATTACAGTTAGCAGCTTGGATTGTGGCCTCTTCACTCTTCCTCCAGACTCTGGACCTTGTGGAGTGTGTAAATGACTGCCTTCTGGACATCTGTCAAGTCAGCAGTCTTCCCCATGGTTGTGGAGCCTACTGAAACAGACTAAGGGAGCTTTTTTAATGTGTAGGAAGCCTTTGCAGGTGTTTTTTGTTAATTATTCTAATTTACTGAGATAATGACTTTTGTGTTTTCATTGGCTGTAAGCCATAATCATCAACATTAACAGAAATAAACACGTGAAATAGATCCCTCTGTGTGTAATGACTCTATATAATAGATCCCTCTGTGTGTAATGACTCTATATATAGATCCCTCTGTGTGTAATGACTCTATATAATAGATCCCTCTGCGTGTAATGACTCTATATAATAGATCCCTCTGCGTGTAATGACTCTATATAATAGATCCCTCTGCGTGTAATGACTCTATATAATAGATCCCTCTGCGTGTAATGACTCTATATAATAGATCCCTCTGCGTGTAATGACTCTATATAATAGATCCCTGTGTGTAATGACTCTATATAATAGATCGCTGTGTGTAATGACTATATAATAGATCCCTCTGCGTGTAATGACTCTATATAATAGATCCCTCTGCGTGTAATGACTCTATATAATAGATCCCTCTGCGTGTAATGACTCTATATAATAGATCCCTGTGTGTAATGACTCTATATAATAGATCGCTGTGTGTAATGACTATATAATAGATCCCTCTGCGTGTAATAACTCTATATAATAGATCCCTCTGCGTGTAATGACTCTATATAATAGATCCCTCTGCGTGTAATGACTATATAATATAGGAGTTTCACTTTTTGTATTGAAGAACTGAAATAAATTAACTTTTTGATGATATTCTAATTTAGTGAGATGCCCCTGTATATACATACATATACATATACATATACACACAGGTGAGGGATCTCGGCCGCTCCTCTTATAAAGCTCCAGGAGGATTACAATCGGAGGCTCGGTAAGACGATTCTTTATTGATCGCTATCAGTCGCTGCACATCGATGTTTCGCCCCCGTACACACTTTGCACTTTGATGTCAGTTTTCTCATTTCTTCCACTTCTCCGTTACATTATTCCAGGATTCCCTCCGGCGGCCGCCATGTTATGTGCGGAGCGGGATGAGCGCGGAGCAGAGGAGGGCGATGATCAGCGCGGCGGAGCTTGTGGCTGCTCTGGCCGCCGTGGTGGCGCTCACCGCCCTCTTGGTGTAGATATACGGCTGAGCCTGGAATAGAGAGGTGAATATCAGCGACTAACGCCGCAGTGGATGGAAAGTCTGGCGCAGCGCTATTAATTCTTCCAATATGTATAAATAACCGCTGGCATCAGCCACATGATCGCTGCACCATAATCCGCCGCCGCAGGTTAGAGCCTCTCCACCAAAATACTTCCAGCTGACTGGAAGGACTACAAGTACCAAGAGGAAAATATTAACCACAGTGCAGCCGCCATCACATCACCTGGGAAGGACACAGCAGCTCCACGTCCTCGGAGAACGTCCGCAGACGAGACTTGTTTCCTTCTGGCTGAAGCTGCAAAAATGGAGAGAGGATGAAACAAAATTTCAGTGGCCTGTACCTTTAAGGCCAGATTTACACTTTCATCAAACAACTAGGTGTGGCCTAAAAGCAAGTAAAGAGTCCAGTGGGCGGGTCTCAGATGGTTGGACCTCTGGTTGCCTGTTATCTCCATATCCCATTGTCTCTACTACCCTCCGATACATGTAGGACTACAACTCCCAGCATGCCTGCCCCTGTGCATGCTGCTGAGGCTCCATCCCTCAGTACGGACACGACGGCAGCACTGCACGGTTACCATATTGTTCCACAGTCCTTTCGCCATTTGTTCGTGACCTTTCATGGTGAGATGGAAACAATCCGGAGAGAAGAAGGAGAAATCGATGAGGCCATTCTGCAAAAGAAGAGACCGAGGATGAAGCGCGGGGGGGAGAGGGAGGATGAAGCGCGGGGGGGAGAGGGAGGATGAAGCGCGGGGGGGAGAGGGAGGATGAAGCGGGGAGGAGAGGGAGGATGAAGCGGGGGGGAGAGGGAGGATGAAGCGGGGGGGAGGGGGGAGACAGAGGATGAAGCGGGGAGGAGAGGGAGGATGAAGCGCGGGGGGGAGAGGGAGGATGAAGCGCGGGGGGGAGAGGGAGGATGAAGCGGGGGGGAGAGGGAGGATGAAGCGGGGGGGAGAGGGAGGATGAAGCGGGGGGGAGAGGGAGGATGAAGCGGGGGGGAGACGGAGGATGAAGCGGGGGGGAGACAGAGGATGAAGCGGGGGGGAGACAGAGGATGAAGCGGGGGGGAGACAGAGGATGAAGCGGGGGGGAGACAGAGGATGAAGCGGGGGGGAGACAGAGGATGAAGCGGGGGGGAGACGGAGGATGAAGCGGGGGGGAGACGGAGGATGAAGCGGGGGGGAGACGGAGGATGAAGCGGGGGGGAGACGGAGGATGAAGCGGGGGGGAGACGGAGGATGAAGCGGGGGGGAGAGGGAGGATGAAGCGGGGGGGAGAGGGAGGATGAAGCGCGGGGGGGAGACAGAGGATGAAGCGCGGGGGGGAGACAGAGGATGAAGCGCGGGGGGGAGACAGAGGATGAAGCGCGGGGGGGAGACAGAGGATGAAGCGCGGGGGGGAGACAGAGGATGAAGCGCGGGGGGGAGACAGAGGATGAAGCGCGGGGGGGAGACAGAGGATGAAGCGCGGGGGGGAGACAGAGGATGAAGCGCGGGGGGGAGACAGAGGATGAAGCGCGGGGGGGAGACAGAGGATGAAGCGCGGGGGGGAGACAGAGGATGAAGCGCGGGGGGGAGACAGAGGATGAAGCGCGGGGGGGAGACAGAGGATGAAGCGCGGGGGGGAGACAGAGGATGAAGCGCGGGGGGGAGACAGAGGATGAAGCGGGGGGGGAGACAGAGGATGAAGCGGGGGGGGAGACAGAGGATGAAGCGCGGGGGGGAGACAGAGGATGAAGCGCGGGGGGGAGACAGAGGATGAAGCGCGGGGGGGAGACAGAGGATGAAGCGCGGGGGGGAGACAGAGGATGAAGCGCGGGGGGGAGACAGAGGATGAAGCGCGGGGGGGAGACAGAGGATGAAGCGCGGGGGGGAGACAGAGGATGAAGCGCGGGGGGGAGACAGAGGATGAAGCGCGGGGGGGAGACAGAGGATGAAGCGCGGGGGGGAGACAGAGGATGAAGCGCGGGGGGGAGACAGAGGATGAAGCGCGGGGGGGAGACAGAGGATGAAGCGCGGGGGGGAGACAGAGGATGAAGCGCGGGGGGGAGACAGAGGATGAAGCGCGGGGGGGAGACAGAGGATGAAGCGCGGGGGGGAGACAGAGGATGAAGCGCGGGGGGGAGACAGAGGATGAAGCGCGGGGGGGAGACAGAGGATGAAGCGCGGGGGGGAGACAGAGGATGAAGCGCGGGGGGGAGACAGAGGATGAAGCGCGGGGGGGAGACAGAGGATGAAGCGCGGGGGGGAGACAGAGGATGAAGCGCGGGGGGGAGACAGAGGATGAAGCGCGGGGGGGAGACAGAGGATGAAGCGCGGGGGGGAGACAGAGGATGAAGCGCGGGGGGGAGACAGAGGATGAAGCGCGGGGGGGAGACAGAGGATGAAGCGCGGGGGGGAGACAGAGGATGAAGCGCGGGGGGGAGACAGAGGATGAAGCGCGGGGGGGAGACAGAGGATGAAGCGCGGGGGGGAGACAGAGGATGAAGCGCGGGGGGGAGACAGAGGATGAAGCGCGGGGGGGAGACAGAGGATGAAGCGCGGGGGGGAGACAGAGGATGAAGCGCGGGGGGGAGACAGAGGATGAAGCGCGGGGGGGAGACAGAGGATGAAGCGCGGGGGGGAGACAGAGGATGAAGCGCGGGGGGGAGACAGAGGATGAAGCGCGGGGGGGAGACAGAGGATGAAGCGCGGGGGGGAGACAGAGGATGAAGCGCGGGGGGGAGACAGAGGATGAAGCGCGGGGGGGAGACAGAGGATGAAGCGCGGGGGGGAGACAGAGGATGAAGCGCGGGGGGGAGACAGAGGATGAAGCGCGGGGGGGAGACAGAGGATGAAGCGCGGGGGGGAGACAGAGGATGAAGCGCGGGGGGGAGACAGAGGATGAAGCGCGGGGGGGAGACAGAGGATGAAGCGCGGGGGGGAGACAGAGGATGAAGCGCGGGGGGGAGACAGAGGATGAAGCGCGGGGGGGAGACAGAGGATGAAGCGCGGGGGGGAGACAGAGGATGAAGCGCGGGGGGGAGACAGAGGATGAAGCGCGGGGGGGAGACAGAGGATGAAGCGCGGGGGGGAGACAGAGGATGAAGCGCGGGGGGGAGACAGAGGATGAAGCGCGGGGGGGAGACAGAGGATGAAGCGCGGGGGGGAGACAGAGGATGAAGCGCGGGGGGGAGACAGAGGATGAAGCGCGGGGGGGAGACAGAGGATGAAGCGCGGGGGGGAGACAGAGGATGAAGCGCGGGGGGGAGACAGAGGATGAAGCGCGGGGGGGAGACAGAGGATGAAGCGCGGGGGGGAGACAGAGGATGAAGCGCGGGGGGGAGACAGAGGATGAAGCGCGGGGGGGAGACAGAGGATGAAGCGCGGGGGGGAGACAGAGGATGAAGCGCGGGGGGGAGACAGAGGATGAAGCGCGGGGGGGAGACAGAGGATGAAGCGCGGGGGGGAGACAGAGGATGAAGCGCGGGGGGGAGACAGAGGATGAAGCGCGGGGGGGAGACAGAGGATGAAGCGCGGGGGGGAGACAGAGGATGAAGCGCGGGGGGGAGACAGAGGATGAAGCGCGGGGGGGAGACAGAGGATGAAGCGCGGGGGGGAGACAGAGGATGAAGCGCGGGGGGGAGACAGAGGATGAAGCGCGGGGGGGAGACAGAGGATGAAGCGCGGGGGGGAGACAGAGGATGAAGCGCGGGGGGGAGACAGAGGATGAAGCGCGGGGGGGAGACAGAGGATGAAGCGCGGGGGGAGACAGAGGATGAAGCGCGGGGGGGAGACAGAGGATGAAGCGCGGGGGGGAGACAGAGGATGAAGCGCGGGGGGGAGACAGAGGATGAAGCGCGGGGGGGAGACAGAGGATGAAGCGCGGGGGGGAGACAGAGGATGAAGCGCGGGGGGGAGACAGAGGATGAAGCGCGGGGGGGAGACAGAGGATGAAGCGCGGGGGGGAGACAGAGGATGAAGCGCGGGGGGGAGACAGAGGATGAAGCGCGGGGGGGAGACAGAGGATGAAGCGCGGGGGGGAGACAGAGGATGAAGCGCGGGGGGGAGACAGAGGATGAAGCGCGGGGGGGAGACAGAGGATGAAGCGCGGGGGGGAGACAGAGGATGAAGCGCGGGGGGAGACAGAGGATGAAGCGCGGGGGGGAGACAGAGGATGAAGCGCGGGGGGGAGACAGAGGATGAAGCGCGGGGGGAGACAGAGGATGAAGCGCGGGGGGGAGACAGAGGATGAAGCGCGGGGGGGAGACAGAGGATGAAGCGCGGGGGGGAGACAGAGGATGAAGCGCGGGGGGGAGACAGAGGATGAAGCGCGGGGGGGAGACAGAGGATGAAGCGCGGGGGGGAGACAGAGGATGAAGCGCGGGGGGGAGACAGAGGATGAAGCGCGGGGGGGAGACAGAGGATGAAGCGCGGGGGGGAGACAGAGGATGAAGCGCGGGGGGGAGACAGAGGATGAAGCGCGGGGGGAGACAGAGGATGAAGCGCGGGGGGGAGACAGAGGATGAAGCGCGGGGGGGAGACAGAGGATGAAGCGCGGGGGGGAGACAGAGGATGAAGCGCGGGGGGGAGACAGAGGATGAAGCGCGGGGGGGAGACAGAGGATGAAGCGCGGGGGGAGACAGAGGATGAAGCGCGGGGGGGAGACAGAGGATGAAGCGCGGGGGGGAGACAGAGGATGAAGCGCGGGGGGGAGACAGAGGATGAAGCGCGGGGGGAGACAGAGGATGAAGCGCGGGGGGGAGACAGAGGATGAAGCGCGGGGGGAGACAGAGGATGAAGCGCGGGGGGGAGACAGAGGATGAAGCGCGGGGGGGAGACAGAGGATGAAGCGCGGGGGGGAGACAGAGGATGAAGCGCGGGGGGGAGACAGAGGATGAAGCGCGGGGGGGAGACAGAGGATGAAGCGCGGGGGGGAGACAGAGGATGAAGCGCGGGGGGGAGACAGAGGATGAAGCGCGGGGGGGAGACAGAGGATGAAGCGCGGGGGGGAGACAGAGGATGAAGCGCGGGGGGGGAGACAGAGGATGAAGCGCGGGGGGGAGACAGAGGATGAAGCGCGGGGGGGAGACAGAGGATGAAGCGCGGGGGGGAGACAGAGGATGAAGCGCGGGGGGAGACAGAGGATGAAGCGCGGGGGGGAGACAGAGGATGAAGCGCGGGGGGGAGACAGAGGATGAAGCGCGGGGGGAGACAGAGGATGAAGCGCGGGGGGGAGACAGAGGATGAAGCGCGGGGGGAGACAGAGGATGAAGCGCGGGGGGGAGACAGAGGATGAAGCGCGGGGGGGAGACAGAGGATGAAGCGCGGGGGGGGAGACAGAGGATGAAGCGCGGGGGGGAGACAGAGGATGAAGCGCGGGGGGGAGACAGAGGATGAAGCGCGGGGGGGAGACAGAGGATGAAGCGCGGGGGGGAGACAGAGGATGAAGCGCGGGGGGGAGACAGAGGATGAAGCGCGGGGGGGAGACAGAGGATGAAGCGCGGGGGGGAGACAGAGGATGAAGCGCGGGGGGGAGACAGAGGATGAAGCGGGGGGGGGAGACAGAGGATGAAGCGGGGGGGGAGACAGAGGATGAAGCGGGGGGGGAGACAGAGGATGAAGCGGGGGGGGGAGACAGAGGATGAAGCGGGGGGGGGAGACAGAGGATGAAGCGGGGGGGGGAGACAGAGGATGAAGCGGGGGGGGAGACAGAGGATGAAGCGGGGGGGGAGACAGAGGATGAAGCGGGGGGGAGACAGAGGATGAAGCGGGGGGGGAGACAGAGGATGAAGCGGGGAGGGGAGACAGAGGATGAAGCGGGGAGGGGAGACAGAGGATGAAGCGGGGAGGGGAGACAGAGGATGAAGCGGGGGGGGAGACAGAGGATGAAGCGGGGGGGAGACAGAGGATGAAGCGGGGGGGGAGACAGAGGATGAAGCGGGGGGGGGAGACAGAGGATGAAGCGGGGGGGGGAGACAGAGGATGAAGCGGGGGGGGGAGACAGAGGATGAAGCGGGGACGGGAGACAGAGGATGAAGCGGGGACGGGAGACAGAGGATGAAGCGGGGACGGGAGACAGAGGATGAAGCGGGGACGGGAGACAGAGGATGAAGCGGGGACGGGAGACAGAGGATGAAGCGGGGGGGAGACAGAGGATGAAGCGCGGGGGGGAGACAGAGGATGAAGCGCGGGGGGGAGACAGAGGATGAAGCGCGGGGGGGAGACAGAGGATGAAGCGGGGGGGGGAGACAGAGGATGAAGCGGGGGGGGGGGAGACAGAGGATGAAGCGGGGGGACGGGAGACAGAGGATGAAGCGGGGACGGGAGACAGAGGATGAAGCGGGGACGGGAGACAGAGGATGAAGCGGGGACGGGAGACAGAGGATGAAGCGGGGACGGGAGACAGAGGATGAAGCGGGGACGGGAGACAGAGGATGAAGCGGGGACGGGGAGACAGAGGATGAAGCGGGGACGGGAGACAGAGGATGAAGCGGGGGAGGGGGAGACAGAGGATGAAGCGGGGACGGGAGACAGAGGATGAAGCGGGGACGGGGAGACAGAGGATGAAGCGGGGACGGGAGACAGAGGATGAAGCGGGGACGGGAGACAGAGGATGAAGCGGGGACGGGAGACAGAGGATGAAGCGGGGACGGGAGACAGAGGATGAAGCGGGGACGGGAGACAGAGGATGAAGCGGGGACGGGAGACAGAGGATGAAGCGGGGACGGGAGACAGAGGATGAAGCGGGGACGGGAGACAGAGGATGAAGCGGGGACGGGAGACAGAGGATGAAGCGGGGACGGGAGACAGAGGATGAAGCGGGGACGGGAGACAGAGGATGAAGCGGGGACGGGAGACAGAGGATGAAGCGGGGACGGGAGACAGAGGATGAAGCGGGGACGGGAGACAGAGGATGAAGCGGGGACGGGAGACAGAGGATGAAGCGGGGACGGGAGACAGAGGATGAAGCGGGGACGGGAGACAGAGGATGAAGCGGGGACGGGAGACAGAGGATGAAGCGGGGACGGGAGACAGAGGATGAAGCGGGGACGGGAGACAGAGGATGAAGCGGGGACGGGAGACAGAGGATGAAGCGGGGACGGGAGACAGAGGATGAAGCGGGGACGGGAGACAGAGGATGAAGCGGGGACGGGAGACAGAGGATGAAGCGGGGACGGGAGACAGAGGATGAAGCGGGGACGGGAGACAGAGGATGAAGCGGGGACGGGAGACAGAGGATGAAGCGGGGACGGGAGACAGAGGATGAAGCGGGGACGGGAGACAGAGGATGAAGCGGGGACGGGAGACAGAGGATGAAGCGGGGACGGGAGACAGAGGATGAAGCGGGGACGGGAGACAGAGGATGAAGCGGGGACGGGAGACAGAGGATGAAGCGGGGACGGGAGACAGAGGATGGAAGCGGGGACGGGAGACAGAGGATGAAGCGGGGACGGGAGACAGAGGATGAAGCGGGGACGGGAGACAGAGGATGAAGCGGGGACGGGAGACAGAGGATGAAGCGGGGACGGGAGACAGAGGATGAAGCGGGGACGGGAGACAGAGGATGAAGCGGGGACGGGAGACAGAGGATGAAGCGCGGGGAGGGAGACAGAGGATGAAGCGCGGGGGGGAGACAGAGGATGAAGCGGGGAGGGGGAGACAGAGGATGAAGCGCGGGGCGGAGACAGAGGATGAAGCGCGGGGGGGAGACAGGATGAAGCGCGGGGGGAGACAGAGGATGAAGCGCGGGGGGGAGACAGAGGATGAAGCGCGGGGGGGGAGACAGAGGATGAAGCGCGGGGGCGGGAGACAGAGGATGAAGCGCGGGGGGGAGACAGAGGATGAAGCGCGGGGGGGAGACAGAGGATGAAGCGGGGGGGGGGAGACAGAGGATGAAGCGGGGGGGGGAGACAGAGGATGAAGCGGGGGGGGGAGACAGAGGATGAAACGGGGGGGGGGACAGAGGGATGAAGCGGGGAGGGAGAGCAGAGATGAGGATGAAGCGGGGGGGGGGGGGGAGACAGAGGATGAAGCGGGGGGGAGACAGAGGATGAAGCGGGGGGGAGACAGAGGATGAAGCGGGGGGGAGACAGAGGATGAAGCGGGGGGGAGACAGAGGATGAAGCGGGGGGGAGACAGAGGATGAAGCGGGGGGGAGACAGAGGATGAAGCGGGGGGGAGACAGAGGATGAAGCGGGGGGGAGACAGAGGATGAAGCGGGGGGGGGGGAGACAGAGGATGAAGCGGGGGGGAGACAGAGGATGAAGCGGGGGGGGAGACAGAGGATGAAGCGGGGGGGAGACAGAGGATGAAGCGGGGGGGGAGACAGAGGATGAAGCGGGGGGGAGACAGAGGATGAAGCGGGGGGGAGACAGAGGATGAAGCGGGGGGAGACAGAGGATGAAGCGGGGGGGAGACAGAGGATGAAGCGGGGGGGAGACAGAGGATGAAGCGGGGGGGAGACAGAGGATGAAGCGCGGGGGGGAGGGGGGAGACAGAGGATGAAGCGGGGGGGGGAGAGGGGGGAGACAGAGGATGAAGCGGGGGGAGACAGAGGAGAGGGAGAGGGGAGACAGAGGATGAAGCGGGGGGGAGACAGAGGAGAAGCGGGGGGGAGACAGAGGATGAAGCGGGGGACAGAGGATGAAGCCGGGGGGGGGGAGACAGAGGATGAAGCGGGGGGGGCGGGAGACAGAGGATGAAGCGGGGGGGGAGGGGGAGACAGAGGATGAAGCGGGGGGGCGGGGAGACAGAGGATGAAGCGGGGGGGGGCGGGAGACAGAGGATGAAGCGGGGGGGCGGGAGACAGAGGATGAAGCGGGGGGGCGGAAGACAGAGGATGAAGCGGGGGGGCGGAAGACAGAGGATGAAGCGGGGGGGGGGAGACAGAGGATGAAGCGGGGGGGAGACAGAGGATGAAGCGGGGGGGAGACAGAGGATGAAGCGGGGGGGAGACAGAGGATGAAGCGGGGGGAGACAGAGGATGAAGCGGGGGGGAGACAGAGGATGAAGCGGGGGGGAGACAGAGGATGAAGCGGGGGGAGACAGAGGATGAAGCGGGGGGGAGACAGAGGATGAAGCGGGGGGGGGAGGGGGGAGACAGAGGATGAAGCGGGGGGGGAGGGGGAGACAGAGGATGAAGCGGGGGGAGAGAGGATGAAGCGGGGGGGAGAGACAGAGGATGAAGCGGGGGGGGGAGACAGAGGATGAAGCGGGGGGGGCGGGAGACAGAGGATGAAGCGGGGGGGCGGGAGACAGAGGATGAAGCGGGGGGGCGGGAGACAGAGGATGAAGCGGGGGGGCGGGAGACAGAGGATGAAGCGGGGGGGGCGGGAGACAGAGGATGAAGCGGGGGGGACGGGAGACAGAGGATGAAGCGGGGACGGGAGACAGAGGATGAAGCGGGGGACGGGAGACAGAGGATGAAGCGGGGGACGGGAGACAGAGGATGAAGCGGGGAGGGAGACAGAGGATGAAGCGGGGACGGGAGACAGAGGATGAAGCGGGGACGGGAGACAGAGGATGAAGCGGGGACGGGAGACAGAGGATGAAGCGGGGACGGGAGACAGAGGATGAAGCGGGGACGGGAGACAGAGGATGAAGCGGGGACGGGAGACAGAGGATGAAGCGGGGACGGGAGACAGAGGATGAAGCGGGGACGGGAGACAGAGGATGAAGCGGGGACGGGAGACAGAGGATGAAGCGGGGGGGGGGAGGGGGGAGACAGAGGATGAAGCGGGGGGGGGGAGGGGGAGACAGAGGATGAAGCGGGGGGGGGAGGGGGGAGACAGAGGATGAAGCGGGGGGGGAGGGGGGAGACAGAGGATGAAGCGGGGGGAGAGAGGATGAAGCGGGGGGGAGAGACAGAGGATGAAGCGGGGGGGGAGACAGAGGATGAAGCGGGGGGGCGGGAGACAGAGGATGAAGCGGGGGGGCGGGAGACAGAGGATGAAGCGGGGGGCGGGAGACAGAGGATGAAGCGGGGGGGGCGGGAGACAGAGGATGAAGCGGGGGGGGCGGGAGACAGAGGATGAAGCGGGGGGGACGGGAGACAGAGGATGAAGCGGGGGGACGGGAGACAGAGGATGAAGCGGGGGGGACGGGAGACAGAGGATGAAGCGGGGGGGACGGGAGACAGAGGATGAAGCGGGGGGGACGGGAGACAGAGGATGAAGCGGGGGGGACGGGAGACAGAGGATGAAGCGGGGGGGACGGGAGACAGAGGATGAAGCGGGGGGGACGGGAGACAGAGGATGAAGCGGGGGGGACGGGAGACAGAGGATGAAGCGGGGGGACGGGAGACAGAGGATGAAGCGGGGGGGACGGGAGACAGAGGATGAAGCGGGGGGGACGGGAGACAGAGGATGAAGCGGGGGGACGGGAGACAGAGGATGAAGCGGGGGGGACGGGAGACAGAGGATGAAGCGGGGGGACGGGAGACAGAGGATGAAGCGGGGGGGACGGGAGACAGAGGATGAAGCGGGGGGACGGGAGACAGAGGATGAAGCGGGGGGGACGGGAGACAGAGGATGAAGCGGGGGGACGGGAGACAGAGGATGAAGCGGGGGGGACGGGAGACAGAGGATGAAGCGGGGGGGACGGGAGACAGAGGATGAAGCGGGGGGACGGGAGACAGAGGATGAAGCGGGGGGGACGGGAGACAGAGGATGAAGCGGGGGGACGGGAGACAGAGGATGAAGCGGGGGGACGGGAGACAGAGGATGAAGCGGGGGGGACGGGAGACAGAGGATGAAGCGGGGGGGACGGGAGACAGAGGATGAAGCGGGGGGGACGGGAGACAGAGGATGAAGCGGGGACGGGAGACAGAGGATGAAGCGGGGACGGGAGACAGAGGATGAAGCGGGGACGGGAGACAGAGGATGAAGCGGGGACGGGAGACAGAGGATGAAGCGGGGACGGGAGACAGAGGATGAAGCGGGGACGGGAGACAGAGGATGAAGCGGGGACGGGAGACAGAGGATGAAGCGGGGACGGGAGACAGAGGATGAAGCGGGGACGGGAGACAGAGGATGAAGCGGGGACGGGAGACAGAGGATGAAGCGGGGACGGGAGACAGAGGATGAAGCGGGGACGGGAGACAGAGGATGAAGCGGGGACGGGAGACAGAGGATGAAGCGGGGACGGGAGACAGAGGATGAAGCGGGGACGGGAGACAGAGGATGAAGCGGGGACGGGAGACAGAGGATGAAGCGGGGACGGGAGACAGAGGATGAAGCGGGGACGGGAGACAGAGGATGAAGCGGGGACGGGAGACAGAGGATGAAGCGGGGACGGGAGACAGAGGATGAAGCGGGGACGGGAGACAGAGGATGAAGCGGGGACGGGAGACAGAGGATGAAGCGGGGACGGGAGACAGAGGATGAAGCGGGGACGGGAGACAGAGGATGAAGCGGGGACGGGAGACAGAGGATGAAGCGGGGACGGGAGACCAGAGGATGAAGCGGGGACGGGAGACAGAGGATGAAGCGGGGACGGGAGACAGAGGATGAAGCGGGGACGGGAGACAGAGGATGAAGCGGGGACGGGAGACAGAGGATGAAGCGGGGACGGGAGACAGAGGATGAAGCGGGGACGGGAGACAGAGGATGAAGCGGGGACGGGAGACAGAGGATGAAGCGGGGACGGGAGACAGAGGATGAAGCGGGGACGGGAGACAGAGGATGAAGCGGGGACGGGAGACAGAGGATGAAGCGGGGACGGGAGACAGAGGATGAAGCGGGGACGGGAGACAGAGGATGAAGGCGGGGACGGGAGACAGAGGATGAAGCGGGGACGGGAGACAGAGGATGAAGCGGGGACGGGAGACAGAGGATGAAGCGGGGACGGGAGACAGAGGATGAAGCGGGGACGGGAGACAGAGGATGAAGCGGGGACGGGAGACAGAGGATGAAGCGGGGACGGGAGACAGAGGATGAAGCGGGGACGGGAGACAGAGGATGAAGCGGGGACGGGAGACAGAGGATGAAGCGGGGACGGGAGACAGAGGATGAAGCGGGGACGGGAGACAGAGGATGAAGCGGGGACGGGAGACAGAGGATGAAGCGGGGACGGGAGACAGAGGATGAAGCGGGGACGGGAGACAGAGGATGAAGCGGGACGGGAGACAGAGGATGAAGCGGGGACGGGAGACAGAGGATGAAGCGGGGACGGGAGACAGAGGATGAAGCGGGGACGGGAGACAGAGGATGAAGCGGGGACGGGAGACAGAGGATGAAGCGGGGACGGGAGACAGAGGATGAAGCGGGGACGGGAGACAGAGGATGAAGCGGGGACGGGAGACAGAGGATGAAGCGGGGACGGGAGACAGAGGATGAAGCGGGGACGGGAGACAGAGGATGAAGCGGGGACGGGAGACAGAGGATGAAGCGGGGACGGGAGACAGAGGATGAAGCGGGGACGGGAGACAGAGGATGAAGCGGGGACGGGAGACAGAGGATGAAGCGGGGACGGGAGACAGAGGATGAAGCGGGGACGGGAGACAGAGGATGAAGCGGGGACGGGAGACAGAGGATGAAGCGGGGACGGGAGACAGAGGATGAAGCGGGGACGGGAGACAGAGGGATGAAGCGGGGACGGGAGACAGAGGATGAAGCGGGGACGGGAGACAGAGGATGAAGCGGGGACGGGAGACAGAGGATGAAGCGGGGAGGGGAGACAGAGGATGAAGCGGGGGGAGACAGAGGATGAAGCGGGGGGGAGAGACAGAGGATGAAGCGGGGGGGGGTGGAGAGACAGAGGATGAAGCGGGGGGGGAGAGACAGAGGATGAAGCGGGGGGGAGAGACAGAGGATGAAGCGGGGGGGGAGAGACAGAGGATGAAGCGGGGGGGGGAGAGACAGAGGATGAAGCGGGGGGGGAGAGACAGAGGATGAAGCAGGGACGGGAGACAGAGGATGAAGCGCGGGGGGGAGACAGAGGATGAAGCGGGGACGGGAGACAGAGGATGAAGCGCGGGGGGAGAGACAGAGGATGAAGCGCGGGGGGGAGACAGAGGATGAAGCGGCGGGGGGGAGACAGAGGATGAAGCGCGGGGGGGAGACAGAGGATGAAGCGCGGGGGGAGACAGAGGATGAAGCGCGGGGGGAGACAGAGGATGAAGCGCGGGGGGGAGACAGAGGATGAAGCGCGGGGGGGAGACAGAGGATGAAGCGCGGGGGGGAGACAGAGGATGAAGCGCGGGGGGGAGACAGAGGATGAAGCGCGGGGGGGAGACAGAGGATGAAGCGCGGGGGGGAGACAGAGGATGAAGCGCGGGGGGGGAGACAGAGGATGAAGCGCGGGGGGGGAGACAGAGGATGAAGCGCGGGGGGGGGAGACAGAGGATGAAGCGCGGGGGGGGAGACAGAGGATGAAGCGCGGGGGGGAGACAGAGGATGAAGCGCGGGGGGGGAGACAGAGGATGAAGCGCGGGGGGGGAGACAGAGGATGAAGCGCGGGGGGGGAGACAGAGGATGAAGCGCGGGGGGGGAGACAGAGGATGAAGCGCGGGGGGGGAGACAGAGGATGAAGCGCGGGGGGGAGACAGAGGATGAAGCGCGGGGGGGAGACAGAGGATGAAGCGCGGGGGGAGACAGAGGATGAAGCGCGGGGGGGAGACAGAGGATGAAGCGCGGGGGGGAGACAGAGGATGAAGCGCGGGGGGGAGACAGAGGATGAAGCGCGGGGGGAGACAGAGGATGAAGCGCGGGGGGGGAGACAGAGGATGAAGCGCGGGGGGGAGACAGAGGATGAAGCGCGGGGGGGAGACAGAGGATGAAGCGCGGGGGGAGACAGAGGATGAAGCGCGGGGGGGAGACAGAGGATGAAGCGCGGGGGGAGACAGAGGATGAAGCGGGGACGGGAGACAGAGGATGAAGCGCGGGGGGGAGACAGAGGATGAAGCGGGGGGGGTGAAGCGGGGAGGAGAGGGAGGTTGAAGCGGGGGGGGGAGACAGAGGATGAAGCGGGGGGGAGACAGAGGATGAAGCGGGGGGGAGACAGAGGATGAAGCGGGGGGGAGACAGAGGATGAAGCGGGGGGGAGACAGAGGATGAAGCGGGGGGGAGACAGAGGATGAAGCGGGGGGGAGACAGAGGATGAAGCGGGGGGGAGACAGAGGATGAAGCGGGGGGGGGGAGGGGGGAGACAGAGGATGAAGCGGGGGGGGGGGGAGGGGGGGAGACAGAGGATGAAGCGGGGGGGAGACAGAGGATGAAGCGGGGGGAGGGGAGGGGGGAGACAGAGGATGAAGCGGGGGGGGGAGGGGGAGACAGAGGATGAAGCGGGGGGGGGGCGGGAGACAGAGGATGAAGCGGGGGGGGGGGGGCGGGAGACAGAGGATGAAGCGGGGGGGCGGGAGACAGAGGATGAAGCGGGGGGGCGGGAGACAGAGGATGAAGCGGGGGGGCGGGAGACAGAGGATGAAGCGGGGGGCGGGAGACAGAGGATGAAGCGGGGGGCGGGAGACAGAGGATGAAGCGGGGGGGCGGGAGACAGAGGATGAAGCGGGGGGGCGGGAGACAGAGGATGAAGCGGGGGGGCGGGAGACAGAGGATGAAGCGGGGGGGGGGGGGGAGACAGAGGATGAAGCGGGGGGGGAGGGGGGATGAAGCCGGGGGGAGAGAGGATGAAGCGGGGGGGGGAGACAGAGGATGAAGCGGGGGGGGAGACAGCGGACGAAGCGCGGGGGGGAGACAGCGGACGAAGCGCGGGGGGGAGACAGCGGACGAAGCGCGGGGGGAGACAGCGGACGAAGCGCGGGGGGAGACAGCGGACGAAGCGCGGGGGGGAGACAGCGGACGAAGCGCGGGGGGGAGACAGCGGACGAAGCGCGGGGGGGAGACAGCGGATGAAGCGCGGGGGGGAGACAGAGGATGAAGCGCGGGGGGGGAGACAGAGGATGAAGCGCGGGGGGGGAGACAGAGGATGAAGCGCGGGGGGGAGACAGAGGATGAAGCGCCGGGGGGGAGACAGAGGATGAAGCGGGGACGGGAGACAGAGGATGAAGCGGGGACGGGAGACAGAGGATGAAGCGGGGACGGGAGACAGAGGATGAAGCGGGGACGGGAGACAGAGGATGAAGCGGGGACGGGAGACAGAGGATGAAGCGGGGACGGGAGACAGAGGATGAAGCGGGGACGGGAGACAGAGGATGAAGCGGGGACGGGAGACAGAGGATGAAGCGGGGACGGGAGACAGAGGATGAAGCGGGGACGGAGACAGAGGATGAAGCGGGGACGGGAGACAGAGGATGAAGCGGGGACGGGAGACAGAGGATGAAGCGGGGACGGGAGACAGAGGATGAAGCGGGGACGGGAGACAGAGGATGAAGCGGGGACGGGAGACAGAGGATGAAGCGGGGACGGGAGACAGAGGATGAAGCGGGGACGGGAGACAGAGGATGAAGCGGGGACGGGAGACAGAGGATGAAGCGGGGACGGGAGACAGAGGATGAAGCGGGGACGGGAGACAGAGGATGAAGCGCGGGGGGAGACAGAGGATGAAGCGCGGGGGGAGACAGAGGATGAAGCGGGGACGGGAGACAGAGGATGAAGCGGGGACGGGAGACAGAGGATGAAGCGGGGACGGGAGACAGAGGATGAAGCGGGGACGGGAGACAGAGGATGAAGCGGGGACGGGAGACAGAGGATGAAGCGGGGACGGGAGACAGAGGATGAAGCGGGGACGGGAGACAGAGGATGAAGCGGGGACGGGAGACAGAGGATGAAGCGGGGACGGGAGACAGAGGATGAAGCGGGGACGGGAGACAGAGGATGAAGCGGGGACGGGAGACAGAGGATGAAGCGGGGACGGGAGACAGAGGATGAAGCGGGGACGGGAGACAGAGGATGAAGCGGGGACGGGAGACAGAGGATGAAGCGCGGGGGGGAGACAGAGGATGAAGCGCGGGGGGGAGACAGAGGATGAAGCGGGGGGACGGGAGACAGAGGATGAAGCGGGGACGGGAGACAGAGGATGAAGCGGGGACGGGAGACAGAGGATGAAGCGGGGACGGGAGACAGAGGATGAAGCGGGGACGGGAGACAGAGGATGAAGCGGGGACGGGAGACAGAGGATGAAGCGGGGACGGAGACAGAGGATGAAGCGGGGAGGGGAGACAGAGGATGAAGCGGGGGGGAGAGACAGAGGATGAAGCGGGGGGGGGAGAGACAGAGGATGAAGCGGGGGGGGGAGAGACAGAGGATGAAGCGGGGGGGGAGAGACAGAGGATGAAGCGGGGGGGGAGAGACAGAGGATGAAGCGGGAGAAACAGACATACGGGGAGAGACAGAGGATGAAGCGGGGGGGGGAGAGACAGAGGATGAAGCGGGGGGGGAGAGACAGAGGATGAAGCCGGGACGGGAGACAGAGGATGAAGCGCGGGGGGGAGACAGAGGATGAAGCGGGGACGGGAGACAGAGGATGAAGCGCGGGGGGGAGACAGAGGATGAAGCGCGGGGGGGAGACAGAGGATGAAGCGCGGGGGGGAGACAGAGGATGAAGCGCGGGGGGGAGACAGAGGATGAAGCGCGGGGGGGAGACAGAGGATGAAGCGCGGGGGGGGAGACAGAGGATGAAGCGCGGGGGGGAGACAGAGGATGAAGCGCGGGGGGGGAGACAGAGGATGAAGCGCGGGGGGGAGACAGAGGATGAAGCGCGGGGGGGAGACAGAGGATGAAGCGCGGGGGGGGAGACAGAGGATGAAGCGCGGGGGGGGAGACAGAGGATGAAGCGCGGGGGGGGAGACAGAGGATGAAGCGCGGGGGGGGAGACAGAGGATGAAGCGCGGGGGGGGAGACAGAGGATGAAGCGCGGGGGGGGAGACAGAGGATGAAGCGCGGGGGGGGAGACAGAGGATGAAGCGCGGGGGGGGAGACAGAGGATGAAGCGCGGGGGGGGAGACAGAGGATGAAGCGCGGGGGGGGAGACAGAGGATGAAGCGCGGGGGGGGAGACAGAGGATGAAGCGCGGGGGGGGAGACAGAGGATGAAGCGCGGGGGGGAGACAGAGGATGAAGCGCGGGGGGGAGACAGAGGATGAAGCGCGGGGGGGAGACAGAGGATGAAGCGCGGGGGGGAGACAGAGGATGAAGCGCGGGGGGGAGACAGAGGATGAAGCGCGGGGGGGAGACAGAGGATGAAGCGCGGGGGGGAGACAGAGGATGAAGCGCGGGGGGGAGACAGAGGATGAAGCGCGGGGGGGAGACAGAGGATGAAGCGCGGGGGGGAGACAGAGGATGAAGCGCGGGGGGGAGACAGAGGATGAAGCGCGGGGGGGAGACAGAGGATGAAGCGCGGGGGGGAGACAGAGGATGAAGCGGGGACGGGAGACAGAGGATGAAGCGCGGGGGGGAGACAGAGGATGAAGCGGGGGGAGGAGACAGGGGTGAAGCGGGGAGGAGAGGGAGGATGAAGCGGGGGGGGAGACAGAGGATGAAGCGGGGGGGAGACAGAGGATGAAGCGGGGGGGAGACAGAGGATGAAGCGGGGGGGAGACAGAGGATGAAGCGGGGGGAGACAGAGGATGAAGCGGGGGGGGAGACAGAGGATGAAGCGGGGGGGAGACAGAGGATGAAGCGGGGGGGGGGGGGGGAGACAGAGGATGAAGCGGGGGGGGGGAGGGGGGAGACAGAGGATGAAGGGGGGGGGGGGAGGGGGGAGACAGAGGATGAAGCGGGGGGGGGAGACAGAGGATGAAGCGGGGGGGGGAGAAAGGGAGGGGGGGGCGGGAGACAGAGGATGAAGCGGGGCGGGAGACAGAGGATGAAGCGGGGGGGCGGGAGACAGAGGATGAAGCGGGGGGGGGCGGGAGACAGAGGATGAAGCGGGGGGGCGGGAGACAGAGGATGAAGCGGGGGGGCGGGAGACAGAGGATGAAGCGGGGGGGGCGGGAGACAGAGGATGAAGCGGGGGGGCGGGAGACAGAGGATGAAGCGGGGGGGGCGGGAGACAGAGGATGAAGCGGGGGGGCGGGAGACAGAGGATGAAGCGGGGGGGCGGGAGACAGAGGATGAAGCGGGGGGGGGGGGGGAGACAGAGGATGAAGCGGGGGGGGAGGGGGGATGAAGCCGGGGGGGAGAG